>NC_080465.1:61405730-61705730 GCF_028018845.1 Melospiza georgiana | reverse complement strand
ACACAAAAAGAGCAGGCCAAGGGAATAAGGGTAGCAAAACAAATCAAGCGCACGATAATATTAATGTTTGTGTAAGTGAAGCAGGTGCTTCAAAGACTGTGTATGATTTAAGTGATCCTGTGTTAAACATGTCTTCTGTCAATGAGCCTTACAGGTTGCAGCTGACTGAGTCCCTCCACCTGAAGGACAGTGATTGGCATTTTGTGTCTGTAAATCCTGAACAGAAAGGTACTTGGAACCGAATTCGTTGTAAGTACATCGTCATTGGGGACACCAAACACACACCACAAGAGATCGAAATTGCTCCGGGAATGACAACATCAGATCCTGAGCAATTTGTTCTCGGCCTGCATTGTTTCCACCCACCCCTGTTTCTTCCCAAGGGACAAATTGTTGCACAAGCTATCCCTGTGCCATCTTTACCTGAAAATATCAAAAAACAAGGGCCCACAGTCGCCCGAGTACAAGTTATTGGGAAAGACAAACCCAAATTATGGTGTAATGTCAGTGGGGGTGGGGAGTCAAAACGCATTGAGATGCTTGTAGACACAGGTGCAGACTGCAAAGTGATTCCAGTACAAGACTGGCCAGCACATTGGCCTTTGCAAAATGTTGCCGGTCATCTTCGAGGTGTAGGAGGCCTGCAATTGGCAAGACAATCCAAAAGCATTATTCAATTTGAGGGACCAAACGGACAATTGGCAAATATCCGTCCATTTGTGTTAGATTATTCGGAACCTTTGTTAGGGAGAGATTTGATGGCCCAGTGGGGTGTCACAATTGATATTCCAGACTCTCCACAGAATATTTGTACAGCAGTCATTGAACAACAGCGCCCCACCCAAAAACTGAAGTGGATAACAGACAAACCAGTTCAGGTGAAACAGTGGCCGCTCAGTAAACAAAAAATAAAGGTGCTTGACGAACTAGTGGAAGAGCAACTAAAAAAGGGCCACATTGTGGAGACCATGTCCCCATGGAACTCTCCAGTGTTTGTCATCCAAAAAGCTGACAAAAAGAGATGGCGGCTCCTCTGCGACCTCCGACAAATTAATAATGTAATTGAAGATATGGGTTCTCCCCAACCTGGTATGCCATCCCCAACAATGCTTCCCCAAGATTGGAAATTAGCTGTTATTGATATTAAAGATTGGTTTTTCCAAATCCCCTTGCACCCTGATGATGCACTGCATTTTGCATTCTCAGTTCCTTCTATTAATATGGAATCACCTATGAAAAGGTACCATTGGACCGTTCTTCCTCAGGGATTAAAGGTCTCGCCAGCTATCTGCCAGTGGTATATCTCCTCCCTGCTTTCCCCAGTACGTGCAGCCGCAGAGAAGGCCATCATCTATCATTATATGGATGATATCCTTGTGTGTGCCCCCAATGATGATTTACTCACACATGCACTTGACCTAACGATCGATGCATTGATTGTTGCAGGGTTCGAGCTCCAGGAAAAGAAAATTCAAAAGATGTCACCTTGGAAGTATTTGGGCTTAGAAATTGGAAATAGGACCATTGTTCCTCAAAAACTAGAAATCAATCCAAGGATCAAGACCCTTGCGGATGTCCACAAGTTGTGTGGGTCTTTGAATTGGGTAAGACCATGGCTCGGTCTGACTAATGAAGACCTTGCCCCTCTTTTCAATTTATTGAAAGGGGGAGAGGACCCAGGTGCTCCTAGGTCTATTACCCCAGAGGCACGGAAAGCTCTAGAAAAGGTTCAGATTGCAATGTCCACAAGACAGGCCAACCGATGCCGGCCTGAACTGCCATTCAAATTTATCATCCTAGGTAAGTTGCCACACCTCCATGGAATTATTTTCCAGTGGGAGGAAAAACAAACACCTAAGGCAAAGAACACACCAAAAAAGGACCGGGACCAGAGGGACCCTCTCTTGATCATAGAATGGGTTTTCCTCAGTCACAAAAGGTCCAGGAGACTGACAAAGCCTCAGGAGCTGGTAGCAGAACTGATCCGAAAAGCAAGGACCCGGATCAGGGAGTTAGCAGGATGTGATTTTAAGTGCATTCACATTCCAGTTGAGTGAAAATCAGGTCAAAATACTATGAAAATACTGGAACAATTGTTTCAAGAAAATGAAGTGTTGCAGTTTGCTCTGGATTCCTACTCAGGACAAATTTCAGTAGCGCGGCCCGCTCACAAATTGTTCGAACAAGATGTTCAATTTACCTTAAAACTGAGAAGTGCTCTAAGTAGGAGACTTTTAAAAAGGGCTCTAACTGTCTTCACAGATGTGTCCGGGAGGTCCCACAAGTCTGTTATGACTTGGAAGGATCCTCAAACCCAGCAGTGGGAGACAGACATTGCTGAGGTGGAAGGTTCACCTCAGGTTGCTGAATTGGCTGCAGTTGTTAGGGCCTTTGAAAGGTTCTCAGAACCATTTAATCTGATTACAGATTCTGCATACGTGGCAGGAGTAGTATCCAGGGCAGATCAAGCAATACTGCTAGATGTGTCTAACATCGCACTTTTCGAATTGCTCTCAAAACTGGTAAAGTTAGTCACTCACCAAGAGCAACCATTTTATGTGATGCATGTCAGGTCACACACTGACTTGCCAGGGTTTATCGCTGAAGGCAACAGAAGGGCAGATGCTCTTGCTGCACCTGCAGTGATGGCCACTCTCCCAAATGTTTTTGAACAGGCAAAAATCAGCCACCAGCTTTTCCACCAAAATGCACCTGGCCTGGTTCGTCAGTTTAACATCACTCGACAACAGGCCAAAGCGATGGTGGCCACATGCCCAAATTGCCAACAACATGCACTCCCTACAGAGAGTACGGGAGCAAACCCAAGGGGGTTGAACAGTTGTGAACTGTGGCAAACAGATGTAACACACATACAGTCTTTTGGACGGCAGAAATATGTTCATGTTAGTGTAGATACCTTTTCTGGAGCGGTCTATGTTTCTGCCCACACAGGAGAATCATCTATTGATGCTAGTAAGCACCTCTTACAGGCTTTTTCTTTCATGGGCATCCCCAAAGAGCTGAAAACTGATAATGGGCCTGCTTACAAATCCAAGGAATTCGGGAGCTTCCTGCAGCAATGGGGAGTAGAGCACAAAACTGGCATCCCCTACTCCCCTACAGGTCAAGCCATTGTAGAAAGAACTCACTGTGATATTAAAAGGGTCCTGGACCAGCAACAACAGGTTCTGAAGGTGGAACCCCCCACATCCAGTTATCCCGGGCGCTATTAACAATCAATTTTCTGAATTGTTCTTTTGACAGCCTGAACCCACCCATCTTACGCCACTTTGGGGGGAGCAATCATAGGTTAATGAAAGAAAAACCTCCAGTTTTAGTAAAGGACCGTGAGACTTGGAAAATGGTGGGACCCTACAAATTGGTTACTTGGGGACGTGGATATGCCTGTGTGTCCACCCCCTCTGGTTTAAGGTGGGTTCCTTCCAAATTGGTAAAGCCCTATGTTCCCAAGGTCTCAGAGAAATCTACAGAAGCACCCCAGGTTGCTCATGCTGCCTGGAGAAGAAAATGCCGCACGCGTTCTCTGGAAGAAATTCCATTTAAGCCTCCTATCTGGAATAGTTTATAATATATGTTTGTTTCAAGTTTTTGTACCAGTTTAGATCCCACTGTTCATGTGTAGCCTCGAGACGCCATTGGACCGAGCCTGCTTCTCGTCCTACTCGTGATCATCCCACCTGTGACCTCCTGCATAGTGCCACAGCCCAAACCACATATGGACTACCTTGGCAAAAGCTCTCGGACATCAACAGAGAAACTGACAACTGGCTGAATGGACTGTTCAAAGGCTGGGGACTCTCGGGCTGGTTGGGATCTATTCTGAAAACTGTTTTTTAGTGCTGTTTATTTTTCTGTAGTTTGGTAGTTGTTAGCATTGTTTTTGGACTAAACAAATGCATGGTTCTCAAATTAATTTCAAGCCCATCTCCCCCTCCTGAGGTCTACCATTTGGAAGCCCTCAGTGCTCCAATGGATGACCTAGAAGCCTCAGTGGAAAACACTGACCCTTCTGTAGAGGAAAAACTGATTTACCAACCATGGTTTGACAATCATTCTGCACCACAAACACAGTCCTCTTCTTTTTAAACAAAACTAGGGGGAGATGTTGTGGTGTGCTGTAATGTCCCATTTTGGCCTTCCAGGTCACTTTCCCAGGTGTGCCTATACCTCTCTCCCTTCCCCCTTACCCCCATGCTGAGTGAGTCCTGTCAATCAGGCTTAACATTCCAGCAAGGCGTCGTGTGGTTGGTCAAGTTCAAAGGATGCCCCTATGCCCAGAGGTCATTGGCCTGTCTGGGTGTCATCTTCCCCTGAGACCCTGCCCCTCTCACCTGGTTGGTGGCTCACCTGTACCTCCCCTCCCCCTGTCCCTGAGCTTAAAAAGGTGATCAGAGCATGCGGCCGGGGTTCTGTTGGAGCAGTTCCTCACGTTCAGACCTCCGTAACCATGGAATAAACCTCTGGACATTAAACCCTCCAGCAGAATCCTCTCCTTTTTCTCTTCACCATCGCCTGAAGCTATTCCTCCTGAGGTAAACGGGGTTCCTTAAAAGCCTGGACTTGTTCAGTGCCCAGCTGCAACCACCAGCAAGCCAAGGTATCTCTGGGGTGATACACTGCAGTTGCTGCCTTTGGCCCAGCAGCGAGGGTCAGACTGGCCCAGGCACAATCTAACTGGTAATATTGGGAGCCTTTTTCCAATACCTTCTCATCCTAATTTGAATTTTACTAAGAGGATTCCTTTTCAGGGGAAACTACTTTTGCTCTTCTGTGCCAGTGAAAGGTGCAACAGTTTTTACAGATGGATCAGGAACAACTGGAAAAACTGCTGTAGCCTGGAAGATGACCACTGGGAATATGAAGTAATGGTTCAACAAGGATCTCCTCAGTTAAGTGAACTTTGTTCCCTACTCTTGGCCTTTACCCTATTTCCTAGCTCTGTAAATATAGTTACTGACTCTGTTTATGTTGCTAATTTAGTGAAGCAGTTGGATCAAGATGTGTTGTATAATGTAAAGGAGAAACCATTATTTGTTATGTTTTTGCAATTGTGGACTGTTATTTGTAATCAAAAGCATTCTTATTTTATTATGCATATTTGTAGCCATATATCACTACCTGGATTCTTTGTTGAAGGTAACGCCTATGTGGATTCCCTTGTGGCTGCCTCAGCAGTAAAAACGGTGTCTAATATGTTACAACAAGCTGTTCTATCTCACCAATTTTTTCATCAAGGTGCTCAGGCACTACAGCAGCAATTTAAATTATCACATAGTGAAGCAAAGTCAATTATTTCTTCTTGCCCTGATTGTCATATGTCTCATGTTTCACAATATTACGTTACTAATCCTAGACACTTACTGCCTTCGCAAGAATGGCAAACAGATATTACAAAAATGCCTGAATTTGGCCGTTTAAAGTATGTTCACATTACAATTGACACCTTTTCTCATGCCATGGTTGCTTCAGCATTGGCAGGTGAAACAGCTGGGGATATTATTCGTCATTTTTGCCACGCCTTTTCCATCTTAGGCATTCCATCACATGTAAAGACGGATAATGGCCCGGCATAAGTTTTAAAGAAGTTGCAAGTGTTTTTTCATGCCTGGGGTGTTGGTCATTCTACTGGTATCCGTCATGCTTCAACAGCCAAGCAACTATTGAATGTGCTCATAGTGTGTTGAAGCGCCAGGTGCAAAAATAAAAAGAGGGAATGCAGAGGAAGTCACCTCAAGTGAGATTAGACAAAGCCATCTGTCTTAAACTTTTAGTGTCCTTTACCTGACTTACAAGTGTCTCCTATATTCTACCATTTTTTGTCTTTGAATTCAAAACCGCCGAACTTTAAGAAAGTACTAAGGTATGGGTAGAAGATTTAATCACAGGAAAGTGGACTGGCCTAGTGGAATTAGTAACATGAGGAAGAGGATACGCATGTGTCTTAACAGAAAATGGCCCTCGTTGGGTCTCAGCCCGTTGTGTTAAACCTTATTTGGAGTACACAGTAAAGGACAGGATGGGTGAGAGCAAAATGAGCAGGTAGTTGCATTGGTTATTAAATGGATGGAAGCATGGACCCTCAAGGAATGTGTGGTAAAGATGGTAATTCAAGACAGAGTAAAGGTAGTTATAGGCTTACGCAGAAAATCCAAAAGTTAAATGAGTGGGTGTTACTTTTGCTTCTTTTCCTTGAATTCTCCTATAGAGAGGTTGGTATTACTGAGAAGTGTGTCTTGTACCATTTCCTTTTGCAGGGCACCGATGGTACCAAAAATAGGGGAATTTGATACACCTAAGGGAGAAGTGTTGCCTTTGCATAGGAGTTGAATTAGTAGCTGAAGTCCACACTTTGAGCAACTAGGTTGGTTGCTCATTATGATAGCAGCAACCAGTTGTAAAGTTAAGGGGATGCTACTTGGTTCTAAGTGATGACTAGTCAGATGACTTGTGAGAGAAAGTTATTTGATTAGAAGTGAAGGTGTCATTCTGCTACATACGTCATCTGGAAATTGTGAGGTCTGTAACAGTATTTGAAGATCTGTCTTTATGTGTTTTGTTTGTATATGAACCTTAAGATTGTGAGGATGTGTGTTTTGTGGAGTTGGTAGAAATTGGTTATCTGTAAGTGAATGAAGAATGGATTCTCCATTTGCTTGGATTTTTGCAGGGGCCCTGCAAAAATCCTTAGCAGTTGTATTTGTGGGCCAAACACAAAAATGGGGTATTATAGGAAAGGCATTTTGTGCTGTTCTTGTGAGCCAGCAAAGGCCTCCTGAAGATACAGGAAAGCCCCATATCTCTCCTGAGGAAGACACCAAGGTTGTCACCATGGAGATGTGATGAAGGAGAGAAAGTTAAGAGATACAGACTCTAGCTGGCTCACAGAATGACTCCCTGGTCACCCACTGAAAACTTAGTTTCTTTCCTATAACCAGTGGGCAGTGAATGTGTATGTTAAGTGAATGTAAATATCTTGAAAAAGTGTAAAAGCAACATGTTGCTATAATAAATCTCTCTTGCATCCTTCTGATGGAGTCGTGGTACTTTGTGCTGTGTCGTGCTCTATATCGACAGGGACCAGATAAATTGAAATAATCAGTTTATCTCCCTTGGCACTGCTTTGCTACTGGATGGGAAAGATGGCAAAATTGCAATTTATTGGAAAGCTCTGGAGAGAAAAATACAAAATACATTTCTTTTTGGGTTTAGTGGCAAGCATTAATTTATTTGTAGAGAGATTAAGGAATGAATAATGAATCAAATATAGATTGACTCTTGCCTATCTCTTGCCTATTTAACAGAGGAATTGTTAATAAAATAAGAGGTTACCAGATTTTTCTGTTAAGTACTGTGAATGAACATGTTATATGCACTTGAGAAAGCTGCCAAGAATAGCTGGTGTTTCAGAGAGGCAGAAACAGAAAAAGGTGTGTGTGTGTGTGTGTGTGTGTGTGTGTGTGTGTGTGTGTGTGTATGTGCGCGTGTGTGTGAAAGATTAAGAAAATGGCAAGCCAGTTATGTCTAATAACAGAAGCATGAAACGTGAAAACTATTTGCGTGGTTGCATTCTCAGCATCCCCAGACCCTACATTTTCCACAAGAAAAAGAAAATTATGATTTTCAGTGGAACCTGGGTTTCAGCAAATTTTTAGATTAATGTATCCAGCTCGAATGAGTAGTACTCATCATGTATTCACCAGTAAGCACTGAGCTACTATGCAAAAAGGGGAGGTGTCCTCTTACATCTTTACTATTTTTGTAAAAGATAAGTGAGCTATTGGTGTAAATTATAAAGACATGAGTTAGGTGCTTCACTCTGGAGGGAAATTTGATGGTGAATCTATAAACTAAATAGTCATCTCACAGTGTTTAATTCAGGAGGAGAGAAATGGGAAGACCTCTTGCATGTGTTTAAGTGTTGTAGAAAACATGTCAAATAAATATCAAATGGTCATCCTGTAATTTTTTAATCAACAACAAGATTGAATGCAGATTGTTTAAAATACCTTAAATAAACTGCGCATTTCTACATGCATCTCCTGCTGCTCCACATACCTTTTGAGAAAATATTCTTTCTGAGAAGATATCTTTCTCCTGTTCCTCTGCAAGCTAAGAGAATTTCCATACCTAATTCAATAGAAAAAAAAATAGATAATTTTTTCTTTAATTGCAGCAATATGATCAGAACAATAATTTTGAGTCCAGAGAGAATCTAACCATCTAACATATTAATTGCCATCCATTTTTTCCTAATGAATTGCATCTCTGAAGCATTGTTAAGAAAGGAGATTACTGTGATTGTCAGAGTTAAGACAGACACAACCCTTGAGGATGATGAGGCAACAGCAAATTCTTATGGAGTGCAGTTCCCTTTATATAGTTTTTGAAAGCCTGTGCAGTTGGTCCTGATTGGCTGAATTTGGTTGCCACCCAGCTTACTGGCTGATAGCTGTCTGTGTCCCCAACAGCCTAAACTGGTTCCCTAATGGCCTAGACTGGTTGAATTATAATTAAGGTTATCCATGACTGGTATCTGCGACTGAGGCCAGCTATGTGTTAGCCACCACATTTCCCCCTTTTTATTTCTAAATACAAAGCACTGCAATGCTTCAGGATTGACACATCTTGAATTACTACTTAAAGCATATCCCATATAGAAAATGTGTATTTGGTGGTTGAAAAGCTCTGGTCAACACACTTGAGGAAGCTGTTGCCTAATGATTACTATGCTGAAGACTAAATAGACAAAATCTCACATATAAATCACATAAAATTACATGAAGAAAGTGACACTGTTTTTTCCTTTAGTATCAGAACATCAGAACTTGAATGTTTATAACTTTTTCAAACAAGAATCTGAGAGATGCTGAATAGAAACATATTCTCCTAAGCCTGAGTGCATCATACATTCAAGAATATGCCATTTGGATTTTCAGACAAATATCAAGGCTTTTATATGTTCTTGGGTACTCAAGAACACCTCTTTTCATCATTGAAGTCTGAGTATTCAGAGTTGAAGGCCCTGTATCATCTACTCCAATTACAACTCTTTTAAAATACCCGTTCAATACGTGCTTTCTAAGCAATTTTTACTCCCTAAGTACAAGGCCTCTGAAATCTGTTACTGAAAACCATGCTCCTTAGATTTTCCTAAAGCATTTTATATATAGGCAAAACTTCTTCAGTAGCAGCAAAAATGGAATAAGAATACATAATGGCAATGCAGATGTTGACAGAATCAGCTCAATATTTGTAAACGTTCATGTGAGCGTTGAAGCTGGACATTCACAAATACAAAAGTTTTCATTTATAACTACCCTAGAATATGTTGATCCTGAAATACCATGACAACAGAAACAACATGCAGTGAACCTCTTCAGTACAGAAAAACAAAAAATAATTCCCCAATGCAATAAAATAAATAGCATGGTGGAAGATTTAGTTTTAGTTATTACTAGCAGCCCAGCAGAAAAATGCATTTTTAACTTTTAATTGGATGGTGGCACAGAGGAGAGGTGAGATTTGGAGCACCAACTCTCAACTGAAAGAGCATGAAGGATGAAAGCTCCTTCTGGAAATACTGAAGGGGCTTAGCTTGGAGCACAATGTTTTTTGAAGACTGGCTGCTGTATTTGTCCTGATTTTAAACATCTGCCAGCATCCTGCCAGTGTCCATTCACATGTTGCCGTTTTGAATTCAGAAGGCTTACAAAGATTTGCAGTCTTTCTTTGCATTTTACCTAACATCTAAACATCAGAAAGGAGCTCACCACATGTTTTTCACTTATAATTTTTCCTACTTCTCTCCATCATGTAACTCCAACTTCTTCTAAAAGCAGGTACTCCCTGCCTTCCAATCCTAGCCCAAATGAGAACAGGATTTGTACATCAATGATTCAAGAGATTTGCTTGTGACTCTGCCACAGAGAGCATGATTGTGGGTTCTGGCAACTCCCTCTCAGCAGCAGCACCATGACTGTGAGTCCCTGTGTGCCTCACACATTGCCATGGAACCAGCTGCACAGAATGCCATGGTAATACCAGCCATCTGAGAGCCACAGAAATCGCAAGTGTGATTCTATGACAGTTTTCTAACCAGCAATTTCAGACTAATTAGTGTCCAATGAACTAAAGAGCATTTTATTTATATGTTTGAATTTATTTCTTTCCTTTCCTCATACCACTGTTTTAATAATGTAACATATTGCTACAAGATTTGCTTGCTTTAATGTTTTGCTTAAAACCCTCCTGTATCAGATTTTCTGATTAATTTTCAGCTATATACTACATATAATTGAATTTAACTGCAGTAAGTATGTGAACAAAAGTATTCAACATACGGGAAAGATGTTCAGAGTAATTTTCCACTTGTGTGATTTATTTATGAACCCAAGTTAGATTATTTTTAGCAGATTTTTCTAGATTATTTTCCTTAGTTCTTTTTCATTCTCCTTTCATTTTCCTAATGTTTTAAACTATATTTCCTAAGTCTTCTCTTTCTTTTTATATTTTAGCAATAATGTTGTCCCAGTGGCTCATTTTGGAGTGTGAGGTGTCCACTAACTTGTGGCTGAGACAGAAACTATAACGAAAAGATGTAACTGTACCTCAAATTCCCTGTAACAAGGCAATGCCACCTCTGACCTCTTTTAGCACAGATTTCTTGTGCCTGTGTTGTACAAAAAAGGTCTTGCATATATGATGAAAATCTGCATAAATGACGTTTCATGTTTTCAAGATTATACCTTAACAGCATAGTTATGTCATAAGCCCTTCTTAGGCCTCTGTCACGTACCCCAAACCACAAAAACAAAATCACAAAATGGGAAAGACTGGAAATAACCTCCTGGAAGTCATCTGGTTCAACCTCCTTGATCAAGCAGGGTACCACAGATCATATTGCTCAGGATTGTGTCCAAACACACTACTTGTCTACCTCACATACGCAACATTGAATTTACCATCCAAAGAGACACCCTAAGACTTTGTGGACTATGGCACATGGTCACTTAATCTAGCCCTGATTTGTCAAGAATTAGGTTATGGATTCCTCTATAGAAGGAAGCTAGTTGTACCTTCTGAATATACACTTGGAAATGGCTGTCATGGAGGGGGTGACACAGCTATTGCTTCAGACCAGATTTCACAACAGCATGTGCATCTGTTGGAGGCCTGAGTGACTTACTGACTCATGGGATCACAAACTGTCTTGCTGTGATCATGCAGGGGCTTTGGCTGATCTATGACCTACTGACAAATATGGAGGTTCAGTTAAAGGTTATTGTCTATTACCATGGAGATCAAATCAGCCTATTTCAGTCTGTGTAAGGACATCCCAGAGCCAAATTAAATAAAACATTTGTATATTCCATGCCATGCTCTCCCAGTTCTCATACCCTCTGTAGACACATAGTTTTTTCACCATTGTCATGCTGAAGATGTTGCTGGACATTTTACCAAATGGATCCTACCAGCTGTGCTCGCATTCATCCACAGAGTCCTTGTATCATACTAAAAAGAAACCAAAATAATCTTTCCTTGCCATTCCTTACTTGTCTCACAACCATTCCAACAAACTCAACCTGAATTCCTGTCTTCTAATTCCTCTTCCAAAACTTTCAAGAATAAAAAAACCCAACAACATAATTTTCCTGTCTTTCTTTCTTTGCCAGGGCAATTTTTCAGCCTTGAAAGTACTTTGTTTCTTCTGTCAAAAAGTGTGGAAAAAAATAGGGGTTTTTTCCTCCCTTCCATTCCAAAAGATGTTGAGATGTACTTCACTCAGTCTTCTTCTTTCACAACAATCCTGCATAGATTGTTACTCTCCTATGAATCAGAATATCCTGTTAGTTACCTAACTTGTCTTCATTCTCTTTTATTCACTAAACAACCTTTTTTCCCAAAATAGCCATGTATGTATTGGTCCACCAGTGAATAAATGGTTTCAGCCCCTCATGCCAACATCGCCTTGGGAACTGAATAGTACTGAGCCATTCTTTCTTTCCTCAGCCATATTTCTGGGTCCTGGGGCAGGTTAATAGAACAAATAAACCTCAAATGGTGACAAAGCAGAGCACAGCTGAAATAAAAATATCTTTTTATTGAATAAATAGTGCTAAACTAGAAAACTGGAATATTGAAGGCAAACCCAAAAGATTTTCTGATCAACAGCTAAGAAGAATGAGTCAGGGAGGAAATT
The DNA here is from genome assembly GCF_028018845.1 of Melospiza georgiana. Taxonomy (NCBI): domain Eukaryota; kingdom Metazoa; phylum Chordata; class Aves; order Passeriformes; family Passerellidae; genus Melospiza; species Melospiza georgiana. The sequence continues at coordinate 61,693,510 of NC_080465.1, read as the reverse complement.
AACAATCATAGCAGCAAAATCCTTGAAAAAATGAACAAGAAAGAGAAGTAATTAATAGAAATTATAGGTGGCAAAAAACCTGGGGAATAGGGAATACAAACCTCTGTGGGATTCTGCAAAACATTGTTGAATTCATTAATGAAAATTAAGATGTTTTGCAACATAGCCCAGGAAATAGGCTATCTGTCTGCTGGTAATACAACTGCTCTGGATAGAGCCTAAGGGTTACTAGGGTAGCTCTTGGCTATGCAGAGGGAGAAGGAGAATTATGAAGGGGTTTGGCAGTATCATAATAACACATCGCAATGCAGGGTTCAGGTTTCTCCTTATTTCTGTATCTTCTTTTCCTTGCAATCCAGGATGTGACGTAGTCCAGTCAGTGAGTTTGCCTTAGCCATGGTCAGCCCTAGGCCATGGAGAACCTCACCCTAAGTTCAGAGACATTGTTTCAAGTTATGGAGAGTTACAGTTACAGTTCATTTGCAAAGGATCATGGGGGGATTATTATGTTAATATGGGCTACATTTATGTCTGTTATTGGTTAAATTGTTTCTAGAATGTCCATCACTTAGTCTGTGTAAGTTGTAGTCCCCCATTTTTCAGGGTCTTTGTGTGCCTACATTCAGGAGCATCTGTTCTGTTGCTGTTGCATGCAATAAAGGACCCTTGGATTTCAATGAAGACCTGTTGCCAGGTCTTAATTTCTGCAGCGGACCCATCACATTATGCTTGTCCCCACAGACAGTGGGCAGCATGGCAGAACATCCCATGATGGCTTTCGCCATAAGATACTAGCAGGAGCTGTTGGCCAGTCTGTTTTGCAGTGCCTGTCATGTTAAAAAGCATTTCTGAGTTGTCTTTTTCCATTGTCTCATTGGCATCAGAACCAATCTCTTGTTATTCAATAATCTAGGGAAAGAGAGAAAGCATCTCTTTACTACTGCCTGGGAACAATAATTGTTATGATTGCCCAAATCAGTCTTCTCAAAGAGTGAGCATATATTAAAGTCCCCTTAGGAATATGTCTGAAGATGCCAAAATGCCAAAGCACTGGGCAGATGCTTTACAGCTTTTCTTTATTTTTTTTGGACTTTGCCCCAGAGTGACAGCAGTGTACCTGAGAGTGCAGCTCCTTTTGGAATTTATCTGTATATAAGGGCTTAGAACATCAGCACGACACAGGTAAATAATATGGTTGGGAGTTACATTGCAAAAAGTTATTTGTTATTTGGAACTCTTATAAATTAACTGTCAATCAAATATAGCGTAATTTGAAGAAAAGGTAACGGAGATAGAGGTAAATAAACTGCAACAATGTAGCAACTCAATGGCAGATGGAAAAATACTAAATATAAAAATCTGTCTCCAAACTCATACTTTGCATTTATGTAAATAAATTTAGGCACAGAGAGTGAAAGAAAGAACAGTCACACCCAGCTGATAGTATTACTTCCTACATCTGCCTGATTTTTTGGGGTGAAATGCTTCTTACTGACTGCTTATTTTAGAACATTTGAAATTTGGCAGTTCCAGGCTCATGAACAGTTTCTGTCCTTCCTCAGAAATTATGATTAAATTGCTACTGAAATGCATAACAGCAAGAACAGAAAGAGGTAAAGACACCAAGTGTTCTTGCCAGTGGCTTCAAACATTATTGCCCTATAGGGAAAGTGAGACAAGGCATCCAGTGTGATCCAGTTCTGACTGGAATAGCCTTTTTTTATACTAGTGTCCTTGACTTTCAATAAAACTACAGGAAACAGAACCTAGAAATATATTTATTACTACAGAGATAGGTAAGATATAATAAGACAGGGTGTAGGATGCATTTGCAGAGCACCATGGCAGCACAGAGAAGCTTGTCTCTGCCTGACCTTGGAGGGAGAAGATGTGACATGGCAAATGCCCTAGGGAGAGGAGCCTGCCAGAGCCTCCTGGACAAGTGGGCAGCATGTAATCACCCCCATAAAAGGATATTAAAATGTGTTGCTGACATGGAAATTTGTGATAGGTTTTTTAGTGAAAAATACCATATAACGAAATACTGTGTCTTGAAGAAGCTTGTTTCTCTCAACAAAAGTCTCAACATCCCTACTGATCTGAGTCCGTGGATCAACTGTTCACAAATTGTCACAGACATCTTTTCATAAAAATCCTTTCTTTGGGATTTTTTCCTCTTCTGGGAAGCTAAGGCCCCAGAAAGAGAATGTAAACAATAATTATCTGCTGCTGTGGCATGCAGTAGGTGCACCTGTGATTGGCTCATGTTTCATGTTTACAGTTAAGGGCCACTCACAGGACCAAGCTCTCTGGGACAGATTCACAGAGAGCTCTCTTGCCTTGTTTGCTATTCTATTCTTAGCTTAGCAGCTTCTGAACTTTTCTCTCTATTCCTTTTAGTATAGTCATAATGTATTATATATAATAAATTAATAAATTCAGCCGTCTGATCATGAAGCAAGATTCTCATCTATCTCTCTCACCCTGAGGAACCCTTGCAAAGCCATGTATAACAAATTACATTTAGGAACAGAATGTGGACTGAAACAACACCAAAGTCCCTGTGTGACTATTACCCTGACAAAAGATAGTCAGAACCCTTGGAAAGAGACTGTACTTGTGTGAATTTTACTAAAAAGTCTCAGGTTGACAGAGCATAAGTAAAAAACAACAGGGATCAGTAGATGCCAAAATTAATGGCATTTCAATTCCCTTAATGGAAAGTGCAGCTTTCACTGACAGTATGTCCTGAAGCTGTCAGAAAAAGCCTATCAACCTTTTTCTTTGGTGGAGTTCAGTAAGTGAAGGAATGGGACAGCTGTAGCATTGCCAATCTATAGCTGCACGAATAGATTGGCATTAACAGACACCAACTTGACCAGTCTAGTCTTATTAGAGAAATAGAAGTAAACAAGTCCCCAAGTATGTTACTGATAGGTTAGGCTCAAACTCAAACAGGGGACCTCAGCCAATCCCTTTGAACTATGAATGCACACATATCATTGGCCAGTGAGATAGGTGGAGCTAAGACCCTTATCCAAACATGTTTGGAAGCGCGGAAAGTTTGAAGCCCCTATAAAAATGGGTGCCCAACATGTTGCTGCATCAGTGTGTTGTTGCCCCATTCCTGTCTCCAAAACTGGGACAAAGGAATTACGCTTTTTCTTTTTTACAAAGGACATATGTAACTTAATTGTGGTAGAATGATATGTGTCAACACAGAAACCAAAAAAGTCAGGAGATACAACTGATTGATGTCAAAAAGAGATGGAATGTGCAAAAATTGGCAGTATCAGGGTAAAGACTGTTGAGGCATCATAGGGAAATATCTAGAGAGGAAAACTTAATTACAGAGAAATATACAGCATCTTAAAGAAAAAATCTTCTCAGAGCCACTACCTATTTCCCACCTGTTGGTTTTACTTACTTTTAAAAATTTTGTCTTTTTTGCCATATTCTTCCTAAAAGGAGGAAGTGGAAGTCTGCAAAACTTACTTTATGCAAACCTCAAATCATAAAAAACCTAGCCTTTGCTTTTAATAAAATACATCATTATTTAAGAACAGTAAAACAATGTCGCAGACATCTTTTTGTGAAAATCTTTTTCTTGGGATTTTTTTTCTTCCTGAGAAGCTGAGAGGCTTCAAGTACAAAATGTAAACAATGGTTAACTGCTGCTGTGGAATGCACCAAGTCCATCTGTGATTGGTCTCATCTGCTTGTTTGTAATTAATGGCCAATCACAGCAGAGCTGACAGAGAGTATGAGGCAGCTACTTTTGTGAGCATTCTTGTCTTTTCTGTTCTTAGCTTGGCTAGCCTTCTGAAATGAAACTTTTCCTTCTATTCTTTTTAGTGTAGTATTGATGTAATGTATGTCATAAAGTAATAAACCAAGCCTTCTGAACATAGAGTCAACATTCTCGTCTCTTCCTTCAGTATAAGACCCCTGTGACCACCGTCACAAAACAAGACACTGTGTTATTTCTGGCATTCATAATTTTGCAGTCTTTATATATATATATATATATGTATATAAATCATATATATATATATATATTAACATTAGTTCAAAGCAGGAATACTAGAGATGAAATGTGACTCTATGATTACAAGTAGAAATACTTGGACATGGCTGAACCTGTAGGAAATCATTGACAAATGATGAAATTCTGCATTGCTTCCTCAATTGGTATAAATCAGGGTGCAGCAAGCACTGTGCAATTGACCCATGAATAAAAAGAATACTTTTTTTAGTTTACAACTCTTGCTTTATTTTTGGAAAGATAAAACCAAAGAATGCACATAAAAGAAAATACATCAGTAGAAATATCATCACCTTGTGTTGTAACAAATAACATATTGTAGTTACACTTGTCACTAAAATGTAATCGGCTTGATGGTTATCCACTAATGTTTTAACTGCTCTACTTTTTAGAGCAGACTTGTTTAAGCCTTGTGCATAAATTGACGTCCTTTTGTTATCATGAATTATTATTTCAAATTTTTCCCCCCAGGATTTGCTATTGACAAGGTTTTTCCTCAGGAACATATAGAATGGCCTGGGTTGACAGAGATGCTAAAGATCATGTAGTTTCAGCCATCCCATCATGGTCAGGGATGTTTTCCAGTACCCCAGGTGGGATCTCACCAGAGAGAAGTAGAGGGACAGAATTCCCTGCCTGGCCACACTGCTCATCTCTCACCAGGAGTGCATAACTTTGACGTGCATTTGGCAGTAGTAATTTTCTGGCATATGTAAGAATCAAAGTGCAGAAATACAGAGAAAGGTTTTAGGGACAAACTGACATTGTGTTGATGAGACATTAGCAGCAGATCATATGTTCAGAACAACATTGGAAAAGCTGCTGACTGCCTGAACTGAAATTATGTTTCTGAGTCGTCTTGTACAACTCAAGTATTCTGGTTCTGGAAAAAGTTCAAGCTGGGGAAAAGATGGCCTGTTTATTTATTTCATATTTGAAACCACTGAGTTGTGAAAACATTGTAAGGCATCTTGGAATGCTGCTTTCTATTTCATACATTTTCTTGGAAAAGCAAAATGATATTTGATTTTTGTTCCTCCGAAATAATTAAGTCACATGTATCAATCTTCCTGAACCTTAAAGTAACTACAGATGGGAGGAAATTACAAAAATACATTTGATAAATTAATTTAGAAAGAGGCTAGAAAATTCTATCTGAATTATGCTATATTTGGTGCTAAAAGTACTGCCATTGTCAAAGATTAATATAAGGTTCCCTGAGTACAGAGTGCATCAAACATATTTTTAACGTTCTCTTAATCTCATACACTGCCTTTTCTCCTTGCATGCAGTTCTTTATAACTGCAGTCACAAAAGTCACTGGAAATTACTTATACAACAATTCTACATATCCACATTAACCCCTTAGAGCCTATTCTCTGAAAGTGCATTGTTCCAACGTGTGCAAAAGTGTTTTTCTGTAGTAGCAAGGTATGTACTGAAGTAAATATCAATATAAGCTTGCATGGAAAGGGGGATTTTCAGCTTAGTAAAGGCATGTCTAACCAAACCTTTGTTGGTGTAGATGAAATAGGATTTGTTGGGAAAGAATAATTCCAACAAAGCTTGAGAAGAGAGAGAAGGTATACCATTTATATTGTAGTGGCTTCATAGTTCTCAAACCTATTTTGAATTTCTCTTCTATTATCTACCCAATTTTCCATTACCTTTTCTCCTGGAACTGCCCATGACAGAGTTAATTTTTTGCAGTAGGTTTGGAGTCTTGTTGGAATAACTACATTTGGGACTTCCATTCCTAAACCATGAGAGTGTTTTTAAAAATTTGTGCAACTGAATGGGTCAGTCTAATAATTTCACCCTTAGTATAAACTTCTTTATTTTGCTTTCATGTATGTTGATAGCAGAATATTTATTATTTTTGTGTACTCTAGCTGCTAACATATAACTCAAAACCAATCCATCAGGTAGATTTTATTGAATATCTGCTTTATTTGTTTTATTATATTTGTAAATTTTCATCAGTATGCTTACATTATCAAATAACTTACAACACCCAAGGACATATATTTGTCATTCTTCATTAAAATTGTTATTTCAGAAAACAATAAAATTACTCTGGTTTGAAAATATGCATTTTCCGTATAAGAATTAAATTTTTATCATTCAAACTTTATTAAATTATTATTGCAAGATCTTTTTATTATTTGTGTGGATTTCTCTAGTCCACTGTTATTCAGCTTATCTTCTTTTATTGTTTTTTGTTTGTTTGGTTGGTTTTGGTTTTGTGCCCTTTTTTTTTCTGTGGGTGTGGGTTTTCTTTGTTGTTGTTTTGTTTCTATATAGTTAGCATAATCTTGTCATTCTTCTTTCTTGACATTTTATAAAGACAAAAAGTTCTCTTGAAGAAAACTTACGTGCTAATTGCACTAGCCCAATAATTAAAGATTTTTTTTTATACCTTTCACAATAAAGTGCAATCCCTAAGAATAACTGAACTTCATATCACTGTGATATCAAATCATCCTCATTCATAAATACTTATAAGACAAATATCTACTTTTGTTTAAAGTTTTCCCTTTCTGTTTGATAAATAACAAGTTTCTTCTTGAATACTCTAAACTCTTCTGTCTAGCTATAGCAGTTTAGCTGAAATCCCTACCTCAGCAATTTTGTTCATTTCAGAACCCATCTGCACCTGTTGCCATTTGATAACATATCTCCTACTGCTTACATATTTCCCTTTAATTATATGAAATTTAAATTAATTATACAATAGTCTTTTAAATTCCTGATTCAATTCACAGCTCAACCAAGATGGCTTATCATCAAAATTTATTAATTTAATATTGAGTGGAGCAGAATTCATCACATCTTGTAGGTGTTTCAGCACAAGCTTTTCCTTTATTTTGGTCTCTTAAGAATTCAGGAAAGGGAATAAGGATTTCAGAATTTAATCTATTTTTGAAGAAGATAATATGATCTGATGGAGTGATTAAGCAGCTAAGACACAAAAAACTAATTCAAACAGCTGGAGAATTCCTTCCCAAGAATGCACATAGCAGATATCCTCTTTTTCTTTTATGCACAGATTGATCTAACCATTAAGGCTGAGAGAAAGATTGAAATTTGTCATTACACAGTATTCAAGTATTAAAAATATTAAATAAAGTCAAGGGGGAAATTAAATAATTAACCAAATTGATGATCTCTATATCTTAGTTAATGGAATTAAAAGCCGAATAAGAAAATTAAAAGGCGAATAAGAAAATTATATTATGGTTTAGTGGATTTGAAATGCAACAGTAATATAGAAGATTTATGTTCTCCAGAACAGAGTTTTCCCATATTAAACTTAAGTCTTTGAACTGCAAATGTCTAAATGAGGGAAAAAACAAAGATTAAAAATAGATGGATTTGAAAATGAAAGCAGCAGAAACAATTTGTCATCCTGACCTGCCTGAAGGACTAGAAAAATAAGAAAAGAAGGTTAACAAATACCTCTTTAAAGAAAAGTTTATTAAAAATTTCATATCTGCATTCTTTGTTCTTGCAAAGAACAGTTCGCAGAGCACATGTTGGCATCCACAAAGAAATTATAATAAAGCTTCTTAATTACAGAAATATAGATAAGCTGTTACAGCTGGCTACAGTGAATAAATTCAATTTATAATTCAGATAAGGACTGCCAATCCTTGACTGCCGTATGAAGATACAAAGGAAGCAGAATCCATAGAAACTGAGATTAAGCTTTGGGATTTTAAAATTGAGTGCTTGTTTTATGCTGCTAGGCTTTAAATTGATGTGCATGAAATCAGACTGTTTTACAGTACAGAAAGATTATCACTTCTGATTTACACAAGAGAGGAATAGACAAGATGATTGCAAATAAAGGAGGATTGATATTCTGAATGTCCTACCATAGACTTTCACAAGTCCTCTCAAGAACAAAGAATACACAAGGCCTATTCTCAGGGTTACTTCTGTTTTAATGACAATTTAATGGATAATAGCTATGCGGGACACAACAGTTTCTTGCCTTCTCTCACCTGATTTAATATTAAATAATTTTAATGCTGTGATTCCCTTTCTCAAATATCTCTCCTTTTTTGGAGTTGTGGTGCAGGGTACCTACTTGGCATTTATTTCAGTAGGCTCTTGGACTCCTGCGTGTGTACACGCATACACCTACACATGCACACAGACAGAGAAGAGACACAGAGAATTTAAGCATATCCATCTCTTCAACTGGTAGCAGTATTAAGGATTTTGGTGGGCAGTGTGCTGGGTTCTGTGAACACATTTATGAATATCTGTATCTCTCAAGTTTCCATGGGGAATTTAATTACTTGAACTCAACTTCATTAATTTTATGTCTGGGCAAGAAATCTATTGTGAAGGTATCACAGTAGAAGGTATCACGTTTAATCCTTTCTTTGCATTTGATCCAAGACCTTCAAAAAGTCATAAAGTGGGAGTTATCAAGCTGTTTTATCAAGCTCTCAGCCCAGGCTCTTGTATGCTTACAAGCTGTCTCACTGGGTAGTGATACCATTTTCAGGTATAGGTATTTACATTTCCAATTATATTTAAGTTTTCTATCTAAGAATAATGCAAATTTAATAAATATCTTTGCCCTACCATTAAATGTGGAGTAAACATTCTATAAATATTTGGTATTGCTCTTTCACCTGTGTAATCTCTTGGTAGGGAGTTAATGAAAGATAGTAATCTCTTGATAGGGAATTAATGAAAGAGCATCTTTCTCTGTGGTAGCTGTGAAAATTCTTCTATGGTTTAAACAGCTGGAAATGTGATCAGAGAGATGTCTCTGAGCAATTTCTTTTGAGGTCTGTCCTGTCATGGAACTAGGCACCACAACTGCATTTCCAGGCTTTATACTTTATCATACCTTAAATCTCTCCAGGAGACAGGTAATATAATGGTAATTAATAAACCCTTCTCCTGTTTTCTATGTTCACAGGTAAATTGCTGAAAGTCTTCTTGAATTCCTTACAAAAATAGAACAGATTAATTATATACAAAGAGTTTTAAATTGAGAAGTCCATTCTGTGGAGGCTGGTAAATGAAATTGTTATATCTTGGGCTGGTGTAATATTTTCAAGCATTATGAACCTGTGCTAATTTTTGTGTTAAATGAAAAATAAGAAAGTAAGAGGACAGAGAATCAAGCAAGTGAAAGCTAGTGAAATTGCCTGCCACTTGCATTACTATAATTTTACTAAGAACTCCCAACTTCAAACAGATAAGCAGATTGGAAGGATCAAAGAGCTGGACAATATTTGGAGAAGCATGTAGCAGCTTGCATCCCTTGATGGTCCTGCAGAAGGCCATGGAGAAAAAGGGATCGCTTTATTTACAATGAATTTCAACATTTAGATGTACCAGCTGGACTAAAAAGCCTGTCTAGACATGACCATTGCAGTCAGGATAGAACAATCTAAAAGACAAACAAAGCTGGGTTCTTCCATTGTATGGGAAAGTAGCTCAAAAGCCCTAAGAGTACCTTGGAAAACACACTCCTCCAAAATACATATTCCACATTGGCAAGTATAATATACCCCAGTCTCACAGATCACTGAGTCATCTCTACATCATCTCTGAGCTATTTATTATATTGATTCTAAAACACACATCATATGCTACAGAGTCAAAGTTTCTTCATGTCAGTTAATACTTAATGCATTTCCTTCTAATGAGGTAGAACACTAGATGTGATGGCTCAGATATTGTACATTCACACAGGGATTTTTTCAGTAGACAACATACTAGTGCTTTTGTGCTCCAAGTACAAATACCATACAAGGATATTGACAGAATATTGAGATACGAGTTTTAGCAATAATTTCCATGAAATAGAAGATGAAGTTAAACATACATTATCATGATCTGGTCCTAAAAGACACTGCGGAAATGCATTAGACACACATCAGCTATTTTAATTACTAATTTTAAAGCTTCACTACTTCTTCTATACTTTGTGCTTAATGAGTTTTTCTAACAGTTTTGTATTATCTCCAAATTAAATTTTTCTCTTTTTTTTTTAGTAAGAACTTAAGAAGTAACTAAGATATTTTGCTTCCAATATACAACTGTTTTAAAAATTAATTCATACCAAAGTATTGTTCATCTGAATAGCTGGTAAATCGAAGAGCTTCTACCACAAGACCAGTATTTCTCACTTAGATATCTTTAGCTCTTGAATGCAAGTAAAAATGGTTTGATAATCTAAATACCTGAGGAATTCAGAGACCTGATGACTTAATGCCTTGAGAAGAGACTGGGGTACTGCAATATTAAAATATTTCTAATATTCATCTGAGATGGCATGAATACTTCTGTGCTTGGTAAAATTTTTCACAGTGTTTTTTCTTCACGAAATTTTCCCAGTAATTGTGCAGCAACAAAGGTGGAGTTTTGCAGCAGAGATTTTCTCACATGTATTCTGCGCTTTAAATGGGTAGGCATGATCCAAAGAATTTTTAAACACTAGAATGTCATGGAATGCAAATGGAGCATACATATTTTAAGGCAGACCTCTGTCTCAGGCTTAGCTAATGAGAAATTCCTAGTTTCTGCTGGTACTGTTATTATATTTTATGATAGATCACAGATGATTTGTAAACTCACAGTAAAAGAATAGAATATGCTCAGCTGGAAGGGACCAAAATAGATCATTGAGTCTAGCTCCTGGTCCGGCTCAGCACCACCCCAAAGAATCACACCACAGGCCTGAGAGCATTGGCAAAACACTTCCTGAACCATGTTAGACTTGGTGCTGAGAGTACTTCCCTGGGAAGCCTGTTCCAGTGCCCACCCATGCTCTGAGTGAAAAATGTTTTCCTGATATCTAACCTAAATCTCCCATGACACAACTTCATACCATTTACTTTGAGTTCTGTCACTGGTCACCACAGAAAGGAGATCAGTGTCTGCCCGTTCTCTTCCCCTCACAAAGAAACTATAGACTGCTATGGGTTTTCTCCTCAGTCTCCTCTTTTCCAGGCTGGATAGACCAAGTAACTTCAGCCACTTTTCTTATAACTTCCCCTCCAGACCCTTCATGATCTTCATGGCCTTCCTTTGGACACTCTCTACTAGCTGAATAATTTTTTTATAGTTGGTGGTGGCCAAAACTGGTCCCACCACTCAAAGTGAAACTACCCCACTGCAGAACAGCGTGGGACAATACCCTTCCTCACCTACCAAAGTGGTAGGCTATGAACCTAGTTAGGTCCAACCCTATAACATGGATAATATTTTGCAGGTTTGCAGTTTGGTTCATGTTTACCTCTTTGCACTGGAACTCCACCAGGTCTACTCACATTGGCTGCTTGGAGGCCTTTTATTCTTTACATTAAATTCTGCAATTTCTCTGTCTCCTAAACTGTGGAGGTATTTCCTGAGATTATTCTTTTTTATAGCAGTTTGATGAACAAACACATCTTCTTTATCATTCCGCGGCTATGCAGTGAGTACTAACTTGAGCCAGAAGTAAGGACGGAAAAACCTGGAGGAGTCTGTTATAAATGGTCAATTGAAAGCCAAATTGTAAAAATGCAAAAAGATTTATTTATCTTTTTCCACTACCAAAATATGGTCCTCAAAACCACCACAGCCAAAGAGACAGTGTCGAGCCTGGGATTGGCGCTGAGTGAACCTGGACCCGACCTCTATCGCATAGAATCTTCCCCCATTCACGAGAGTCGCTTCTAGCGGCGATGTTTTTTACAGTTTATATGTGCCCGAGGCGAAGGAGTCCCAGTTTCTTTTGTAACTCTTCACATTCATAGTTGGTTCTTTCACTGTGCAGAGCTGGACAAAGGCTGTCTCCTGGTTGATAACCAGCATTGATCGAATCCCGGGAAGTCATGTATTCACATGTATCTTTCTGGCGACTTCGGCTATCTTGATCGATGTTATCTGCAGGGTGATGATCACTCTTCGGCGGTTTCCGATGACTTAGGATACTGGTGATCATTGTGTTGGGTGTGTGTAGGAGAGTCTGTAGGAGTGACAGGGGTCATGCACGGTCGGGATGAACAGAGATGAGATCTCTTTGAAGCCAAGTCGTATAACTTGCAGTTTATTGCAAAGGGCGTCGGTGCAGGGCCCTGCAGGGAGCTGCCAGCTGCAGCTTGGAGCAGGCCCGAGAGAAGAGAGGGGTAGAGAGGATGAGAAGTAAAAACATAAGAGGGTAAATGGAAAGTAAGTAGGTGAGTGAGAAAAGTAAGAAGAAGAAGTGGAAGAGAGCGCAAAAAAGAGAGCGAAGTTCCCGTTACAGTACAATAAATCATCTTCAGTGTTGAATATTCAGATTCTCATCAACCAATCTACTACAGCATGCATATCCTATAACATTTTCATACAACCTAGAAGGATCACTACATTACCATACTGTGTTACATTTTAAACCCTAAACCTTACTCTTTGGGCCTTATCTGCCAAACTGCAGGGTCTGCTCTGACCCTTGGACCTGCCTGCTTGCAGAGGGTATTTTTTCATCAAGAGGGGATTACCTTCAGCTGGCCATACAATTGTTTTCCAGTTGTTCAGTAACTAAGGGATATCAAAACTTGCTTTCATTTCAATCTCGCTTATAGTTTCTATATTCTCAAAATCTTTTGCCAGGCAATCATATTTATAAGGCTTTCCTATTCCATCCTCCCCAACAGGTGTGTCTATTATTGGGCTAAAATGACAATTGTTATCTGGCCGACTACAGGAATTTTGGAGTTTGAATAGACATCCGCCTCTCAGGCTGCTTGTGGTCAGAGACTCATTTGGATTTCACAATCTTTATAAAATACATTCCTTCATAGCATGAAATATTTCTAACATATATTACAAGTCTTTCCTTGTTACAGGGGAGGGGGTGCAGGGGCATGAAAAGGGGAATATGGAAGAGGGGTTTTTAGCTGGGGTTCACCATTTAACAAATGTTCCTCAAGAGTCAGAGCGCATTTCATCATCATATAAAATTCTAGAATCATCATAGAATTCTTTATGGAATTCTTTCCTAGTTCCTAATTTCTCCCAAACTACTTCCAAAAGTTCATTGGTTAGGACTTTCGAGTCCTAACAATGAGACTTTTGTACACTAGTTATTTAAGCATTTTCTTTACATTTCGTGGAACTCCAATGAGTTCCAGGAAATAAAAGGAAAATGCTTAGATAACCAGTTTACAAAACACTTCAACTCCCCCTCTGAAAAACAAAAATTTTCTTGAAGGAAAGACTTCTTACGGTAAACTTCTTGTTGTGTGTGTGTGAGAGCCAGCTGCTTACTCTGAAAATTTAAAAAGTTATATTAAAACTTAACCAAAATACAATGAAGGACTACATAAGGAAAAAGTTGCAGTGCTGGGAACTTCCCGCATGCATACCACATGGGTGGTTCATCTTCAAGATGGATGTTCTGTGTTTTATACCCCTGGGGGTTGCATCAGCCAGCCCTGGCCCCTCCCAAAGTCTGTCAGTCAGCTCTTCTGCGCCATTTATCGCTGGAGACTGCTTTCTTGTAACTTGAGTGGAGATCAGTTGTTGCCATGCTGCACCCCCTAAGAAACAAGCTTGTCCATTCCCAACTGCCCCATGCAAGGAAAACATGTGCACGCCTTCTTTTTTACCTGTCCTAGACAGCCCTGGCTGTTTGATGGTCACAATACAGGGGGTAAAAGGGAACTCTGGGGAAAACAGAGGACATCTAAACTACAATAACATAACTATAAATCACTAAAGCTTTTCTTAATATTCACACAATAGTCATCTTTTAATTGCGAGAGCAAATCCTCTCATTATCCATCTATAACACGTGGGTGAGTGTTGTTTCCATCTTAACCCAACAACCCATCTCTTCCCAACACCTGGGAGTAAAAGGAGGAAAGAACCAAAATTTCAAACTCACCGCACTGGGGTAAAAAAACCCCAAATTCTCAGGGTGGTCTAGTGCAGATGCTTTTCAGGTGAAGAGGTCCCTGTTCAGTGTGTCATTTGTTGCAGCCTGAATTGCTGCTAATAAAGTCCAGGGTAAGGAAGCAAAAAAGGCCTTTGCGTAGTATCCACAGATGTTTAATTCAGCCATGTGGTAAAATGTTCAGGGTCCAAGGCACACTCATGGGGAGCCTCCTCATTTCTCTATCCCTAGGGGAAGGGGATGTTCCCCTAGTCTCGGGGCAGTACAAAAATCGGGGCCAATCAGGGAATAGGGAGGGAGTGGCTCTGGCACATCGGAACAGGGGAAGGAGACAATGGGGTCTTAACAGCTTTTTAAGGGAAGCTTCTTGTCTCCCTAACCAGGGGATGCCTCTTAGGGTCCCCACAACAGGTCACCAGTCTAATGTCAACCCATTCACTGTCATTCTTTGTGCCTGACCCATAGCTCATCCATGAGATGATGTGTTTATCCATCTGTGTGCTGGACAATTTGTCCAGGTCACTGTGAGAGACAATATCAAAGACTTTACTGACATTCAGGAAGATTACATCAGCTGCTTTCCCTTGATCAACAAGATCAGACACATTGTCATGAAAGAAAATAAAATTTGTATAACAAGACTTTCCCCTTGTGAACTGGTGCTGGCTGTGACTGATGACAATGTAATATCACTTCTTTTAAAGCTATTAAGATTTATTCAGTGTGAGTGAGATCAAGAGTAAGATTTTAGTGAATTCCCAAAGGACTCCCTTGTGACAGTGGTCACAGGGCTTCTTGGATGATGGAAGAGACGAGAATGTTGACTCCATGTTTTAGAAGGCTTGATTTATTTTTTTATTATATATATATAAAACATTATAACTACACTAAAAGAATAGAAGGAGAGGTTCATCTCAGAAAGCTAGCTAAGAGAAGAATAGAAAGGAGTGATAACAAAGGCAGCTGGCTCGGACAGAGAGAGAGAGCCAGCTCTGCCGTGACTGGTCACTAAATCCAAACATCCACAAGAGACCAATCATGGATCCACCTGTTGCATTCCACAGCAGCAGATAACCATTGTTTATATTTTGTTTCTGAGGCCTCAGCTTCTCAGAAGGGAAAAAAATCCTAAGAAAGGATTTTCACAAAAAGATGTCTACAACACTCCCTTGCCAAAATTATTTTCTAATAATTTTAATGTTATTATTCTATATTATCTTGAAGCCTCTGGCAAAATCTAAACTAATGTCACTTCTTGTATATCATACGCACAGCCACAATGCATATCATATGTAGACCTAAAAGTTAAAGATCATTAAAATAAAATAATGTAAGAGTCTGCCATATTCTTAGGTTTACTTTGATCATTCCCAAAGGTATTAAGCATCTAAGATCTTTCCCCCATCTAAAATTGTTGAAGTATCACAGCCCACATGTTCTTTCTATCCTGATATGCAATGAAATTTCTGGTTTCACTGGATAGCAAGGGAATTTTGGAACTTCAATATAAAACACATGTGGTAGTTAGGGAAGAGGTGCTGCAGAAGATTGTCGCGATGTCACGGAAAGCCAGGACCCTCTGTTTCCCGTAGATAAGACCCTCTGTTACTCATAGATAAGAAACTAACAATAGGAATGTGGCCCCACTAACAGTACAGCAACTTTCCACTCCTTACTCAGTACTTTTCCATTCCTTACTAACCATAGATAAGAAGGACAAACCCCTTTTTTGACGTAGAGACCCCTAAGACTATAAGACCCCATGAGAAGAAGTAATAAACGCCATTTGACCGTCCACCACATTGATGTCTGCGTATGTCATTGGCCCAAAGGGCCCGGGAGAGTGGGCCATCGAGCTATACCTCAGAACCAGGTCACCTGCCTTGATCCAGAAGGCAACATTTTGGTGCCAGAACCCGGGAAAGCGGCTTGCGCCCGGCGAACGGGGACTCTCCTGGACAGAGGACGGCGGCTGCGGCAGCAGGTCTGACCACAGCGGGGAGGACGCTCCCAGACCCGCGTGGACGATGGAATCCACAACGAAGGTCGTAAGTCAGGCTCATGAGCAATGGGGAATTAAAGGTGAGCTCAGGAATTCTAATCTTGCTATTGAAAGGCTCCTAGAGCTGGGGACGATCGAACATGCGGTAAATATATTATATTGGGAAGCGCGAGAGAAGTGCACTGCTGCCTCAGCAGAGGACTCTAAGTCCGCAGGCAGTGGTAAAAACCTCAAAGCGTGGGGGAAAGTAGAAGAGGCCCTACGCAAGACGTTAGAAGAACAGGAGATGCGGGAAGCCACGCATATACGTTTATTAGCTACACCAAAGCTGGGGGTAGGGGCCGCGACGCAAACCGCCTCTGAGAGCGATCGGATTGAAGGCGGGAATATGCGGGGGCCGGGCGCGTTCCACCCCTTCCTGAGCCCGAGCCCAGAGCCCCAGGAGACCCCCTGGAACCCCCAGGGGACCCCCCGACCTTCCCGCGGAGCCCGCCGGGTCCTAGCCCCCCCACAGAACCGTCCGAAAAAAACGCGGTTTCTCTATCCGTCTCTTCCCTGCCGGCCGCCAGTCTGGCGCAAGAAGCAGAGCAGCGCGCGCGATGCTTCTGGCAGGGACTCGCGGAGGAGGCGCGGAACCAGGCCGGATTGTCGGACCCTGCCGGGATCGGTAAAAACTCGCCCCCGCCATGTGCGTTTAAAAATGGCGCTGAACCACATGGCGAGGGCGGAAAAGAGGAGGCGGGGGGCGGAAACGGAGTCAGCCTGCTTAACAACGCATGCGCGGGCGAGCGGGGAGAAGGGGCGGCCCCCGCGGTAGAGTGCAAGACCAATCAGAGCGCTCTATTTAAATTAGGTCCTTATAGGGTAAGGACCTCCCCCGGCAGGAGGCGGGGGGACCCCAGGGGGAGGGAACGGCACCACCCCCAAAGGGAGGAGCGAGGTCGAAGCCGAACAAAATGGCACAGAGCGCCGGAAGTGTACCAGCAGTCAGCTTCCACCTCAGAGTCAAGTAAAACTGCTCAGACAACTCGGAAGAGCCGACCGAGTCCGGCTGGGACTCGGAAACCGAGAGAGCAGAATTAATGCAGTTTCGAGCGAAACCAAATAAAGCTTTAAACAATATCGGGAAACAATCGCAACACAAACTCACCGATTGGGGAAAAATAAAAGCAGCCTGTGGGGACCGGGCACCAGCAGCCTCCATGCACGCTTTCCCGGGGGGGGTTGCCAGAGCGCGGGGGAACCAACAAAGGGCATATACCCCAGTTAACCCAAAAGAAGCCAAAGCGGTTTCAGAAATTGGGATCAACTCAGCTGTAGTACCCACTCTCGAGGATGACCTTTCTAGCAATAACGATCTGCTCACTTTTGATATTACGCAAATAAGCCGCATGCTTTTTGATGGGGCGGGTCAGACTGTATTTAAGCAGGAATGGCAGGACGACCGCGTTAGCCCAGGCTTCTGGGGAAGGGCAGCAACTCAGCGAGCTGTCCCCAGCCGACACAGCTTTCCCTGGCAGCACCCTCACTCCAAGCATCCTGGTCCCGGGGAAACAGGACGTCCTTTCCATGCTCGGATTTCGGATTACAAATTTATCATGAGGGCCACTGCCGTACACCCTCCGCTGCCAATCAAATTGACTTGGAAGTCATCAGACCCTGTATGGGTTGAGCAGTGGCCCCTGAAAGAGTCTGGAATGGCAGCCTTGCTGGAACTGGTCGACCGCAAACTGCAAAAGGGTCACATAGAACCCTCCATCAGCCCATGGAACACCCCTGTATTCGTGATCCCCAAGAGGTCCGGACAAGGCTATCGTCTCGTCCACGACCTGAGAGAAGTGAACAAGACGATCCGACCCCTGGGTCCAGTCCAAACACTGCTACCCGCGAACTCAGCCATCCCCACAGGGCAGCCGTGCGCAGTACTGGATATCAAGGACTGCTTCTTTTCAATACCCCTGCACCCTGAGGACAGAGAACGACTCGCCTTTTCCATGGCGTTTCGGAATGGCGAGCGGCCCAACCTTCGCTTCCAATGGAGAGTGCTTCCACAAGGCCTGGTCGACAGCCTCACCATATGCCAGATCACCGTGGACAAAGCACTGACGCCAGTCTGACACTCCAATCCCACCGCAACCATCATCCAGTACATGGACGACATCCTGGTCGCAGCACCATCGACAAGCCAAGTGGATGACCTGGTGACTACAATCACGGAAACCCTTCAGGCCAACGGCTTCGAGATCGCGAGCGAAAGGATCAAGAGAGGACACTGCGTGACCTTCCTGGGAGTAGGAATCACAAGCTCCTACATGACACCCCCCGAGATGAAGATCAACCGAGAAGTCGAGACGCTCCACGACGTGCAACGCCTGGTGGGATCACTGCAGTGGCTTCGCAACATCGTCCTGATTCCTCCCGAGGTCATGGACCCTCTGTACGACCTCCTGAAAGGGAAGAACCCCTGGGATCCCAAGGAGCTGACGCCGCAAGCAACGAGCTCCCTCAACTTCATCGAAAACCAGATGTCCACTGGCACACTTGCCAGGTGGAACCCAGCCATGCCACTGGACCTGTACGTCCACTTTACACTGAAGGGGGGAGTGGGAGCACTGGCTCAAGGACTCGCTGAAAAGGCCCGACCGATCCAATGGGTGGTCCTCGGAAGACCCGCTCGTGCATTCTCCCAAAGAATCGAATGCATTGCCAGCCTCATCATGAAAGGCAGGAGACTCACCTTGAAACACCTAGGGACAGAGCCGACAAGCATTCACCTTCCGTTTCGCAAGCAGCCGACCTCGGAGTCAGCCACAATATCGGAGTACCTGGCCCTTGCTCTCTCCAGCTTCGGAGGAGAAATCTCCTACTCCTCCAAGCCACCCTGGACGAAGCTGCTGACCGTAGTCGACATGGACATGCCACCGAAGGTCAAGGACAGACCACAGCCGGGACCAACGGTCTTCACAGATGCTTCCTCCACGACTTCAACCGCAGCAGCAGTGTGGCAGGCAGGAGAGCAATGGCACTGCATCAAAGCGTGTGACCCCACACTGTCAGTGCAACAACTGGAGGCAGCAGCAGTGGTTTTGGCGTGCGGACTCTTCCAAGATGAACACCTCAACATCGTAACAGACTCTATATTCGTGGCAAGGCTCTGCCTAGCCATGGCAGGACCAGGAGTGTCAACATCAGCAGCAGCCCTAATGCTGGAAGAAGAACTCTCCTCGCGACAGGGCACCGTGTCAGTCATCCACATCAACAGCCATGACTCAGTCAAAGGTTACTTCCAGATCGGCAACGACAAAGCGGACGCCGCAGCAAAAGCGTTTGGACCTTGCAAAGAGCTCATCAACTGCACGAGTCGCTCCACATCGAAGCCAAAGCACTGGCGAAGAGGTACGGAATCCCGACGGCGGACGCAAAACATGTGGTAGCCACCTGCCCTTACTGCCAGAAGTCACCCCTTTGGACCTACGGAGTCAACCCGAGAGGTCTCAAGCCCTTGGAGATCTGGCAGTCGGACTTCACCTGGTGCGAACTGATGAAGCCCCGAGCATGGCTTGCAGTGACAGTGGACACTTATAGCGGAACGATCATAGCCACACAGCACCCCAAAACTAACTCCAAAACCACAATTCAGCACTGGCTAACAGCCATGGCTTGGCTTGGTATCCCCAAGCAGATCAAAACTGACAACGGCTCCAATTTCACCTCCAAACAAGTACAGGAATTCGCTGCGAAATGGGGCATCACGTTAGTGCAAGGCATCCCATATAACAGTACCGGGCAGGCCATAGTTGAGAGAGCAAACCAGACCCTGAAAACCAAGATAGAAGTGTTGGCAAAAGCAGAGGGCTTTGCCAATGCCATTCCTCCAGGAGATCAGGCACGTATGCTGGCAACCGCTTTGCTGGCACTGAATCAATTCCCTAGGGTGGATGAAACAAACAGTCCCGTCCAAAAACACTGGGCCACTCGAGCGCTAGAAGAGGGCCCACACGTGATAATCAGAAACGAGCTGGGCGAGTGGGAACGGGGTTGGAGGTTGATGCTCACAGGGCGAGGGTATGCAGCTGTCAAAAAGGACGGCAAGATCAGGTGGTGTCCACTTAAGTCAATTAAACCGGACCTTCATAGCGAGCAGAATGAGACTGACGAGAATTGCGAGTTTCTGTTTACAGGACATGCTCGTGGGACGTCCTCGTGACGCGTACATCCCGGTTCCAGACGAAAGTGACAGACCACCAAGCCGTCAGGCAGCACCCGAGAGACCCGCACGGGTGAGACCCAAGCACCAAGGGTGTTTCTGTGTGATTTTGCTGTTGGGGCTTGTTGCCAGAGGGTAAGCCAGCCCAGATCACTACCCCCATCAGCCCTTCAGGTGGGTCATGCGACACCTTAGTAGTGACAAGGTGCTCAAAGAAATCACCACACCGAACGCCCCATCCTTCATGCTCCGCATTACCGACCTGTTTCCAGGACAACCAAAGGTAGACCCCTATTCCCCACACGCCACACACATGTACCTATCCTACTGGTGCCCAGCTTCAAACCCTGGGAAAAGCTACTGCAATCACCCAGGGTGGGGATATTGTGGGCACTGGGGCTGCGAAACCATAGTTACAGATGCCAGACCGTCGGGGCCTGGGTGGGACCCACAAGAGCCAGACAAATTCTTACAGTTCACCTGGGCACCCATCGGCTGCAAAACACCCTTCTTCTTTCGCGAAAACTCCCATCGAAACCAACTTAAAATCCCTAGCTTTCGGGCATGCACTGATTACAACATGACGGTCTTGCAGCCAGATCACCCTAGCTGGGCCACAGGCAGAACGTGGACAGTGGTCCTTCAAGGGTCAAAAGAGAGGGTGAACGTGCAAATTATCAGGCTCCAGCCGTCAGCGCCCCGAGCAGTCGGACCCAACAAAGTGATTAAAAGTGTGCCGAAAGGGAGAAACATAACCTACCCCAAAACCTTACCCACAGAGTCAGCAATGTCCTGACCGGTCAAGCGGAAACCTTTCAGATGAGCCGCTTAAACGAGTCAGACGCAGACCCAATCCTTCGTATGTTAGAAGCTGCCTTTGTATCCCTGAACGAATCCAACCCTAACCTAACCGAATCCTGCTGGCTTTGTTACCATGTCAAACCCCCTTTTACGATGGAGTCGCTCTAAACACTCCCTTCAGTTACTCCTCAGCCAACGCCCCTCACCAGTGCAGATAGGATACCCCTTGCAAGGGAATCACCCTGAGTCAAGTCACAGGCCGAGGCAGATGCTTTGGCAATGCAACCCTAGCTAAGCGGGGAGGCAACGTCTGCACCAAAATTGTCAAGCCTAGCAGGAAAAACAATAAGTGGGTAGTCCCATCCACATCGGGGATGTGGGTTTGCCAGCGATCCAGAGTGAGTCCTTGTGTGTTCCTTCCCAAATTCAATGACTCTATCGACTTCTGTGTCCAAGTTCTGCTTGTTCCTAGGGTCTTGTACCACTAAGACGAAGAAATGTACCATCTTCTTGAGGGACCCAGCCGAATCCACAAAAGAGAAATAATGACAGGTATAACTATCGCAATGCTGCTCGGCCTGGGAGCAGCCCTAGCGACCCAACACCAAGGACTGTCACAGCTGCAGGCAACGATTGACGAGGACCTGCAAAGGATCAAGAAATCCATCTCCTTTCTAGAGAAGTCGCTCTCCTCACTCTCAGAAGAGGTCTTGCATAACAGGCAAGGCCTGGACCTCTTGTTCATGCAGCAAGGGGGCCTGTGTGCCACCTTGAAAGAGTTTCTATGCAGACCACACGGGAGTCGTGAGAGACTCCATGGCAGAACTCCGGAACCGACTGGCTCAGAGACAGAAAGACAGGGAAGCCCAACAGGGCTGGTACGAGTCCTGGTTCAATCAATCACCTTGGCTAACCACTCTGATTTCTGCCCTGATAAGTCCATTGGCGATGCTGTTTCTAACAGTCACCTTCAGACCATGCCTGCTGAACAAGCTGGTCTCGTTCGTTCAGACCCGCCTGGAACGGACCAACATCCAGTTCGTAGGGCGATGACAATTGCTGTGAATTCAACCAGGGAACTCAACCAAAAAACACTGCCAGTCACAAGATTTTCCAAACTTGTCTGGCAAAAGCTTACTCAGGTTTCCCGAAAACCCTTTCCCTTGTCAAGTTACAACCTTATACCTCATTTCAGTACCTATGTACATGACTACCTCATTCCTTTGTGAAAAGGGGGGGGGGGGAGATGTGGTAGTTAGGGAAGAGGCGCTGCGGAAGATTGTCGCGATGTCATGGAAAGCCAGGACCCTCTGTTTCCCGTAGATAAGACCCTCATAGATAAGAAACTAACAATAGGAATGTGGCCCCACTAACAGTAAAGTCAGCAACTTTCCACTCCTTACTCAGTACTTTTCCATTCCCTACTAACCATAGATAAGAAGGACAAACCCCTTTTTTGACGTAGAGACCCCTAAGACTATAAAACCCCATGAGAAGAAGTAATAAACGCCATTTGACCGTCCACCACATTGGTGTCTGCGTATGTCATTGGCCCGAAGGGCCCGGGAGAGTGGGCCGTCGAGCTGTACCTCAGAACCAGGTCGCCTGCCTTGATCCAGAAGGCAACAAACACATATACATAAGAAGGCAGAATACATTTCAGCCTGTTAATGCAGAGGAGTCTTGCCCAAGAAATAACAGATTTCAATAACTGGCCTGATAAGAGTCAGGATTCTTCTACTTCCCGATGACCCATGTAGAAGTTACAATCCAAAAATCACATTTGGAGTTGATTATAGACTACCATATGGACCTATAAACAAACTTGCAAGAGCAAGCATTACTATGAATCCTATGGTAAAGGCAGCCAGGAAACTTCTGTCCCTCCTTCCACAACTCTTTTGTTCTACTATAGGAAGCATTTGCATAAAAAAACAGAAATAATCAGAATTAAACTAGGAGGTAAAGCAAATGTTAGTCTTTCTTTAGGGTAGCTTCACAACATTGTTAGAAATGCATGTATTTCCATCAATTTTCTGTGGCATTTTTTCCTTCCATCAATTTTTGACAGCAGGTTGTTTTTTGGTTTTTTTTGACAGTGGGTAACACTCACATCATTATAATAAGGACACAAAGGACACAATAGCCATAAAAAATAAAAGCAGTTCTGTGTTATTTTAGTTGCAAATACCACATCCTTGTATAATCAGTAGTTTTGCAAATAACATTGCAAGCAAGACTCATTCTGAATAACAAAGTATTGTGAGGGCTTAAAGAAGAATGGAACAGGAGTAAAGCTGGGTGTATTTGTGTTTGTTAAGAGCACTGATCAGGGTCTCCACTAAGTCCCACGAACTACATTATCTTCTTTTCTATTTCTACAATGTCTGTGATTTTCATTTTTCTAATTCAAAGAATATCCTAACAAAACCCCCTGTGCCTGAACTAGATGTTTACAACTTTCCTGGTCTGCTTCAAAAGTGAAATTACTTGACAAAAGTGAAATCACATTTGACAAAGATGTCAAATACAAAATTAAATCATATACACTGGCATCCAAAACAATCCACTTTGTGTCTACAAATTTTAGGCTCTTGGCTACTGTGACAGCAGTGAAAATTGTAACATTTAGAACATATTTTCTCCACTATGGTCAGAATAAGTTATAAAACAATTTATCCAAAGAGTACTTCTAATCTTCATAGTTTTTCCTAGATGCAAATAGTATAAATGTGACCTAAGATTGATTTAGTCTTTGGTTATTACTATACTGTGTCACTGCAGTCAGAAAGACACAGCTTTAAAACCAGAGGACCAACAGCAAAGCGAGTTTTACTTGAAAAAGCCCTTAAAAAGAATTGTGACTACTTGGGCTCATTAAATCTTCTTTTTTACTGTCTTTCTTTTACATGAAAGCTTTTAAGATCCATTTATATGGAAAATGAATTTTAATGCAATTAAAATAATCACCAGATATCAGGTTAAAGGGTAGATATAGGTCTAATTGTGTCAGGAACCCACGCATTACTGAGGAAACCATGAGCTGCTGTAACAACGTCTAAATATGGACAACACTGGAACTAGACTAGTGAAGAGATTTTTGCTTTTATTTCTAGCACATCAGTCTCAAGAAATACAATGGAGACATGATGTTAACAGCTCACTGATCTACACAAAATGTCTCTTGAGGGTGGGGTGATACAGAAAGATATAAAATCATCTCAGTCTAGATTTCAGCTAATCATACATAGAAAAACACATATTGACAAGCATTCTATCCAATCTTATAAAACACACGTAATGGTAGTTAAAACAAAGACTGGTTCATAAGAGACAAAGAACAGAGCTCTATTCATGCTAACCTTCTAAAGATAAATATTAAATAACTTTGTTGCCATCTTAAAGCTAATTCTACAGAGGCTTATTGTTATTTGTCAGGTATGCTCTACTGCTTGGGAAACTTTTCTGCTTGCTTGGGAAACTTTTCTGCTGTATCTGCAATGCTAACAGAACTTCAGTCTGAGGCTTACATACCTTTTTTTAACCATTTTAACTATTTCCCAAAACCCATCTAACTTTATGGATTCCAACAACCAGAACTACCAGGAAGGAATCCTTTATGTTACTGTTTTAATTTTTGTTTCTTTAGCTCAAATGGAACAGATCATCAAAGTCAAGGGGCACATGTGCTAACTTTTTCATTTAAATTAATTATTCTTATGAAGAATAGAGCTGTCTGCAAGGCCCATTTTTTGTGCATTGAGAAATGCAAAGAGAAACAACAATGATGCCTCTTCTGTAAAAAAGATAACTCAAATAGCAAGATGAAGCATTTTGCTAGTGTTCAAACTGTCATTGTTTCAAAAATAGTACTTCTTCCATTTAGAATCTTCTGCTCATTTTCACTTTTTTGCTATTATCATATTAAAACCCCCTGTTGAAAGCGAAGGGAGACGACCCATCCTTGTTGATTAGCATCAACTCCAAATTTATTGACCAAAGGCACGTTTTTATAACCGTGTTAATTAAGATCATACATATTGCAATACTCAAGCTCACGATAGGCTACCGAGCAAACATTAACCCCTCCCTTTGTTTTCAATACCTGTGGTTTGTTTATTGAAACCAAGATTGTGTTCTCACCCTGATATGGAAAAGTTCTCAAAACCTCCAAGTCTGTTCCCAGACCAGCCAAGGACAGAATGTTTACCTGTTATGAGAAGACTGTCTGAGAATCCTGCTGTTTATAAAATGTGTCGAATTCCAGGGTTTTCTCTTTTTGCTAATTTAGGCTGATTTAGGCTTGATTTAGGCTTTTTGGTTTTCTGTTTCTCCTGCTGGCTGATTTATGTCCGGAGATAGATCAGGGATGCCACTTGCTCGGTTTCTCGGCTGATTCAAAGACCTGGAAAGGCCCAGAGTGGCCTTGGGCAGCCCGCGCTTCAAAGGACGAGGAGAGACATCTGATCTTGTTTCGGTCTCGGTGTTTATTAATCGTTTATCTAAAAGATTTTCTTTCAGCCCAACAGAGGTCTGCACAGCAAGTCAGCCATGGGCACACTCCCGCAGCCCCTGGGGCGGTCACTTATCTTTATACCCAAAGTTACGTGTACAATATTTATGATTTTTCTCCAATACCTTCTACTCTTATTAACCGGTGCACTTCTAGTAAAGACCAATCCCAAAGTGCCACCATCACCACAGAAGATGGAGGCCAAGAAGAAGAAGAAGAAGGACAGGACACACCCCAATTCCTCCATCTTACTTCTTTAGACCCCCCTGTACAGAAATCCTAAACCCTGTGTTCTACACCTTAATTAACTTATCCCTTCACCATTCACCCCAGTGAAATCCTCCCAGTCCTCATACAGGTGTCATCTCCTGTGTAGGATCAAAGTCCTGTCACCAGACACTTCTGGCAACATTCCAGGACTCCCGAGCCCCCCAAGGGTGGTCTCGGTCTCTCTGTACCTCAGTCCTGAGGTGCTGAGATCCCACATCTCCCCCTTCTGTTTGCACCAGGAAAACTTCTTTTGCTATCCGATTCATAGTGTGTTTTAAACATGCAAATATGCATGGGATAACAAGTATGAGGACTAGTAGAATTATTAAAACATAGAATCCTACCCTTAAAATTCCTCTCCAAATGGGAGAGATGTCAAAGAACTCTACCCTTAAAATTCCTCTCCAAATGGGAGAGATGTCAAAGAATTCTACCACACATTTTGCTTTTGCTGACTAATTGGTATATTACCCCCATTGCTTACTGCAATGAATGAAAGAATGATGCAGATAAGCATCATAAAACTCATTGCTTCGCTTCTATGTGAAATCATTGTTTCGCTTTTCTTTCAGGACCTTAACAGAGAATTCCCCCAAAGTCCTTAGTTTCTTTTTATTTCTCTTCTGAGTCGTCCTGTGCAGTCTGAGTCTCGACTCCTGTCTGAGTGCTCATCTCTTTGTTACTTGAATCATTGTTTCTCGGATCCGCGTTTTCATGTTCTCGCACTCGAAATGGTTTCACGTGTCATACCGACACCCACGTCAGACCTCGCTCTGTGGAAACACAAGCGAAAGCCCTGCCCCCCACTAGGTGGCGCTCCCCAGGTCGGACGACAGCATGGGCTCGACTGCCCCTCGTCCTGTCAACTGCCGTGTTCGTGATCTCGTTTGAGATCATGTCTGCCTGGCTTTTAATTCAGCTGGAAATGGAGCTTGAACACCAGAACGTCTCCCTTGAAGGGAAGGGACTGGGACTCCGAGGGTTTTCATCCAGAGGTACCAAGTCTGAAGAGGGTGTGGAGCCGCTGGGACATAGGATCCCGAGCACGGCCCCTCCTCGCCCGAGACGTCAGGGGACCGGGCCCGCCCCCGCCAGCGCTCTACTCCCTCCGCATGGGTGCTCTCCGAGCCGCCCCCCGTCTCTCCCGGGCTGACGTCACTTTCTCCCCCTTGTTCCACCTCCCAGGTCTCCTCCCTCGGTCGGCCCCTGACTCTGTCTCTGTGTCCATTCCTCCCGCCGGTGTGTACGGCCCGCCCCCCGCCGGCACCCGGGCCCGCCCCGCCCCGCAATTCGAGCCGAATTTGTCCGCGGGTTTTTCCGAGTTCTGCCTGCCGCGCGCGTCTCCGGGACGGCCGCCACCCCCCGGCGCCGTGCTGACAAAAGCCGCACCGGGACATGTGTCTCTCGGTACCTCTTCACCCACGCTCCCCGTCTGCTCCGCCGCTACGGCGCGCCGTGCCCCCGCGAGGAAGCGTCCCCCCCCCGATCCCTTCTTTGTCCCCCTTCACCCCCCCCTCCGATCCTGACTCCCCTGTACTCTCCGGAGTTTCAGGACGCTTTAGGAGTTTCCTGGGGTTTCTGGGTTTTGGGACCGGGGCTGTAATATTTTTCCTGCTCTCTTTTCTCGAGAGCCCTTTCCCTCTGGCTTCTTAAGGCCAGAAATAATTTTTTTTCCGGAGCTTTGCTCCCCCACCCTTCTGCTGAGGATGCCGCAACTTTTCGTTGCTCTCCCAGTCTTTTCGACTGAACCGATATGCTTTTCTAGCATTACCCTTGCCGGCGAGAGCAGCTTTAACGCTGTCTCGTCTTTTTTGTCATTAAGAAATATTAGTGCCTATTGATTTCCTGCCAAAACCCCACTTCGAATAGCAGGCATGTTTCGACCAGTGGATAATTAAGCCTTGCCCACAACAATAGCTGTTTTAATACTTTCCTTGGGATCTCTTCTGTATGTGTTTGAGCCACGCCTTGTAAGGCGGACAAAATTTCCCGTTGTTCTTGGGAGAGTGTGCAATTATGTTCTTATATTTTGACCTTCTCACCGAATCTGTCGTCAGAGCTGTCCGAAGCCTCCTGTCTCTGTCCAGCAGGTCACAGGAGAAGGATCCGGAGGCGCCTTCCGGTTCCTTTCAGGGCTGCTCTGCTACGAACTGTCTTCGGTAGAAGCTGAGAGATGTAGTTCTCAGTGACTGCTGTTTTTTGCAGACTCTTCTGGCCGTGTTTTTTTCTTCTTTTTCTTTTTTCTTCAGGCTTCTCTCCTCAGGAGCTATCAGTGCTCTCCTGAGAACTCGTCCTAGATTGGAGCTGCCCTCTTTGCTCTTCAGCTCTTGAGCTTCAGCTCTTCAGGGCTGATCCCCCCCCCGAAAGGGTTGGTGGGGAGTAGCCCACGCAGTGAACGCCACTTGTCTCGGTCTCTCGGCTGTTTCAAAGACCTGGAAAGGCCCAGAGTGGCCTTGGGCAGCCCGCGCTTCAAAGGACGAGGAGAGACTTCTGATCTTGTTTCGGTCTCGGTGTTTATTAATAGTTTATCTAAAAGATTTTCTTTCAGCCCAACAGAGGTCTGCACAGCAAGTCAGCCATGGGCACACTCCCGCAACCCCTGGGGCGGTCACTTATCTTTATACCCAAAGTTACGTGTACAATATTTATGATTTTTCTCCAATACCTTCTACTCTTATTAACCGGTGCACTTCTAGTAAAGACCAATCCCAAAGTGCCACCATCACCACAGAAGATGGAGGCCAAGAAGAAGAAGAAGAAGGACAGGACACACCCCAATTCCTCCATCTTACTTCTTTAGACCCCCCTGTACAGAAATCCTAAACCCTGTGTTCTACACCTTAATTAACTTATCCCTTCACCATTCACCCCAGTGAAATCCTCCCAGTCCTCATACAGGTGTCATCTCCTGTGTAGGATCAAAGTCCTGTCACCAGACACTTCTGGCAACATTCCAGGACTCCCGAGCCCCCCAAGGGTGGTCTCGGTCTCTCTGTACCTCAGTCCTGAGGTGCTGAGATCCCACAAAAATGTGCCTGAGAACCTAGTTATTTACAGAAACGGGCTTGAGAACTGCTGCTTTACAGCTGCCTTTTACTTTTCCATCAGCTGTATATTTTCATGGCCTCTTTCTTTAAGCCATGTCTGAGCAAAATTCTCCAACAACCCCCAATACACAGAATGCAGAAATCAGAATGAATTAACAATCAGGTTCTGCTTCTGAGAAATATCATTTAGTTTCTTCCAGAGTTTCAATGAGTAAGAAGCATTTTCTATTTTGATAGCAGAAGCGTCAGCTGTACTTTCAGTCATTCACAGTTCTTGGTTTTTCTCTGAGCTGAAAAATTCATATCCCATATATATGTATATTACTGTAGATAGATAGATATAGATAAATATCAATGTAGGTGGACTTCTCAACTCCTTTCTTTCTTGATTTTTGATGTTCTACCTGCTCTGTCATCCACAAAAAGGAAGGAAGGAGAGAGGCAGGCTTAGTGAGAAGCATAAAGATGGCAGACTTCATTCTAGGAGAATGTGGTTTCCAGCCTGGTGTTCTGTTCTCTTTGTCTGATGTACAGCGCCATGAAATGTTCCAAACTCTATGCTTTTGTTGTCCAGACAAAGTTGGTCAGCAATGCCTACTTTGGAATGGTGAGGTAGGAATAGAGCCTGAGGGAGCCTACAGTATAGAGAAGTGGTACACTTTTCTCTAGTTGAGTAGTTACCTTGAATCATGCAGCATCTTTGATGCTCAGTTCCCTTCCTGGGGAGTGGGTCTGTAGGACTCAGCACACTGGAGCCACATAGACCTACAAGCCCCTGAGAAGATACCTGGAAGCAGTATGGTCTTCTTTGTAAGCAGATCTGTCTCATGAGGTGAAACAGAAGTCTTCTAATACCTTTCAAGGAAAGCACAGTGTGGTTCCCTCTAGCTGTACCTTTAATTGGCAGAATGTTAAGTTATGTGACATAACCTCATCTGCACAAACAGAGAAGCATGGAGAAACAAAGCAGGTGCGGAAGTCCAAGAACACATTGTCTTGCCATTTCTAGGTGTATCATAGAATCATTAACATATCATCTTCCTGAATCCAGAAGAGTTCAGGGGCACAAATACAAATGGGAATCTAAGAACACAGAAAGGTCTCCCTGTTTTGGTCTTTCCCAGAGCTGTTCCAGGAGAGACTCAGGTGCTTTGTCCAGACATTAAATTCTCTATTGTCCAGACATGAAATCCTTCAAGATTAATCAATTCCAGAATACCTTTCAGACTGCATGGTCACTGCCAAAGGGATAAAGGACATATTACAGAATGCAGAACAGCATTGTGGGAAAAGTCTATCTATGGGATATATAGTGCAGGAACCACAGGAAAGGAAAGGGAATGGGTTTTAAATATTTAGGAGAAACAAGAGTGGAAAAACAAAGGAATAAATTTATGAAAAAGGGTCAGTTAAGTGTAAACCCTTTGCTGGGAAAAGTGTACTAGGAAATCTACTGTATCACAAACATTTACATGTTGTTATGTCAAAGGTTCAAAAAAGCTTCAAAAAAAGGTTCAAAATAACATAAAAGAATTCACAATATGCAACAAGTCTAATAAATTATAAAGGATAAGCTAAATATACATTTTCCTCTAAAATGAGGGACACAGACTGTTGGTCTTGTGAGTTACTCTATGTCTTAGACAGCAGACGCTGTTTCTGTAATCCACTTCTTCCATTCACCACCTTGTGTAAATATGTGTCTTTTCTTTGCAGAGTTAACTAAGATGGTTAACTGGTTGCCCCTGTCAGCCACTTAGCCTTTTGATAAACTCCATTTTATGGATTGAACTCTGCATTTTGCATGAATAATGCAAAAATAAAGTAATAATTTCTAGTGCCTTCACTAAATTCCCTCTGTATTTTCAGAAGTGGCTGTTCTGTACAGAAGAGAAGTTCTGTACAGCCTGCATGCAAGAGATCAGGAAAGCTGACTCTGCAGCATAAGAAACCAAGAAATATATACTAAAGATTGCTTAATCTTTAGTATATAGCAATGGCAAATTACAATGCTTGAGCTCATCTAACAGATTGCTGTTTCATAAAGCAATTGGTTTTTTACCAATGGTTTGTTAACCAATTGTTATTGGTTTAGCTAATCCATGTAGTGTAATTTTATCCCTGATGTAATACATAGGCAGCAGCAATAAAACTCATTAAATGTCCTCAGTCAAATAAAGGCATGCAAATTTAAAACAGAAATGCAAGTAAGGGTGAATGGCATTTTTAATAATTCATAGCTTGGCTTTGTTGAATTTTGTTCTAACACTTAAAAGATAGTAGCCCTGCCAGATTCAGCAGAGTTTTAGGCATAAGAAAGACTGATACTTTTTTTTTTTTAATTTTAAGATGCTACTCCATTTCCTTTCATGAATAAAAATGTCTTACTGTCCCTTTATGGGTTGCAGACCAAGCTCTGAAGTGCATTTCAGGAGATTTTTATCATTTTGCTCAATTTGTTAATTATTAAAGCCATAAAGATAAATTCAAAAGCAAGAACAAAATGCTCATAGCACTTATTATAGCATGCTGCTATTCAATTTTAGACAGCATAAAACTGTTCATATTAGGAATGTTTATTGTGGATTTTGCAAACCCTGTAGGCCCCACCAATCCCTCCCCCTCCAATTCCTCCCCCCGCCCCCCAAAAGACATTTAAAGACTGAGTTTTATGGTAACATAACTACTACCCAAGAAGGTAAATTTAATATTCTTGGGCATATTCTATATCTAGTGCTCCTTCTCTCATTATTGCTATTATATTAACCTCAATATTATATTATATGTCTTGGAGACATTACTTTTGCCCTTCCACATACACATCTGGTAAATTTCTAAGTATATGCACTTGTTAAATCATACTGATTTGGAGAGTACCACAAATATCTGTAATATTACAGAATAATCACTTTCCTCATACAACTGTCCTTCTGTAATTTCTTACACTCATGACAAGAATGGCTTAGTTGCAGTTAACTTAAATTGTTTAGTTAAAGAACTTCAAATTGGTAGAAGGTCCTGTGAAAGGGCCAGACTGCCAAATAAGAAACACTATAGTGAGGGATTTGGAAGGAATTTAAGCTACACATAACTTTTTAAAAACAGACTTAAGCTTTCAGATTCTTCAAGTTTCAACTCAGAAGCCTTCACTTAGATAATGAAGACATTGAAAATAAGCAACATCTTTTATTTATCTAAATTTATCTTCCTGGATCTTAAACGTGTTTTATTGACAACAGTGTACACTAAATGCACATTTACTGGAAGTTCACATTTTTCTCAGGAGATTCACTTTATGCCTTCTAGAATCCATACATTTCCATGTCTTGAATGGCTATGAATGAGCATGTTTAAGATAAAAACAAAAAAGTTTTGTGTCAGAGCTAAAGACTGAGTTTAATTACACTGTTTTCTGAACTGTCAAGAGTACATAGAGAACATGATAGATAACTTTCAAGCCTTCAACTTTTCATAAGCTTTTAGCTGACAAATTCATCTGGAAGCTATTTAAAATATATAAAATCACAAAGCACACTTTATAAGTAACTTGTGCAATCAAGGTGCAAATTAAAAAGAGAAAGAGAGCTATAATATTGAAGTATTGCAGTAAATTGAGAAAGACAACAATGTACATTTGGAATCCAGACCAGCTTTCCAATGTACATTTGGAATCCAAGTCTTAGAAATGAAAAAAATCATTTAATACTTGTAAATGTTACAGCCTTTGTTATATATAGTAATAAAGATAGATCTGTATTTTTGTTGTTGTTCTACAGAAAATTGAGTATATTTCTGTGAATATAGCCTGAAATTCTAGTGAACTAACCAATATAACTGAAATGAAAAAATGCTGTCTTTTAATATTGAAATCAAATCAGTGTATCAACATATGAATAACAAATTGGAATGAGTCAACTCAATCAAATCCTGGAAAATTACAGGTTATGATGTTATCTGAGTTAGTATGACCCCTCTGAAACAGAAGGATGGAGCTTGTCATCAACATGAGACTGCAAATGTATGATTTTAGGCTATTGTTTTCCAAGCAACAGGTACAACTAACTCTTATGATAACTAAATATTCCTTTTTGACATGAAATGTCTTGCAATCACTTTTACTTGATGTGGAAAAGTAATTTACACTGAGCAAGCATGGATTATGGCTGTGTTAGTCTTTGTCAGAGTTAGTATGATGTTCAATGCAGAACAAAAAAAATAAATTCAGAATATGATTCTGAAATGCTCTACCCCAAAGCAACAAGGAAGATCAACAACTGCCGGCCACTGCAATTAGGAGGGATCAGAAGCTGTTCTTTTGCATACCATATAACACCACTTTTAGTTAGAATCTTCAGCTGTGATTATCCTTTGGCTTTGGGCTTGGTACAAGGAGAATTTCCCACTTTTTTCCCCCTTTTAGATTGTCAGGACAGTAAAGGCCTCCATTATGATGTAGATGCTGAAGGAAAACACATATTTTTGGTATTTATGATTATCTAATTTTACAGGTTGCCATTTTTCCCCCTTGGATACTTCCAGAGAATTCTTCAAAACACAATATACATTCAGTTGTTTGCTCTGGATCTTAAATCATATATGCATAACTCAATGATCTTATTTCTACTGTTTATTCTGATTATCTCTTGTTTCTATAAGTAAAAATTATTTCAATGATACTATGAGCAACACCTGGAAAGGAGATGTCATCACAGGCACAGCATTAAAATCATTATCCAATTCCTCTTTGTGATCCTGAACCTGCCTAATTTTGTCTCTTTGTTTTTATTTTTTCACTGAAGAAACAACTGATATTTTCTCTACACACACAATTAACTTTCTTCACAGTTTCTTTACATTTCCATTACCTAAAAAAATTTAAAAGCAATCATAATCTGTTTTGTTTATTTTGAAGAGGCAGAAGTAATTTTCTTTATTTGATCAAATAAAACTAATACTTGGGAATATACGTCTTACTTGTGAATTTATATTCCTTGCGTATCTGTTAAGTAATAAATTAAGAAACAGTTTGCTGGTTTAATTCTACCCAGAGAAAGCGCTTCTGCTGTATGTCAGCATTGTTATTGTAACACAATTTGCAAAGTAATATTCAAATATCCATTTCTGTGGAATAATTAGATTTTATTTTGCAAAACCGAATATGTGAAAATAAAAATGGGGTATTTTTAGAAGTTTTTAATTTAACTAGTTTCTACCATTCTTCTATGCATTTTTTTGTACAAATAACAGTTTAATTTCACAGTTTTAGTTAATATTTCTGAGTGCAAAGTGTGCATTCTACTTCTGCCATGACTTCAAGACTAGACCATAAACTGTAGGAATTTTTCTTCATTCTGATTAGTCAACATAAAATATATATTTTTATTTATGAAGAAAGACAGAGTTTCTGTGCTGAACCTTCTGCTACTGATCTGGTTAACATTTAGCCTTCTTTTCAAAGTGAAGTCATCCATGCTTCATTTTTCCCTTCTATATTTAGGAAGTAAAATCAAGCAACATCAAATACTATACTACTTTCAAAGATGATGAAGAATTCTCAATTAACCCAGTTTGTTAAATCAGTTTTAAATTTAGATTTAAAGATCAGTCTTACAAAGCAGGCAAATTTTCGGGCATCTTTGCAAGCTGCAGCTCTGCATATTTTTACAGTTTTCTCAAGTTAAATAAGAGCAACTTTCATAAACTCAAGCCAAAAATAAGTAATCTCACTCTCAGATAAGATATGTTTTCAATATCAGTTGGAACTTTCAAATGCAAACTGTTGCATCATATGAAACTTCTCTTCCCTCACACTGGTGTTTCCACATAATTCAGATAAACACTGGTGCAGGAAGTGAAAGAAGGAGCAAGACTTTCATTTCTCTTATAGATCATGTGGACTGTCATTTGCAGTCTGATCTGAAATTGTTGACTTCTCCCTTTCATTATTTTTTCTTCTCTTGGAGGAGAATCAAACAACAAAGAAGTGAAATGAGGTGAAGTCTGTCTGTGGGAAAGTACATATGGAGATTTTACCACAGCTGGGTAAATCAGCCCTTTTTCCAGGAAATCTCACAGTGCTGTGGTAATATACTCAGGCTGAAGGACTGCTCTGTTTTGAATAAAAATGTAGAGAGAAGTAGGCACTTAGCTGGCAAAAGGGCATGCCTGCTAAAGTTAAAATAACTGCTTTAGTCATGATGAATGGTGCTGTAGACAATACACCCCTAATGAAGTATCTACTAACAGACAATATAATAAAATACTTCCTTTTTCATCTCAATAAACACATAAAGGGATTCTGTACCCTTGATGATGAAAGGAAGATAAAACTTAGAGGGAAAAAATAATTTGATTAATTATCTGAGAACATGTCAACATATAAGGCAAAATAAAAAACTGTCACTGATTTATAAGTAACTAAAAAATCCTGTGAGGAATATATATGCATTTCACTAGGTTTTATGTATAAATATTTAATATATACACATTTATCGTCAAAAGATTAGTGCTTTATATGAGTTTCTATTGATCGACGTATGTGCATGTTCTAAACCTATGAAACACAGTATGTGCAACTGCACAGTCACAGTCAGTGAAGTGAGAAACTTTCCATGTTGGTTGGGAATTAGCAAAATATAGAACCTCTGGGGTAAAAATAGAAAAATATTGAAAAAGTGCTTTATGTTGTAGAGAACTTTATCTGAAACAGACTAGCATCAGCAGGAAGTCAGCAGTTTCCTAGTATGTCATAATCCTGAGGTTAAAGAACATTTTAAAATATTTGCTGTCCTGCATGTGTTGACAGGGAATCCTGTCAGTCCCTTGTAGTTGGGCAGAGAAAAAGCAGATAGATATGTAGTCAAGAGTCACAAATATTAGATATTAGATATGTAGTCAAGAGTCACAAATAAATTAAGAAAGAGTAGGCCATCAAAGCACACAGAACCCCACTTACTCCCATCACTATTTGCCATTAATCATTGAAAAATAAACAGTTTGCACTTACAGAGAATGATCATCTTACAGTTCCCCAGAACTCCCCCTTTTTCCTTGGGATAGCAATGCTCCAGAGACCTGTCAAGTTAGATTTTATCTTTGTCCAGCTTAACTCTTTTGGGATCTATCCATTCCCTTCATAACCAAAACCAAGCTCTTAGGCAAGAGGGAGGATTGTAGAATATCATAATTCCAGTCTAGAAAGCCATTTTTCCTTATCACATTCCATTTTTTAAATTGCTTTATTTCTAGGTTTTGAGGACCTTTAAATTTGGAGAAATTGAACAGTCTTACTTTAAAAGCTAACCTTTTTTGTTCAGGTACCTGTAGAAGTATTTGTTACAGTCCTAAATTCAGGTATGTACAACCAACAGCTGAGCTAACAAAGAATGATTATAGTATCTGGCCACTGAAAACAAGGATTTTTGGAGTGAAAAGTAAATCCTACTGTGTTTAAGTTTTCATTTGTGCTATCTGTTTTTTAAACATATTTGCTGCCTATCCATGTGTGAATAAAATGCAAGAGTTTGTGAGGAAGACTTATATGTAATTTGGTAAAAGTTATGCAATTTTTTATCATTTTTCTTTTGACACAAAGTGAGGCCAAGGTGATAATGACCTCTTTCTGTTTAGCTGCAGATGGGTGAAAAGGCTTTGGAGACATAAGAGACAGTGTTTAGAAAGGTTATTAGTCCTGTGAGAGTGAACGTATTTCCTTTCTCACATGCACAGTTTGCAATGCTGTCATTCAGCATTGCAAATGACATTTGCAATGTCATTCATATGAAGAAAAGTTCTTTCCCTTTCATCTGTTTTGGCTTTTGCATACACAAAATCCACACTAAGTCTGAAGGGAAGTGGAGAGATTTATTCTGTTGTTATTGTGTGGCATGACCCCTGCTGTGTTTTTTCCCCATCCTTGGCCTCCTAGAAACTCAGTTTCTTCTGACATTATAACCAAACATGTTCAGTCTTAGACAACAGAGCACATTTGTCACTGATGCCAAATAGCCACTTTCCTTTGGATTGCCTATCAGTGAGATGTAGGATCTCTTTTCTTCCCAAATAGCTTGTTCCCTTTAATCTCACTTCATCTTTTTTCTTGGATCCCATTTTTCATTAGAATTCCTCAGTGGAAGTTAAATGATCTCAAGAGAAATCTGTAAAAATCAGTTAAAGTGAAGAGGTAGGAGCAAACATCAAGATTACCAGATGCTCCAACAAAACAACTTCATCTTAGTACTCAGCTGAGAAAGTAATATACTTGGTTGCAGAGCTAAACTAGTTATAGACAAGCAAAAGAGAAGTACAATTTCTTTCTATTTCAGACACAAAAAGTATTTTGAAATATCATAATCTAGTAGAAATTACTGTTCAAGACTTACTTATATTACTATTACTTCTTTTTTGTTGTAGCTGTTAAGTAAATTGGATTGAAGAATGATTTAAATTTTTTATATACTCTTAAGTAAAGAACACAAAAACCTGAACACTCTCAGTCACCCCTCTAAACCACAGCTTCTTGCCAGTAAGTTTTATTTAAAGAAAAAACAGACATACAAAAATTAAAATAGGTTTACTCTGAAAGAAAAATTAAGCTAAGGAGATAGATTTTTAAGGGAAATAATCACAAGAATTTTACACAAAAGTATGAAATAAAAAAATATATAAACAATCACAGACTCTTGAATGACATCACCTATATATCTAACTAGACAAGAATCAGTTATAACTTCTTTAACCTGATCATCAGTTAAACAAAAAGCTTATCAACAAGAAAATAACTTTCTCTAAATATTGGCAGAGTATTCTTTTCCATTCATGGCATTACCTGGATAAGAATTGTAGTCAAAGACATATAATTTTTAGAAGAATATGGAGTTTTACTTTGTTTCTTGCTGCTCACACTATTATCTAAATACAGTCTTGTTTACAATTATCCCACAGAAGCAGAATTATTTGTTCTGACA
This sequence comes from Melospiza georgiana, assembly GCF_028018845.1. Taxonomy (NCBI): domain Eukaryota; kingdom Metazoa; phylum Chordata; class Aves; order Passeriformes; family Passerellidae; genus Melospiza; species Melospiza georgiana. Next base: position 61,655,764 of record NC_080465.1, on the reverse strand, counting down.
AAAAGGGACTCTAAATCCAAACTATTTATTTTGTAAATACTATTTTTCTTAAACTTAGGATAAAAACCCAACTTAACTAGGTGAATTTTCCATTTCTTTACTTTTGAGTGAACTAGAGAGAAAAGGAAGTGGCTCTTTTCTCTCTAGGGGGTGCGAAGAGAGGCAGAACATGAAGGAGAAGTGGCTGGATAGAGAGGGTGTGAGAGAGAGGGGGAAATAAATTGAGAGGCAGTGCTACAGGAGAAAAGAGTGAAAGAAAGAGGGAGAGATGGAGATATAAAAGAAAGAATGGGAGTGCATAGAGACAAAATGTGCATGAGGAAGAGAGGAGCACAAGAAGCAGTAATTTTCAATTTACTAGTAAAACTAAGGAAGATCTATGACATCCAATGAATAATAAAAAAAAATCTGAAAGAAATGAAATATTTTCTTGCCATATGTTTTCTTATGTTTGACTTGGATTTCATCCTCATTCTTAAATCTCACTCAAACCCAAAACTTTTCCCCCTTTTAACATCACTTTCAATATATTTTTATACTTTTTTATATAATTTTCCCAAACATTATCTTAGCTCCAAAGTGTTATTAAGAAACCTGGTCAGAGAATAATGGATTTATACTTACAGTAGGGCAAAGCTATGATATCAGATGACTTCCAAAAATGCATTCCTACCAACAAGTAGATCAGGGGGTCTCACTGTGACAGATAAACACCTTAATCTCTCTACCACATCTTCTGCTATGAAACTGCATAAATATATTTGGTACTGTTACTTCAGGCCCTGTGATCTAAGCATGAAAGCAGTATCTCTATAAAATATGTGTAAGTAAGAATCACAGTATTATGCTATGATAAGAAAATTCAGAAATGTTATTGTAATTTGGAATTACCCCAGAGACTCATAGACAAACTTCCACACCAGCCTCCATATGTCACCTTCCAAGATTAGGTCTGCAAGAAGTGGTTCATTATATGCACCATGTTCACTAAACAAAATAATGTCTTGTGATTAAAATGAAAATTGTGTTTCAACAAGGTGACTTCTGTTGCAGCACTTCAGCTGAGCTATAGCTGCTGTCTTTGAAAGACTTCATTTTGTCTCATCACAGATGTTTCTCTGGGATGTTAACTGCAGACTCCAAGCAGAAAAAAATTCATTCCTGATGGTGTCTTGCTGCAAACAGTGTGGAACAATATGAATGGAGGCCTGAAAATTGTGACCAATGTGGAATTTAAAGCTTTTGTCAGAACAACTGGACATCCTGCAAGTGAGCAACTGAGATGTGAAGGGTTATTGAGCACTTTCTGATGAGCTGTCACTAGCTCTGATCAAGTGATCCTAAATTAAATGCTCATTCCATAATTTTCATTCATGTGTGATTCGCATACACTTTGCTAAAGGATTTGTCTGATCTCATCTTAAAACATTTACTTAGTTGCAAGCAAAAAGACATGCAAAATATCCTGAAAATTATAAAGAGATCATATTCTGGTTTAATCCAATCCTATGTTCAAACATGGTTAGTGAAAAATGAAAGTGACACAATTTCTCTACCATGTTCACCATCTTTCATCTTTGTAAATGGATGCACAGTCTCTTCTGGGAAGAAATCCACCCAAATACTACTATGCTGCTGCTCTTTGAGTTGATACTGCACAGTAGCCTCTGAAGAGACCAGTATGCCAGAGACACTTGATGATCAGGCAGTAAAGCTCATTTTGCTGCCTTTGATTTTTCAACATTGCTTGAACTTCCTCTAGTTCATCCTACTCGCAGAAGAAAAAGGTGTGGTCTTCCAATAACAGCTATGACAGCATTCTTATCACTTGGATCTTGCATCATGCTGACCCAAACAAATTTGAAACCCAAAATATTACCCACATCAGATTAACCTTCCAATTAAAAAAAGAAATTAAATAAAATCAGCCAAATTTTCAGTCAGGAGGAATGGAAACTTTTGAAAAACATTGCTTAAGTATTTTCATTCAAGCAGTTAGAAGCATCAAATCCAGATGCATTTCTGTAATTCTTCTGAGAAAATAGGAGTATTTTAAAACCTACAAGAATGCCTGTATGAATAACGCTATGACACACTCACCTCCCAAACACCCTATTAACCTGAGGGTATTTAATGCCATGAGTATTTCCATATCCAGCACTTTTCAGAAGCTGTTAGCTCTCTCAGGTTAATAGTGCCAAATCCTCTTCCTATAAGTACATCCATCCGTACATCCATCCATTTGAAAAGTAATTCACACTGTGGGTAGAGGGATCAAGAATTTTGCAAGAATTTGCCCACATCTTTGCATGCAACTAGCTCTAAACATTTTTACTTACAGGTCTCTGTTATGTTTGGCTGCTATCAGAAAAAAAACCCAAAACCCAAACAAACCAGGTGTTGGGTTTTCTATAGTGATTCCCAGTCAGTTCCCTGCAGACTGAGTGTACAGATTGTGCAGATTGTACAGAGAGTGCAGATTAAAGGATTTAGTTCTTTGTAGCCGTTGAGTGACTGACAGGTCTCTGAAAGCCACTTCAGCTCAGCTTAACTGAGCTCAAAGATTACTCTAATATTGCTGAGTGGCTGCTCCATGAATCAGAGAACGCAGAGATGGACAAATACAACTATGTAGTTTGTCCCTTTTATCACACAAACTAAAGATACTAGAGCTGCAGCTGTTCCATTTAATTATATATGTTTGAAATTCACCGCCTTCTGAGAATCTGCATAAACATTCCTGCATGTTTTATCGAAAAATTGATTAAACACTTTTATGGAATAGCTGAATAGCTTGGTAGAAAAAAAGATATTACATATTGATATAAGATAATGAATTAAGAAAATGGTGATATGAATGTTATCTTCTTTTTAGGGACAAAGCTTCTGGAAATACAATTAAAAAAAATTTAGATGACAGACTCCTTAAGTAACTTTTTTCCCTTTTTAAAAGATCTTCAGAATAAGAAAGTTACAATTTTAGAATTTAAATACTCAGAAAAATAAGAAGGATATAAAGAACATGACATATTACAGTTCTTGAAATGAAAGTTTATTTTAAGCAGCTCTTGAGTAAGGACCTCCCTTTCCATTGGACTTGAAACATTTAAACATTTTAGCCAACTGGTTTTTCAATTTGCCTGTCCGAAAATAAGATACATTTTTTCTGTTTTACTTAAAATATGCCTAAAAAGGTAGAATGTATGTTTAAAACCCTAAAGCAGGTTATTTCTACGGCTCTAGGAATTACTTACTACAACAGGAGGAAGCATGTAACATTCAACTACCTGCAGATGTTTTACTCTAAATACTTCTACAATGAACACTTCTGTATCATCAAGTGGTTCATATATCTATTGACAAGATTACAACTGTCCTAGAAGTTGGGCAGAAATGCAGGACTTTCATTTAAATGTCTAAAAATCAAAATATTCTCTACCCAAAACCAACTAGTTGCACCTACCTTCTGACAGTTTGAATCTACCACTGCTTAACAAACACAACATACACTGCTTAAGCAGCTCTGGAGTTGCTTTGTCCTGCAGCTGAGCACATACTGGAACAATGTGTTAATGACAGCTTAAAATATTCAGACTGGTAATTTTTGGTATCTTTCTGAATGCTGAAAAATAAGAATGGTAAAGGTCTAGGGCAAATGAGGGCTTAAAGGTCCTCATTTAGGATGCAGCATGTGATTTTTAGACATTTCGGTACATAAATTAAGAGTTACTTAGGTTCTCAAGACTGCCTAGTATCATGTCACAGTCTCACTATTAAAAGTCTGCCTTCTCCAAAGTGGCATTTTTCTGCTGATGAAATGTAGAGTTGATGGTTCATTCTGGGTCCTGTGCTGTGACAGTATTCTTGTTTCTTTCTGCTATCATTGTTAAAAACAATAATGTCACCATCCCTTGAGCACATAATTTCCAAATATCAACCATCTTTACCCAGAGTTAATATATTTTGTATTGATTGTGTGTCATATGTTTCTTCACAAGATAATGTAATTCCTTGTGGGCAATGGGATCTTAGCATATGTCAATTTTATCATCAAATAAATGAGTGTACATAAAATAAACGAGCGTATCTATTTCATATAAAGTCCTCTTTTTGGAGAATCTTTTCTTCATCTACAGTTGGTTTGTACTGAAACTTTCATCAGACTTCTTCTGTGACACATTGCCTGAGAACGCAGACCTATGAAAGATTGTCTTGCCCATATTTTGAGCTAAATAGGAGTTTGCAGAAGATCAAAATATGTTTCATGAGAAAAGACACTCATTTTTTAAAAATTTTAAAGGTTTATTAAAAACCTTGACAAAATACAACCATGACTGAATAAGGAAAAAGGACAGCATGCGCTGGGATTTGGTGACACAGCAGCCACAAGCTCATTTACAAAATGGCTGCTCGACCTTTTATACCCCTGAGGATTGCCTCAGCCAACCCTGGTCCCTCCCAAAGTCTGCCAGACAGCTCTTCTTTGCTGTTTATTGGTGGAGGCTACTTTCTTGCAATCTGATTGGAGATCAGGTGTTGTCACACCATGCCTTCTAGTAATAAGTCTTCCCTCCTCCCAGATGCCCCATGCAAGAAGCACAGGTACATCCTTCTACATGTCCTGACAACCAAGGCTGTCTCTTGGCAACCATATGAAGGAGCAGGGTGGGGGGAAGAGAACTACTGGGGAGAACAAACAACATCCAAACAAAAAATCACAATAACATAGCCATATATCAATAAAACTTATCTTAACACACACATTATATTCATCCCTTAATTGTGCGAGCCAATCATCTCATTACTCATCTATAATATCTTTAGTTCTGTTAGCATGTCAATGCAAAGTTAATGAATTCTCCTAAGAGACAGAAGATATTGGTGTAGCAATGGATTTAAGCTGCAATAAAAGATATAATAAAATACGTTTAGGCTGGAATTTGGCTTGGATTCTGGGTACACAGAAAGTGGGCTGCAATTATGACATGCTTCAAGTGTCCTGTATTTCCAGACTGTGTATTAGGGCAGTTCATTCCTGTCATGAACCTTTTCCATATTACAAATTTAACCCCCTTGGTGCTGAAAGTTTTTAAGCACTGTAGAAGATCTTGTAAAATATCAATTCAGGATACCTTGTAGAACTGAGACCTACCCATCATCATTATTTCATGGTATACAGGATCTGCTTAGAAAGTACCTAGGGGAGTAAGACAGATTTTCTATCGCATTTATTTCCAATCAAACTGTCACAGAAATATAAATTTTCCTCAAGAATAAGAGCTTCTTTTCAGCTCAAAGGTCTTGTCTGTATTCTGGTAATATAAAGAGCTCAGCACATCATCTCCTGTTCTTCAAGTCAGTGTACAAAGATCCCACGCAGATCCTGCCTGTGCTGGCAAGGGGTGGAGCAGTGCTGATGGCTTACCTGGTTCTTTTGCAAACAATAATCTCCCAAAGTTAATTTTTTCTTCATAATGCCTTTTTCTCCAGACTCAGCTATCTAAGGCATACCTTAATCAACTCACACATTCATACAGCACTCCAAGCAGAAACTTTTTACCTCTTTAAACTAAGGAAGAAGTGGACTCATTTCTGTAAAAAGTATAAAAAAGTTAAGGCAAAGGCTTTTGGGCTTTCAGACTCTGCTTTCTTTTTTTCTTTCTACTATATTTGGGAGGGTACTTTCTCTAGAAAGGTATTGTTTTCCCACTTACCACAATTATTAATTTGTACTGTATGTCAGACTACTTAACCAGCCTCACAGCTAAAATGGCATCACTCATTTCCTGCTAACATTTGTCAGTCTTCAGTTCTGGCCACTGGTTCCCTTCAAAGACTTTTTTGGCACCTTTAACTCCTGACACTTTTCCCATGCATGTATATGTATGAGATGTTACCATCTCTTGATTATTTCTGCATCCTGCTGTCTTTTTTTATTGGTAGAAAGCAGAAGTGCTTCCACATGTTTTTTGCTGTTTAACCTACACAGCATAAGAATGCAATCTAACTATCAGCTATCTCTAAATTGTAATTTCTGGCCTGCTGCAAGAAAGCCTTTAAAGTAAGAGGAGAGTCTGATTAGCAATTAGCAACGACCCAGAGGTGTCTTCTCAAGAACTCAGTTTTAATTCCGGAGGTTGATTAAGCCTAAATGGTATATTACACGGAAAAAATGAAAAGAAAAAAAAAGTAATGTCTGACAACATGTGACAATGTAAGAAATAGATTAAAGAATAATCCACGTACTTTGTCAATGTTAGACACAGATAGTGAAAGAAAGTGTTTTTCTCACTCTTTCCTTTCAATAGATCTGTGTGATATTATGAGTTCTAACTGGCATAAGTTTTCAAGGATCAGTAAACTGAAGGTTAAATGCTTATAAATGCTTATAAAATACATGTTTACAAGGATTCAGAAGTGATTAATCTCATTCTAACATTTTAAGATTCAAACAACTTGAGTGGCTCCAATAAAGTTAATGGCTTTATTGTGCTGCTACTCTGAAACAAACTCACCCAGATGATATTTCCCCAGAACTACTTTAAAAAGCCAGTCCTCTTTCACTGTCCTCTGCCCCCCCCCAAATCTATTCAGACCAAAACTTACCACCAGCAGTTACAAAAGTGGTCCTTGTCTTATCAATGAAAGGAGACTCAAGCAATAGCAATAGCACCTGTCCCAGGTGCTGAAAGGGAACATGGGCACAACTGAGTGTGCTTTACTTAGATGGCAAGAGCAGCAGCATCACACCCTTAACATCAGCTCTCTAAACTTTTTCTTTTCCTTCTTGCTGTGTTTATGGTCCATGTAATTTGTCCATCACAACATTACCACTCATCACTCTCCTGGACTAAGTTTCCCTTCATATACTTATTTCTACCAGTGGTTTCAGTAATTATTTCAGAATTCCTTTTCTAAGGAAACAGAGGCTTTATTCTTCTACTAAAAGTGTTGTAAATATGTATAGCTACTAATGTCCCATGTCAAATATCACTGCTTGGTCACCATTCTGAGAAAGTAAGCTGGTCTCATGCATAGACAAAACTAAATACATTTACCCAATGAGGTTCTTGCTCTGTTGTCTGTATAATACTCACCTATTTTCTATCTGGAGTCCTTTTTGCTTTAAATTGTGTCTCCATCATAAGAGAAGGAGAAGAAAAGGCATTCAGAAGAGTTTTTTGTCAGTTGCATCATCAGCCACAGCAGTGACATCAACCATAGGCAAGGGAAAAATCCTTTGTTCTGATATTTACCCAAATTATTAATGAGCTTGGTCTGAAGTCACATGTATTATGGATCATTCCTAATTTATAAGTTATTCAACATTCAAAAATAAGAGTTTTTGCCATTGTCAAATTAGAAGCTTGCTTGAAAACCTTAATGATCAACTTCATTGCATGAAGTGCTTTAAGCTACTTTGGGTGGTCAGAAATTTAACTATACTTAATAAATTAAGTAAATACCTATATTATGATTTATTTGCTCTGTTCTGTAAAAGATTTACTACTTTGTCAGGGCAGCTCGAGAAGAATTGGCTTCAATTAGAACCTGTATTCTTCTCTTCAACAGCCAAGCAGAACAATGCCACTGCAAGTCAGAGACTGTTTTCAGATATTCCTGCTGTACTGTGTTCAGCCAGAGAGTAATAGAACCTCCTGTGAAGTCCAAAGACTGTGACAAATATAGCTGAATCATTTTTTGTAGATCTTCTATTAGTTCTTCCACATTGCCTGCCTGTTTGACCGTTCTTTTCAGGATTTTGGCCTGCAAAAAGGAAACTGTATACATACTATAACTGATCATGCATTTCGTACAGTTACTGACTTCCTGCCCCCAGGTTACACAGTTTTTGTTTCTATGTTTTCCTGCCTAGTGAGGTGGATAAGTGACCTAGTGAGGATGGAGTGATTGCCTTGTGACAGAAAGTTCGCTGAGCACAGGTGTTTTCCCAGCTTAGAAATTTTCTGGCAATTGTTGGTAGGTACGCATTGGATATAAATCTTGTTCTATAACAATTACCAAAGAATATAGTGTTAAAAACGAGAGCATACTCCCAGTACTAAAGTGATTTCAGCATTTATTATGAGAAGAAGGAAGGCCTAAAGCATGGGGGCCCGCGGGCTGAGCAGGAGCATTCCAGTCGAGGATGCTGCAATGCCGGTGCTGGGTCTCTAGGGCTGTGATGTAGCGATGTCCCCGATGTCCCAAATAGAACAGCACAGGTTCAGTGAGTCAGAAGTCCCCTTTTTATCCTATTTTTTTGTCTGTTTGGATTGGTTTCTTTTTGGATCCTTCATTTGCATGAAGGTTTAAGGCACTTGATTGGCCCATTACAGTTCTGTCCAGGCTGGATCGTTTTGCTTGGGGGTGGTGCACTTTGCTTAGATGTAATATGGTACGTTGAGTAACATATTTCTTACAACTACCCTTTTAAACCCCTTTTACCATAACCAAACTAACAGTACATGATTAACAATTATCAGCTATTTTACAAGTTTCTAACCTATTTTTAACAGTTAGCAAACAAAGAGAACACCTTCATTAAAACAGTACTGTATTTTCTTAAAAAAGAACCAAACAACAAAACAACCTACATGATGAAATAAGAGCACCATTGATGAAGTGAGGGGAGACGACCATCCGATTGATGAGCATCGAACTCCGATTTATTGATCCACCAGGCACATTTTAAAACAGTGTTAATTAAGTTCATACATATTGCAAAACCCGAGCTCATCATAGGTTACAGATTACACATTAACCCCTTCTTTTGTTTTCAATACCTGTGGTTTGTTATTGAAACCAAGATTTATTTTCTCACCTTGTTATGAACGGTTCTCAAGGCCTCCATGTTTGTCAACTTTTGCTTTCCCATACCAGCCAAGGACAGAATGTTTACCTGTTATGAAAAAACAGCCTGAGAACTCTGCTGTTTACAGAAATGTGCCTGAGAACTTTATTGTTTACAGAAACAGGCTTGAGAATTGCTGCTTTCAGCTGCCTTTTTACTTTTCCATCAGCTGTATATTTTCATGGCCTCTTTCTATGAGCCATTTTTGAACAAAGCTCTCCACACACGAGTACCATCTTAAAAATTTGCATTATAAATTTAAATTAACTATTACTGTTGTTATAGCAGATTCGATCCTCTGCTTAGTGATCACCTTTGGATGTGCACTATATAAAAACAGAAGGATGTTTGCATTAACTCTTTGATGACTTCCAGTAGACTTTCATTTCAGCAGTACGTGAACTGAAACTGAAATTACCAAAATTGAAATCTACCAAAACTATGAGGTATTCTAGTGTTGGGGTTTAGGACTTTTTCCTTTTTTTTGTTTCTCTTAGGGAATTTTTTTCCCATTTTGTTGCTAAGAGACAGTAACAACTGGATACTTAAGAAAGACAAAAGATGTTGCCACAGGCAGGGTGCAGCTGGCTATTCTCTTAGCTAGGGCCGTGTGGGATCATACATTGTTCCTGGGTAGGTGTGGTCGAGAGCTGTCTCCTCATGGCCTGGGTGACCAGCTCCCTCAGTTCACCTTGCCCTCAGGGCCGGAAGACAAGACATACACACGACCAGACGATGGAGGAGGGCTCTGAACACGGCTATAGGTCCAACAGGGTTTATTGCAGGAAGGTGGGAGGGTTCAGGTAAGGCGAGGGCAAGGAGAGGGGCAGGAGCACAACCACCACTGAAGGGAGACCTGTGGCAGAGCCCAGAACAAGGGCGGGGCCAGGGTTTATAACTGGAGGAAGGTAGGCGGGGCCAGGATACATGTATCCAATGGTAAGGGGAGTAAGGGGAGGAGTTGAGGTGGGGTGACAAGGGGTACAGCAATGAGAGAGGGTGTCAAGGGTGGTCCTATGAGGAAACCAAACCGGGAAAGGAAGAGGGGAGAACCTTCTAGAATCGGGGAGTGGGCCTTGCTTGATTGACAGTCAGACTGAAGTCTCCTCCCGGGGCATCTCTGCCCCTTCCCCCCTGTGGTCCCCTCCCACAGGGCAGTTTCTTGTGGAGGGGCAGAGATAGTGGGCAGAGATATTGTGAAAACTGGGCTGGGGAAAAGGGCTGGGTGCAGCTCTTTGTTCTCTTGCACTCTCGGCATTCGGAGGGGGAAAGGGGCAGCAGTTGCTGTGGGAAGAATCCTTCACCACGGTGGGATTCTGTCTCCTGCTGCCTTTCTTCTACAATGAGTGAAGCTCTGTTCATAAGAGTTGTTATGAGTAGAAAAGTTGCCCATTTTTTAAAAGGTTGCAGAGTTCACAGGTTGAGCCAGTTGTGCCAGGTTGGAGTTCTAACTGTTGTTGTAATCACCTGTTGTTAATAGTTTTTTGTTAACTACCTGTTGTTGATAGTTAGGAATTCCCCTTTTTGTCGCGTAACACCCTGCTGCTTCCTGGAGGATGACACCCCGGATGGTGAAGAGGAGGGGACATCGGGGTTGGTATGCAAATGAAGAAACCCCTCACCAAACCTAGCAAAAACCCCTGAAAACAATGAGCCAATACAGAATTAAGAGATCGAAGTAATGTCTAGACATGAGGAACAGAATCCAGTGTCCGCTGAGACCCTTTTTACCTTTCACAAAAGACATCAGCTGGAAAGAAGACCTCGAATGTCAAACCATAAAAGGGGGAATCTCCTGGTGCTCTCATGAGGACGGAAGCCCCAGCTCTGCCTGCAGACCAGCAGACAAAGCTGCACTTCTCCTCCGTGCCACTCCTGGAAGCAGCGGCAGTGTGAACGCGACCCATTGGTTCTTCTCACCCAAGCTGATTTTTAATAAAGGCATTAAAAAGGAGAAAGATGTTGATGTGGTTTGAGAGGAAGTATGTTTTCTGGGATATGCTGTGGTCACACTAATGGGGTTCAGATTTGGATATTGGCACCTGGTGCGGCCACTGGGGGCATTGGATACCCCTCTGACAACACAGAGGTTAAAAAGAAGAGCACTCCCCTGGGAAGCTCTCTTGAGTTTCAGGTGGGAAAAGAGTTCGGATCTCTCCCCCTGCCCCGATCTATCTGCCAGCTGGGCTGGGGGAGGGGAAAGCCATGTGGTCATGAGGTAGGCTGGGCCTTGGACAAAGATGGGACGTAGGCCTGGCCCAAGGGTGGAAGAGAGAGAGACATCAGGAGCCATCGGGCACCCCTCCCCGCCCCCCCCCCCCCCCCCCCCGGAGAGAGGGAGAGAGACAGAGACAGAGAGACAGAGAGAGAGACAGAGAGAGATGGTGACCTTGAAATTTGATATCATGTGTTGGCAGCACAGCCCAGCCTGTGGAGAAGGGGGGGAGGTTTTGCAGGGAGAAGGTGTCCAGCCGCTTGTAGGAGCTTTTAACCCCTTTTTGAACAATGAAAACTTTGCAGAACATTAACCTTTCCTAGAAGAGAGATAGAGTGGAAGATGAAGAAGGAAATGGGCAAGTGTGATGAAGGTCTTGGCCAGTGAGAGATATTGGAAGAATAGAGAAGAATTTTAGGTGGGAAGAGATGATGGAGTGGCTTGCTGGACTCTTCTTATATAGCCATGGACAGAACTGTAATGGGTTAAAACTTTAAGTTTGTTCATCAAAGCTGACAAAGCTATTCCAATAAGACTGTTGCACCACCTCCATTTGTTTGCCTAATAAATTTCCAGACATAAAAGGATAAGGAAGGCTAAACCAAAGACAATGACTTTCACAAACATTTGTTTATCTGCTTAGTAAACTGTTAACATGGGTGATGGGCTTGCCATGATTGATAGCACAGTATTAGCTTATCCGCTCAGTAAACCTAAGATTCCAGGAACTCAGCAGATTGAGCCTAAAATTCCAGGAATCCGATAAACCTATCAAATAAGAAAAAACCGGTCTTCATCTTCAGACCTCCGGGAGGCGGACTATGACCACCTAGCAGCAGGAGAAGAATACGCAGAGTATTACCCTGAAAAGACACTCCAACCCAGAAGGAGGACTGTATAAAAACTCCATGAAATATCAGAAGAGTGTGGGCCATTGGTGGAGCGGTGACTCTGCGGCCACACCCAGCGCTCCCAGGTGGGTGCAAGCCTTTTGTTGGTTTCACCCAGTGCTGACTTTGCCTATTATCGCTTGCTCTAACAATTAATAAATTCATTTTAAATTGGACTCACTAGTCGGTGATTGATTCCCCACTGCAACTAACCTATAACAGAACCATGTTTCCTGTGATACAGAGACTGCATCCAGGTGGAGGTGATGGCTCAGAACCAAGAGGGCTCAGTGCTGGTACCCCTTAGTCCCAGGGGGTGAAATCTGGGGGGGACAGGTGTCCCAAAGTTGAAACTGTGGTCTTTTTGGAAAAGACAAAGCATCCTTAAAAGATGACCCTAGAAGCAGCTCTGGTCCATGTTCAGTGGTGAGAGCACTGGACATGAAATGAAGAGGTCACTATGGGACAAGGACTCCTCTCCTCTTGACGAATTGAGAATTGATTATCTACACAGTGGTGATGGACCGAGAGTCGTTGATTTGGAGGACAGACATATTGGAAATTTGGTGGGGGGAGGAGGAAAATGTATTTGTAAGGTTTTAATTTTCCCTATGTGTTTCTTTTTACTTGTAGTGTAGGTAATAAAGTTTTCTTTTCTTTATTTCTAAGTGGGAGCCTGCTTTGCTTATTCTTGGTCATATCTCACAGCAGAAATCAGGGAGAGTGAATTTCATGGTGGCACTGGCATTGTGCCAGTGTCAAACCACGACAGATGTCCTGCCCTATTTATTTCAAGAGTGGCCTTTGCACTGGGACCTTATTAACACCCTACCTCACCAAAGGACCCTTCACATTCTGCTCAGGTGCCTCAGGGGAAACCCCAGGCTCCCCCAGCCCTTTCCCCCTTCCAGGGAGCGTCTCCCTGTCGTGTGTAGGAGCCAGGCTGCTGCTGCAAGTCTGCCCCGTACTTCTGCCACTGCACCGGGACTTTTTCGTTTCACTGTAGCCCTTCACTCCCTGCCTGCCTATCACGGCTCCAGCTACAGCTGCAGAGTTTCTGATACGTCTCATCTACCGCTTCGGGACTTTGCTCCTCCCTGCCATTACAGCTTCCTGCTTCCCTGTTTCCCTCCTTTTGCTATCCAGACGGGTACCACGGTCAGCTGCCCCTTGGGGTTCATAAAGGAAGCTCCTTCTCCATCCCTTCTGCCAGCTGTGTCGGCCATTACCATGTGAGAGACGTTTGAAACTCGCAGTACAGCGCCACCTGCAGCCGTGGGGGAATCACCGCACCCGTCCGGCCTAGCTGGGGAGCCGCCAGCGCCCCTGCCGGCTGTGAGCGGAACTGCACCAAGGGGGAAATTGCCTGACAGTCGACAGAAGGGTGTTGTTGGGTCTCTGATTTTTCTGTTTGTTGTTGCTGCTGCTGTTGTTGTTTGTTTGCCTTGTATACACACATATATATTCTAGTAAAGAATGGTTATTTCCTTTTTTCATATCTTTGCCTGAAAGTCCCTTAATTTTAAAGTTATAAAAATTTGGAGGAAAGGGGGTCATATTCTCCATTCCAAGAGAGGTTTCCTGCCTTCCTTGGAAGACACCTCTTTCAAACCAAGAACAGGAGTTAAGAAAAAGTCAAGCAACTAAAAATAAATATACCTCATACCTATTTCTATGCAAAATAATTTCAGATGCATATGCAAGTTCTACATGCTACTCAGATAAAGAAAGTGTAGATTTTTTCTTCCCAATATTTAGAGAACCACTGGTGTCCAAACCAAAAATTTATCTTCTCCATATAACTGGTTTCAACAGCACATTAAATAAAATTAAGATCATTATATTTTTTCAGTATAAGCAATTGCCTTCAAGCCAGCTTCCAGACATATTAGTCTATTTAGCTCTAAAAATTAAGCTCAAAGACATATGGATGTATATTTTAAATATATTTTCCATTAATTGAAATCTTGTCCAAAGTATGAAAATAAACAATATGCAAGTGTATCTGGAATCACTTACTTCATCATAGTTACCTAGAGATCTGCTCAAGACAGAAGCCATGTTAAAGCTATAAAATATAATCTGATCTGAGTCAGTCACAAGAATTTAAGAAAAAAAAAATTCCTGGTTCCATGGTAACTTTCATATTGTTCCTGTGAAGCAAGTTACTTTCCCTATCAGAATTACACATTATCTTTCCAAATGTTCATTACATGCTCCAGCAAGAAGCTACTGAAAATTAAAGGGGGAGAATATGGTCTGGATTACTACTCATCTGCCTTTATATCTCAACCAATACACCAGTGAGGGTGTTCAAATACTAGCAAGACAAGGAAATAGGGTTTATCTTATTGACAACATAAACAATTCTGTCCAGGCATCTTTCTTTCTATTTACAGTCACATACTTTTGTCTTTAGGTACAGCTAACTTCATCTTTGTTTTCTAAAGCAATAAACTTTAAATTAAACTGTCAGTCCATCCTAATAACTTAGCAAATGAGTTCTGCACAGGTCCATGAAGAAATTTAAGGGTCCAAAGCATTTTTTTGCATGAGGAAAATTTAATACATTTTTTGTGTGAAAGAACTGGAACTGTTCATTCTGCAGAAGGCTTCTCAGGGAGCCACATTCTTCTCAGTAGTGCACTTTGACAATGCAAGAGGGAAAAGGTGCAGATTAAAAACTGGAAATACCATATAAACAGAAGATAATGTTTTGGGGGGGGGGGGGGTTGTTTTGTTTTGGGTTTTTTTTGTTTGGTTTGTTTTTTGGTTTTTTTTTACTGTGAGAGTGGTGAATAAAGGACCAGGCTGTCCAGGGAGGTTGTGGCAACTTCATCATTGGAGGCTTTCAAAACATAAATGGTCCTGGGCAAACCTCTCTATCTGAATCAGCTCAAGCAGCAGGAGATTGACTTGATGATGTCAAAAGACCCCTTCCAAGTTAAATTATTCTCTGATTCCATATCCATTGATCAAATTCAGCCTTATTTGTTAGAAGAGTAGCTGACTTAGACATTTTAAATTCTTAGGAGATTTTGGAAATAAGTAAGTTACAAGGAGGAGAGAAAGAGAGAACTCAATTTCTACTTCTGCAGAACAGACAATTAGCATTCTGCACTCCCTCAGCAGCAACAGTCCCCTAAATGGGATTTAGATTTATTAGCATGGGCATATTAGTGCTTGCATGGCTGCCTGGCTTATGAGCTTCTCCTATCTTTGTGGAACAGGTCTTTCTTTCCCTTTCTACAACAGTGGATGCAGCAGGGATATGGGATCATTGGAAGAGAAAGCAGCTCAGTGAGAGAGCTCTAGAAGACACTGGAAGTGTAAAGATGGAAGGTGGAAAAGCAGTGATACAGCTGGTATGAGAGGAGCTGAGGTTTCTTCAGAACATAACTGTAAAATCAGGCTTTACACATTGACTTGCTTGATAAACAGTTAGAGCCATTGAATGTTGCTTGCATCACACAACCTTTTCTGTGTGCTGTAGAAGCAGAGCAAAAAGCATTACCATAATCCATTTCCCAGACAACTCCTTCATTCTTCTTAAAGAAGCAATTCATCCATGTGGAGCACCTTACCACAATATCTATTCTTCCTCCAGGTTGGTGCATTCCTACATAACACTGCCTCAGGCTTCGAAGACTCCCTCCACACACAGATTAGGACTCAGCTTGCATTTGCTAATGTTTCAGCAGAAGGAAGATCAGAGAGCTTTGAGAAGAAGTGGGCAGCCCTGGAGAGGAAAGGGTGAAACCCATGCAGCTGGAGATTCAGGAGAGATATTTGAAAGCATCTGTTTTTATTTTGCTACTTTTTTTTCTTTTTCTTGCTGTTTTCATACTCTTATAATGTTGCTAACTTTCACTTTGCTCTTCTGCAGTCAGAGAATTATATGGAAAAACATGTGAATGTGCTGCTCAGACACTGTTCTTGAACATGTAAGACCTGAAGTATTTTCTTGTGTTTCTTCCAGTGCAATGTGGAAGCACTGGAAAAAGGATCTGAATGACCCAGAACAGCTATTGAGTCATGAAAGTAAGCCTGAGAAATGTGATACTCACTGGAGGCAGGTAAGTTGCCTAATTACTTTCTTTAATAGCAGATGTCAATCTCTAAAAGGAAAATAAGCTACTGAGAATAATATTCATGAGCTAATAAAGAAGCAAAAGTTCTAGGAATACTATCTGAACAGCACAGCTAATTCATCCAAAAGTTTTTTTTTAGGATGTACTTTTTGAGAAAAGATGCTTGCATTTGACCATCTCCTGCCATCCAGGGAAGTAGCCCATTTCATCACTTCTGTATTAGCAAAACATTTTGTGAGCATGAATCCACTTTATCATAACTTCAGAAGTTGACTGATTGCTTACTAATTTGAGGCAAGAAGACCTACTACAAAAATCCTACATCTCTTAAAAGTATTTTGGAGATACATCTCACATAAGGATGGTGACTATTTGGAAGGGTTTGTTTCATGTACAGAACATATTCTCAGGCAGCCTTGGCTGACTGTCCATGCCCATTCTGCCACTGGAACTAATAACTTCTCCTGCTTTACATATGTCTGGGTCCTCATTCCTTAATAGTATCCTTGTGAGTCAACAGGGTCTTTTTTTTTTGGCAGGGGCATTCCAGGAATGTCTTTTATTGTCCCTTAGATGGAGACTGTGCCTAAAGTCAGGAGTTGAATTTTTACTTCAGTATACTCATGATTATTCACTGTATGTTATTTACAGATTACCATAATTGTCACAGTATGTTGTCAATGAGTGGATTACGTTGCCTAAAGAATCACCATCAAACTTATTAGCAAAAGCAGATTTGATGTAAATAGGCAGAAAAGAGAGTTTGGATGGCAAGGCTCACTCTTTTGCTGACAACATAGATGAAACATACAGAGGAAAATCAAGTCAGAAGCAACAAAAGAAGAACCATGGAAATATCCATGTTGGCTTCTGATCTTGCAGCTGTTTGCTCAAAAACAATATAAGAGCACTGAGACTCAAACAACATCTCCTTTTTGTTCCTTTTTGTCATTTTATGTTTCTCATTGCACTTCCCTTGGAATATATTTTAGTTTCCAGGAAAGAAGTATTCTTTTTGTTTGGGACCAAAGCCTCTGCAAGGGGAAACAGAATAAACTTAAACACAGAAGTTCCATCTCAGTATGAGGAAAAGCTTTAACTTTGAGGTTGATAAAGCATTGGAATGAACTGCATAGAGAGGCTGCAGAGGATCCATCTCTGGAGATATTCCAAAGTCACCTGATCATTGGGTGAACCTGTTCTGGCAGTGGGGTTGGACTAAGGGATCTTCAGAGGTCTCCTTCCAACCAGTTGTTCAGTGCTACTCTGGCAACCAGCTACATGTCCATTTGGCTAGATCTGTTACCACCTGAGCACCATAATGGGACAACTTAACCAGAAGTGGAAATTACCTGCTTTTTCATTACTCCTTCTGGGAGGACTCCTCTGAAAAGCAGTTTTTCATCTTATCAGTCAGGTTCCTTAAGGCAGCACTTGAATCTCATAGAAAATCTTTAAAGTTTTGCAGTAAAAAAAAGGGTGAAAACATCTCATTGATTTATGCCTTTATTTGGGGATATAAGGAACAAGCAGGAGATAAGGCATAAAATGAATACAGAAAGGAGAGGTTCACAAAGCCACTTGCAAAGTGGCAGAAGAAAGTAGGACTGAACAGTGCCAGTGTGCAGTAATTTTTCATGAATGCAATTACTTACTATCAATTATATGTGAGGGCCGGAGAACTGGCAAAGGGAAAGCCTGCTGCAGTCCCCTGGAGGGCCAACACCTAAGCTACAACCCTTTGGTGAGGGAGAGCAAGAAAATTGCCCTCAGAGCCCTTTGCAACTGTATGTTGATTTCCTCTACCCCACTGGCACTTCCACCTCACTCCACCCCTGTGCCCTCATCCCACTGGCCCTGGTATTTTGTCCCGCCCCCTGAGATCCCTATATAAACCCCTGCTTTCCTGGCTCTGAGTATCTCTTATGTCACTGGACTCTTCGAGGAAGGAGCTGAATAAAGGCTCTCCTTGGAACCCCACACACAGACCCTGTCTCTCCTTCTATGACGCCCAGATCACAGAAGAGCTGAAATCACTTGATGTGAGCACAGACCTGCCTGTGCTCCCAAGGTGGCTTTTTCAAGATGCTTCTTCGGGAATGTTGTGGCACTCTGGGCAACCACCCACCATGACAATTATATGCTTGTATTTTTGCTGTAGTAAGCACCCAAAAGACCAGTAAGAATGGATAGAAATTTAAAATAATCTAATTAATATTACAGAACCTTAAGCATAATTCAGCAAAATTTGGCCTCTTTTATGCCCACGTAATGAAAAAGAACATAGTCATAGGATTTTCAAAGACACATAAGCTCCAACAGTATATGAAAACAGAAACTGCAATTACAGCATAGAAATATCCAACTCATTACAGAAAAAATTGGGGATATTTTCTAGTATCTCTAACCAGAATGGAGGTGTGTATTTCCTTTTGCAACATGTCTGGTAAAGGTTTAGAAATCTGTTATTTGTAGGGATGGATTTAATAGGCTTTAAATATACTGTATTGTACTTGCAGCATTATCTATGATTTCTATGTTCCTTCATACAATCACTGAGCAAATTTTTTTCCATTTTTTTCCACTTTATCTAAAAATCTAAAGTGCATACAGAGTTTAAATCTAGATCTCACTGATCCAGTTTTGCTCTCCTGTGAATTGCTTCCAACATTTTTTAATAGAGTCTATTAGTGGGGCATTTGGGCCAGGACCTCTCCTGCCTCACTGATATCCAGTGCCTGGGGGCGCAGAGTCTGTGCCCAGACTAAGGGCGGTGTTTTTTCCATTTTCAAGCACACACAGAAGTGAAGCTGTGTCCTGGTTTAGGACAAATTAGGGGAAATCTCCAAAAGGGAGCCCCCCAAACAAAACAAACCTCCAACCACCCCTCCCCCAACACCGGGTTCGGGAAGGAATTTCTCGGAGGAGCAAAGTGGAAAACAAAACCTATTTATTTACAAGTAACAAAAGAACACTCCCCAACACAAGAAAAGAGAAAAAAACAGACTGTGTTGTGAGGGCACCAGGCTTCTCTTGCAAGCTCCAGGTGTCCTGGATGTCTCAGGTCAGGTCCGGAGCCGGTCCAGTATCTTCAGGGGAGGGTCAGAAAGAGGGAACAAAAGAAAAGGAAAAAAGAACAGCGTAAAAAGCAGAAAGCAAGCAAGCAAAGCAGCTAGCCAAGCCAAGCAGCAAAAAGCCAAAAGCAAAAAGACCTGGTCAAACACTCCCCCCCTCTCTTCCCCGCCCCACCGCAGCAAGACGGCCTGGGGTGGGGGGAAGAGAGAAAAGGCACAGCTGCCAGACACAACACACGATATTGGGATAAAGGCTGTCAACCCACGACAAGCTGAGCACATATTCTCCTGACACACAGAGGACACTAACATAGCTGGCACTGCACATTACCCCACAGCTTCCTGCTCTTCCTCCTGGGCTGGCAGGCAGAAGGTCCCAAGTGCAACACTCTGGGAACACTCTCCAGGCTCATGAGCATGCGCATGTTCATGGGGCCACCTCTGCTTGCCTGGTGCCCCTGCCCCAATCCCAGACCCCCTCATCACACCCATGTATCCACAACCTGCTGGCTGGTCCAGATGGAATTTGGCTGGTGATGGCCACATGCACCCCATCAACACCAGGTTTAGGGAGAACACAGATACTTCATCTCAGCAGCTGGCACCACACAGATAGAATGTGACCTGTGGTTCTATTGCAGCAACCAGCACTGATCATTTGCCTCACTTAGGAGAGCCTGCCCAGCAGCTGGTTTTGTTAACACCCAACATTCCCTTCCCCCTAAAGGAGTTTAGTCAACACTACTTGCTACAGTGCTGACAGTGAGTCACAGAATCATTAAGGTTGGAAAAGATCTCTAAAATCATTGAAGAAAACTGTTAACCCAGCACTGCCAAATCCACCACTACAGCACGTCCCTGAGGTCTGACTCCACCATATCCCTGGGCAGGTTGTTTAAATGCCTAGCTACCTTTTCAGTGAAGAAATTTTCCCTAACATCCAATGCAAACCCCCCTGGAATAAAGCCCTTCAATCCAGTAGTTTTAGAGAGTGACTGAGCCTCTCACCACTCACTCCAGCAGCTAACACCACACACCAGGGGCATCTACATCTCTCATCAGCACTCCAGCAGCTGGCACCCAGTTCTCTCACAACAGTGCCCCACTATCTGGGACTGAGTCCTTCCAGCATGCACATGCATAGGACAGTGAGATGACACAGAGAAGGAGGTAAGAGAAGATTTAATGGACTTCAGATAGACTGGGGCAATCGGCCTTAGGAGTCTGCCAGACAAGCATACTGACCTGCCATGGTTTACAAGTGACTGTCCCCTTTTCTGTCTGTTCCTCTTTCTTTTTTTCCTCCCTTGAACACTGCTCAATTTAAAAAGACCAAGTAACTCCCCTACAACATTCTGAACCCCCAGGACTGCACTCTTATCAGTTGCAAAGTACCATTTGCCAAGTTTATTGACAGCTGTTCAGTGTGACTGATGAGGTTGGCTTCTTCTTGTTGTCTCCATTATGATTTGCCTGGCAGGTTTGGGTCTCCTTATACTTTGGTTCCCCCTTCTCCTTAGAATCCCATTTGACAAAGTCCTTGATCAGAAAATCATACTGGAATAAAAAATCCTACACTTGACCCTTACTATTTTGTGTGGCTCAACAGTTTTAGTTCTCATCTCTGCCTCCTTGTTATTGGTCAGACAGGTTTGTGTCTCTCTGTTCCTGTTTATGGCTTCCTAGTTTTCTTACTATCCCCTTTTGTGTTGAGAAAGTCCCTGATCAGATACCTTAAGGAGCAGACATTCTTCTTCCACAGATTCTTACAATTAGCACAAGATTGATTAAATTACCATAACTGTGTTACAAAGAAATATGAAACAGAATATAGCAGAAAACATGAAAGGAAATTTTTTATTTTTCAGTTATACAAATAAGAAACAATCCCCATAGCTGTACTTGAAATAAGAACTAACAGTGTCAAACATGGCAATTCTGAAAGAATATGTATCAATACTTTTAACCACAGAAATCGTATGACATACACTCAGTAGCAATAGTACTCTCCTTTATCTACATTTATAACAATTGTGCTTTTCCTTGCACAAAGTAACAGTGCTCTTAAAAATAAATAATGTGCAATTTCAGAGTTCTATCCCGAAATATGCTAATCTAGATCCCCATGTAAATCCTGGACATGTTTCTCCCAGGAAAAGTCACTGCAAAGAGTGCTTAGCACTTTGCTAGATCAATCACTTAAAAAGGTACTGAACCTGCACCTGTTTTTCTTCAAATTGCAATTAGAGAAAAAGTACTGACCTCAAACATGTTGCTTATATTGTCTAACAAAAGAATGATACAGTCGTTACTACATCAGACTCAGATTTGAAAGGTTCAGTAGATCTTATATCTGGAGAGTGTCTCAGAGCTGTGGAAGAGAACTGTTCCAAAGCTGGAAAGTTAACAATCAAGAACTTACTTATTATTTGTATGAAATATGAAGGACTGTCACAGAAACATTAACATGTATCGAACAAACAATTTACAATCAATTTATCCGAATGAAATCAAGTTGTTTAATGCAAAGCTGCCATAACCTTTGGAAAAACAGATGCAGTCTGCTTCTTGATTTAATTTCCAGTTCTTGTTTTTAATGTACATTTAGGAACTACAGCAGGAAACTTACATAGCTGATGAGAGGATAAATTTGAGGAACACTCTGAACACAACTGATTGGCATTTCAATTGTTCCTCACCAGGGCAGATACATGAGGGATCTTTCTTTTTATCCTACTACTTTGTTTTAGTTGTTGATAGTATTGGATTATAAAAGTGGTAATTATAATATAAATTGATTATCTGCTCTGTGCTGCTGGCAGCAGAGATATGAATATAGATAAAACAACATAAATCACCCAAGGCAGCTATGAAGGCTTAAGCTGTTCACTGGTAACCAATAAAGGACTGCAAAGTGAAATCTATTCCACCTCAAGTCTCTGAAGAGCAGTTAAGATTTTGCTGCAATGTCCTGGGTCACCTTTTGGGAAGTAATCTGTTTTTCCATTTAGGTTCTGGGGTGCCTTAACAGAAATGCTCCAAGAGCCCAAGAAGTATAAGGGAAAGATAAGAAGGGTGTCTGTAATGAATCCATTGCTACAGCTTCCCAGCTGTAGAATGCAAAGAACAAGGAAAGTCCGGGGCATGTCTCACCTCAGGTCACCTTAGACCAAACAGTAGCTGGTGGTCACAAACCATCTCAAAACAATTTGTTTTTGAAAAACACACAAAAAGCCACCCAGAATCTTTGGGCTCCACATGGACACAGGTCTTATACAAGAACAAGCGTAAAATGACGCCTAGTTTTTGTAAAAACCAACACAGTCAGATGACAACTACCTCAGAGAATAGTTTGATACCCACCCCTCAGTACATCACACCTCAGCTCAGGATAAAGTGAGGCAGGTGAGAGAAGAGGTGTACTGGTGTGGAGTACCACGGTTTTGGAAAGGAGACACACCTAGGTGCTGGTTTAAGGGGAGAGTGCTGTGAGAAGTATGAGTGTAGATGACAACTGAGTGCCCTAATCCTATGGCTCACAGTGTCCAAGAGTGCAGTACTCAAGGTAGAAAGCCTGCAGAACATGAGGTTAAGGCGCAGTTTTGAGGAGGTATGGGAAAACTCTGTTGTCTTTGAAGCAGGTACTACTGTCATATCTTGTGCCAAACCAAGTCAGAGAAATTTAGTGATAGGATAAAAATCTGGCCTCCATGGCTTTTGTACTAAAGTTAACTTCGCTTGCAGAAAATCAAATGTGAAGCATGCAAAACCAAGGCTTAGGCCAAGATTTAATTTCTCTGCTGACTTTTAAATGCAAATTTTCTCACCTGTCTTTCTATTTACATGATACTCTTTTCATGTATTCATTTGCACAAATATTTTTTTTTACTGCCAAGGAATGTGAGAGTACCCATTTTGCTGTCATAACGGGTACACATAATCAATTGGCACACTCAAACATTCCACAGGTGAACAAAATCACCTGTCAGTTAGCATTTTAGACTACTTGGGTATGAGGTCTGTCAATGGCCTGACACTAGAGAGAAGAAAATACACTCCCGTAAGATAAAGTTGAGCAGATGTTTCTCTAAGCTTCTGAGAGACTGGCAGTCTGTGAATTCTTTATTTCAATAGCAATGAAATAATTTTTTTTGTCAATGTATATGAAATATGCTTTAGAAGATCAACAGTAGCAAAACCCTAACAGCAAAAACAAGAATATGCTCACCCTTAACTGAAGAAATAACCTTGTATTAAAATGAAGGTGTACAATAGTGAACAAATAGCACCCTCTGGTTTATAAACATCAAATTAAGCACATTGCAGTCTGCATGGCTGTTTACTTCCTCATGATGCCTTGGTTTCAGTGAGTTTCATGGCAGGACCACTTACTGCACGTTAGCATGTAGCCAGAGTAAACTGTCCTAAGTACAAGAGTCTGGTGAATAGGGAAAGATATTACGGTATCTTACATATAACAAAACTAACTTTCAACTTTCTGTAATATTTGACTGCAAGGCACTGATTTAGCTACCAATAATCCCAGATCTCCAATCATGCATTTACATACGATACATGAACTTAAGAAAATGGGTAATAAAGAGCATTTACAGCTAATAAATATCTGTGAGAATGGTAAAACATATGAAATTGCTCAAACTAATTAAAAATTCAGTAGACATGCTGAATATCATATCTGGAGATCAGGACCTAATGTAGCTCTGAAAATATAACAAGAAAATATCCATACATTATACCTGCAGGCCTACTCCTTAGCCAAGCATAAAAGGAAAGATATGAAACCATGATGTTACCTATTTATGTGCTCCTTTAGCACTAAAATACATGATAGGATAACAAGTTGTGTTTCTTAATGTATGCTGTACTGACACTCCACCCTCTCCTATACTCCTGCAATTTCTTGTTTTCTTTTTTTGGAAAAAGGAAGTGAAAGAACTCTTGATTTTTTGGATAAACAAGACTGATGATCAAAAAACCAACTGTGAGATAATGTGTTATTTCAGTCAGTTACACAACAGAACATCTAAATTATCTTAAATAAAGAGATCATTTAACAGCATTAGAAGTTTAAAAGAACTGTATGATCTACATATTTTCCCATTAATTGGCTAGGTGTTTTTTTCCCTTTAGTTCCACTGTCACCTGAGTTTCTTTAGACTTTTTCTTTCCACCAAGAATAAAACTATATACATACATACATGTACATATATATACACACACACACACACACATAGGTATTTGAATACATTAAGTAATTTCTTTACTCCTGCAGATTTTTCTGAAGAATTCTATATGTGAAGTCTATAAAAAAGCTTTGATTGGAGATGCTTAAAAAATATAAATAACAAAGAATATGCTCCTTTAAGCAGCAAAGAAACATAAATCCACACCATTTCTCCACGATAAGGGAAAAAAGTGTATAAAAGTAATCTTTGGCACTGAAAACAAGGGCACCCTCTTGAATGTCTTCAAATCTGTACAGGAGAGAAAAACTTATAAGTCAGATCAAATGGTATCTGTGTGGTTTCATGTAATGGGTACTGACAACAGTATCTAGAAGAACAATTGGGATGCTGAGGACTGTATCACAGCAGGATGCAACACAATAACACTTGGTAAAATATTTGATGTTCCAGTCCGCCCTCCTATGCTTACTAATCTTTTTTCCTTAAGACAATTCCATAAGATAAAAAATGTAATTACTCATAACATCCTTGAAATCTTGTAAGGGCTCCAAGACTTAAAAACAAAACCCAACCAACGGCAATAAAAACAGCAACAAAAGCTGAGGTTATAATACAGTATCAGAAGCAGTTCTCTGATTGAAGGCATTTACTGATTTTTTTGATCTTACAGACTTCACTTTCTCTACTCAAATCCATCATGATATTTTCTCCCAAAGCCTAATTTATTTACTCAAGTAAATATTCCATCCACTGGGTATTCTTGTGTGGGCTGTCTGACCACAGCTGCAAATTGGTAGGCTCTTTTTCTTCTTTAATTTAAGAATGTATCACTGCATCCTGTAAACACTACTGAGCATACATTCAAGCTTTCTTTTTAGTGAAAGTGGCACTTGAACCCTTGCAGTCAGGATAGCTTAGTTATATAGCACTTTACAGGTATAATAGCTGGTTATGTACTTCTGATATAACACATTCTTCCAATGACCTAGTGGGTATTGAAACAAATCCCCACTGTGGTCCCATTGCCATTTCACATCATCTTTATGATCTTTATGATGAGGTGCGTATTCTGTATTTATTGTACAATACTGGTGCTTTATTGCTGTATGCATTTCCCTGTTGTTAATTTAAGTGCTCCTCTATTATGTAACACATACAATGTTTTAAACTCTAATGGCATCCTATGAGGACTGGCATTAGAAAAGTACCTATACTTCAGATCATCATAATAGTGATACTTGACTGGTTTTCCAAGTAAATCTTTTGGGAATGGCCAAAATCCGTACAGGTGAATTTCATCACAAAATCTGGTGGCAAGCGTATACATGAGAAGACCAGTGCTGGGTCGTTTAATGTGCACCTTGTTTGTCAACCAATACCTACAAAGAAAGAAAAAGTGCATTAACAAACTCATACAACTTCATGTGAATAAATTCTGTGAACTTATTTTATCTACTATGCATTCATTTTACACTATGAAAAGATGAAAGTCTCCTTTTCTCTAAACTGAGATGACAATGACACTGTTCTGGTGCACCTTTATTCCTCCTAGAAGAGGTAAAGGGAAACCTTAGCACAGTGCTGGAAAAAAGCAACTTAGTTCAGGCTTTAATTCCAACACAACATCATGTCTGCAGAAGCTAGAAGACTATAGTTACCCTCCTCAGCCGGATCAGGGAACAGTCTCTTGCTATATAAAATCTGACCTGTTGTGGTATCCAGTTCATGTGATCAAGTGAGCCCTATGCTGAATATTTGATTGGTCTGGTGGTCACTTCATAGATTGCTTTTTCTGTCTAAACAGAAAGCAAATGGAAGTTAAGAATGCAACTTTCTTAAGTTAAGAATGCAACTTTCAGCCGTCAGTAAAACAGAAGCTCAATTTACTTCCTTGTGATTAAACACATAAAACTACCTGTTGTTAAAGGCAGTCTCCAGATAAGCAAAACCTTAACACTACTGATTTTTAAAAGGTTTTGTTTTGTACTCAAACATTCAGTGGTCTGACTGAGGCTACAGGACAGTCTTCCTGAGCCAGTACCAAGAAGTCTGCTTATGGCTTTAAAAGGAGCAGAGTGTTTTCAGAGACACAAATGGAAACTTAGCTGGATTCCAGCATATAGCTCATGTTAGTACCCTCAAAGTCTGTCACCAACACTGTTCTACACCTCTAACCTTTAAAATTAGAACGTTATTAAAATAGTGCCAGCTAGTGCTGGCAAAATACTTCTCCCAGGTCTGATTCAACAGAAAGTACACTAGTACTTAATGAAAATGAAAAGGTCACTTAGATTCTTAAACCTGGTCATTCTTTTAACTCGGACAAACAGCAATGCACACAGCTGTACTGACTGGACTGTGGAATTGTGTGACTGCAAGTAAGGGAATTAAGTATGACTTAGCATTACCACACAAATGTAAAACCATTGCAGTGTGGCACTGTACTCTTAGTTATAGGCTGTGAATTGCTTCTACCACAGTCTAGGAAAAAGGTCAAGTGAGAAAAGCCTCACCAGACCAGAGTTAGCCTTGTTTTCAATGGGATTTCAATAAGCCTGAAACTTTAAATTATACATCCAGAGTGCTATAAAGGCATTAATGATGTAGTAGAAGGAATGTCCCACCCCACCAGTATGAGACAGGACAGCAAAACTATGTCTTTAATCAAAGCTTAAAGTATGTTAAAAGCAACAGTTAATATGCAACATTTAAATTAATCATCCCATTGAAACTGGCCTTTTCAGTTTCATTCTTTGCCAAAACCATAGCTTTGAATCATAGATAGGAATGCATGTGAAAGCTAGTTTAGTATTTTTGGTGGGTTCTTTGGTTTTCTTTGTTCTGTTGCTGTTGGCTTTTTAAAAATTTGGTTGGTTTGTTTGTTTGTTTGCATTATACTGAAGTTCATTTTTTGAAAGCTGAAGGACCCTGCAAGCAGAAAACAGTTCTGAGCTGAGTAACTGCTTCTCCAAAGCCACTATTGGGAGAATTTCACTTCACTGTAAAAACAGGATGGTAAAAAGCATATTTAAGGGGTGAATGCAATTGGGAATGCGTACATCTACAAATGACACATGCATATATAATTTTTTATTGTCTTCATAAACGCCATTTTTTAGACATAACATGCTAAGCAGTTTTCACTCTAATAAACTGCGACTATAAGACAAGAGAAATGAAAGGAGAGACTCCATTCTAGAAAATAAATGTTTATTTATGGAAAAGTTGCTGGAGAAAGAAATCGGAACATTTTTAGCACTTCATAGTGCTGAAAGTAGCTGTCTCCTGAGAAGTCGGTACTTTAGTCTCATGCAGTCATCCATCTAACATTAGTGTTTTTAGCCAAAGAGCAGTCAAAACTGATGCATCTGGTACTACACAGTACCACTATCTTTCCAGCTGAATTTCAACCTTCCAGGAATAGAATGCTCATGGCAGAAAATTAAATTAGTAAACAGGAAAGGACATTATATCTTAATCATTTCTATGCAGAATAAGTATGTAATGAAGGAATAAGATGCAATGAAGACCCTCTTACAATGCATAGAACCCTTGAATGCATAGAATTATCAAGTGGTGACACAAATCTCCAGCAGTCTTTTTGATCTGAAAGATATGTGCCAACTTTTCAGTTGCTCAGGTACCTATTCTAACCTCTGAGTTAAGGCTGATTAGGGGTGATCGATGTTGCAGATGCTTTAAGCGATAAGCATCTTCATACCTGTTTTTAGTTTCTGGAGTTTTATTATAGCTTTAGTTTAAAGCATAGAGATATTCTCCCCATATACTTTTCTCGGAGGCACTCATTTTCTGTTTAACTAAGATTACATCATGAAGGAAGCAACTAACTATGGAATTGAATTGTTTCTCATATCTCTAGATTTTCAACCATGACCAATTCCTGATTTTTCAGGTGGATACATCATCACTTAACTGACAGGACTGGATGGACCTCACCATGTGAAAAAGCAGTCATCACTATGAAGTCTGTAACTGGCCACACAGTGCACCACTACTCATTTTCTTGATGCCTCATGCTAAAGCAACTCTTTTGTGGGGCCTGAAGCCTGAATTTATTGAAGATTAGTGAATGTGACAATGCATAAACACTCTTTAATCCTATAATTCCTGTGACTTGAAGTTGAGTAGCTTGAATTTAAAGAGATCTCACTCCAAATTACTTTAAAATATATGGCTGATAGTAATATAGTAAAGACACTGGCAAGATACCATGAATTTCAATTTATGCTCAAAAGTTAAAAGAATCTCTAGGGTAAGTGAAAAACAGCACAAATAGAGAGTATGTTGAACCATCTGCAATGAAAGGAAGGTCAGATCTGTACTTAGGTCCATGTACTTGCATTTTATAAAATTGCTGTTAATAAATACCATGTTTGCAACAGGTAACTAAAAAGCCCCATAATACACTGTAACAGTAAGGGTTACCCTGCTGACAGCAGGGGACTACTAAAAATGCCTCTTCCATGAAAAGAAAGGGTATTTGAGCAGGTACTGGTTCCTGTAAAAAGTCCTTTTGCTCCTACTATCATTCTCTCTATTTTCACCTCAGCTCCTCATCCCAAATCTATGCATCTTTGCCTTCAATGATTCTTACACACTTCAGGCATATTAGATAGTGAGTCATGGCCACACATCCAAGGACACTTTCACATAGTCCAATATGGATCTGTCTTCTACAATCCATTCTTTTTACAAAGCATACACATTTCAAATAGATTTCACATGTTTTTAAAATCTGAACAATGATCTCTTACATGTTTCACTGCATTTTACATTAAAAAATGAAAATAATCAAAGACATTTTTAGTATTTCTGTTAGTACCAGAAAGAAATACTGTCAATAATGGATTTCTGCCAGCATTATATTTCAGATGAAAAAAATACTTTTTGATGCTTTAAACATGCATGTTTTTACCTTCCTTTTTATTACTACCTTAATGAAACATAGTACCTATACGCAATTCCACACCATAAATAAAATACACGTTTTACAATTCTGTATGTAAAAATGTATTATTTGTCAAAGATCCTTATTTGTCTCCACTAAGATACTACAAAAAGACATAAAAATTATCTAAAGAATAGATTTTTTTCAATTGAGGCATTGGTTCAAAACCTAAACTTCTCAGTAATAATGACTTTTAGAAGTATCATGACATTATTTGTATTGGAAGGAATGTCAGCAGACCTCTGACAGATCTCAGTCCAACGTCTTTCTCCAAGGAGGGCTCCTCAGCCACTGCTGGCTGGACCTGTGCTCCAGCTGAAAGAGATAGTCTGAACTTTCCCTCATTTTTGCCTCATGACTGTCACAAGAACAGAGACTGGGACCACCGAAGACCCTAATTCAGAGTTCTGGCCTAGTTGAGGTGGATGCCCGGCCAAGTGATTGTTCGCAGCTGTGTTTACAGTGCCACCATGGTTTACTGCTTCTAGCAGGGCCTGCCAAGGAGCTTGCACCTGTTTCATGACAATCGCCCAGGAATTTCCCCACTTCTTGGCCAAATGACTTTCAGGGGTAACTCTGGTGGTCCCTCAGAGAAAACCCTTCATCTGCTTCACTACCACTGTGATGGATGGAGATTGAGGCCCCCTCCCATGGACTGAGACCCCTGTAATTCTAACATGGTGAGGGGGTGGTACTGGCCTGAGCGAAGTGAGCCCAGGTGTATTCTCTGGACCAAGAAAACAGTGGGTCTTGCTCACTGCTGAGAACATGGACTGTCTGTATCCGTTCCCAATACCTGTTCCCCCTCAGCAATTTCAACAGACTTATTCTTTATTGTATCTGTTATCCCTTCGTGATTTCAATATCTGTTTCCTCCCCCAGCAAGACTATAATAGATCCCTAAATTAACCTGGACTTTGAGTTTCTCACTGATGTAACAATTCTCCCTGCGTCCAAACCATTGAGGCTTTCGTCCCTGCATTGGTAGCTATACCTGTTCCCCCCCCTTCTCTCCCTCTCTCATCTCCTTTCTTCCTTTCTAAATCCCTCTATCACATTTGCTGTGGTCATTCAATAAAAGATGTATTTGTCTTGATTAATATTGAAATCCCCTCCGTGTTGTTTCTCCACTCTGAGATCAATTAACAAACCATCACGACCCCTGTCTGTACTAGTGTATCATGACACCAGCCCAACCGTCATTCAGAATCTGGTTTATATTTCAATGGATTTTGAATTCCTTGTTCTGGACAGGGGTGAATATGAGGAAATATATATGCTTAAACTCTGAAGAGTTCAAAAAACTATATACTGAGCTCTGTTTCTTGAGATATAAGCTGATCTCCAAGCATACCTGGCTGTCACTGAAATTCTGTTCCTTTTACAGACAGAGAGAATATTTTTAAAAAGAGCTTTCTGAGAAATCATATATGGTATTTGTGAAGTTTAAAATATTAACATCAATAGGAAGCTAGGGGAAAAAAGATTTTGAAAGATGACAAAACATTTCAGTGTTATTCAAGAGTGTCTGTGTGAGAAGCTAGAAGATGTATATTGTCTTGATTATACTTCAAAAAATACTTCAGAACAGGACAAGACACAGAGTAAAGCAACATATGCTATTAGAAGAATAAAGTAACTTCTGTATGAGGAGAGAATAGCTGGAAAAAGAGACAATCAGATGGGAAGATGCAAAACACTCCAAAATTATGAAGTGGTGAAGGTGGCAAATAGGAATTTAATTACTACTTTAACACAAGCAGTGTAACATAAAAAGTAACTGACTCAGTAAAGACATTTATTAGGTCTGAAATAAAGCGTGAAATAAACAGATGAAAGTACTTTTTGCACAATACAACACTGAACTGGGAATTCAAGGCAATAGGATGTTTGGATGCCATTGACCAACTGACTAAAAACCCCATAACTTGTCAATTTCATAAACCCAGTGGTACAGATGAAACGCCTCAAAGGTTTGTTCAGCTGCTGGTGATGCATATATCACAGGGTAATTTTTCCTCTGTTTCTAACGTTTCTTCTATGTTTCTATGTTGACACTTGGCACTGGTAGGACTACAGACTAGAAAGGATCTCTAAAAAACCCACTTTTATGTTCTTGGACCCAACATCTGTTTTCTAAAGAAAGTGTCAGGGCACGTATCTTCCTCAAATTCAAAGAACAAATCCTTTTCTTGTGCTTTCTTGTCTTCAGTGGGATTAATCACACCAATGACAGGAACAACTCTTCAATTTACCCTCTCAATTTATGTGAACATTTTCATTAAAAATGCACTATTTTTCTTTTTCTTACTGAGATATGTTTTGTGCAGAATGCTGCACACAAGAAATCTAAAGTGTGAAAGAATTAAAGTGTGAACAACGATACAGAAAATATGACAGCCAGCACAAAAGCATTGCTGAGTGCACAAGATCTACTTGATCAGTGTACAATATTTTCAAAGAGCATACATAGAAAAACTCTTTCATTAAAAGCAATAATGCACTTTATGAAGACCTGAAACCCCACCAAAGCTCTACCAAAATGTCAAGATTCTGTTCCAATCTGCCTCTTTAGTAGATAGAAATGTTAGAAACTGTTTTGAGCTGAATATATCACACTACAGGACAACAAGGGAAAGTAAAGGCTACTTACTTATATTTCTATGAAACTTGCCAAGAATATCCATCAATATGTATTAAAAATTATTTAAGCCCTCAGGAATCCATTTAGATAAAAAGAGACCTGAACCTTTGCCAGTAAATATGGTTAGTTTTCTACTGCATAGAGACTGAAATGTCTACCCTTGCTTCAGAGTCATGAAAGTCATCAACTGACACTCTAGCACAGTACATGCCTCTGCTAAGAAGTGTTGCTCACTCAACTCACACACAAAACCATTTTCAAGTGTGAAACATAGCTTTAGAAGAACTCATCTATAACTAATTTGAGATTACAGTTGCACTAGATGTGCACACAGACATATAGCAAAGGTGCAGGAAAACAGACCTAGAGCATATTTTAGCATATACTCTAAGAGAGAAACTTCTGGAGAAAAGATTTTCCTTTCTGACCAATAAGCTCCTCAGTGGAATATGATGGAAAGAGACAGATCTTCCAGTGAGGTGTTCCATGGCTATCTTATTTCTGTGACATACTTGGACAATAACATGTGCCTACTGTGCAGATAATGGAGCAAAATACAGAATTCTATGAATTAGAGAATCACAGAATTGATTCAGTTGGGCGAGACCTTTAAAGATCAATTAGTCCTCTTCCCCTGTTCTGGGCATGGACATACTTCACTACACCAGGTTGCTCAAAGCTCCATCCAACCTGGCCTTCAGCAATTACAGTGATGGAACAGCCACAACCTCCCTGAACAACATGTCTTAACACCCTCATGATATAACATTTCTGCCTCCTGTCTAATCCAAACCTACCTTCTTTTAGCTCAAAACCACTGTTCTTTATGCTGTCTTGGAGAGATCGGTAAAAAGTCTCTCCCTTTCCAGCTTTCTTGTAGGCTCCCTTCAAGTACTGGAGGGCCAAAGTAAGGTGTCCCTGGAGTGTTCTCTTCTTCAGGCTCAGCAAGCCCATCCCTCTCTGCCCTTCCTCAGTGGAGGGATGCTCCAGCCCTATGATCATTTCTGTGTCCCTGCTTTGTACCTGCTGCAGCAGGTCCCTGTCTTCTTTCTGCTGAACACTCCAGAGCTAAATGCAAGACTCCAGGTGGGGTTTCAGCAGAGCAAAATTGGACAGAATGAACTCCCTCGACTTGCCGGCCATGCTCCTTTTGAAGCAGCCAAGGATACAATTGGCTTTCTGGGCTGTGAGTGTTTATTCCCAGCTCATATACATATGAAGAAATGTTAATGTTTCCTTCAGGTTACGAAATCCTAATCACTCAAAAAACATTTTCTAAAATCAATTTGTAGCCATAAAATAGAATCCAACAGTCATAAACTTGCAGTGTTGCAACAATTTTTTCTTTTACTCCCCACACAGACATTATAAATTAATGAATTACCTTCATAATTATAAAATGAAAGTCAATGTGCCAGTGTGTAATTTAAAATCAACCTGGTTTTGATTAATACAGACTGAACCGGCATCAAAGAAACTACTTTTTGTTCCACATTTGTTAAAAACTGCTAGCACTTCTGGGCTTTTTAAAATTCCCTTTACAGTTCTAATAGTTTTAACAACTATTTATTATTTTGTATATTTTTATCTTGTTCCATGGAACCATTTAAAATTATGGAAATATTA
Organism: Melospiza georgiana; assembly: GCF_028018845.1. Lineage (NCBI taxonomy): Eukaryota > Metazoa > Chordata > Aves > Passeriformes > Passerellidae > Melospiza > Melospiza georgiana. Next base: position 61,622,194 of record NC_080465.1, on the reverse strand, counting down.
AGGACTAAGGTTTAAAAGGTTTTTAATGTTTTAAAACCTTAAAAATGTTAGAGAATATTTGAACAGTGTGACTGGTAGATGTAAAAATGGTGATCAAGAAGCATGCATGACTTTATGAGGACTTGAAATGTCAGGAGATGTTTTTAGATGGTACAGTCAAATCTAAGATAAACAGTCAAATCTAAGTGACATACAATATCTGTATGGAACATACACTAGCAATGATAAAACACAAAAGAGTATCTGATAAACTAGCAAAAAACAGAACCATTAGGTTGAATAGCGAATCTAAGCAGATATTTGCCATAATTTTATAGTCCTCCTTTCTCCTTTGTTTCATTCCTTCTGCATGAAACATCAGAAGATAAACTATTTACCCATGTCTGTAAATATAAAGCTCAGCTACAAAAGAAAAAACCTTGTATGGAAAAGTTGTGTGGGATTGCCATTCTAGAGAGCACACCGGGCCCAATTCTTAGAATAGAAACCTAAGAAAATTCTAAGAAATTAATAGAACTGTGTTTTAAATAAATAGGGCTACAAATGGTTTCAGAGGGTGTCAGTGGCTTTTTTCTCTCTTGTATAGGTTGAAATATTTCTTTTCTTCTCTAGAAAGGGTACTGGTATTAGTTTGGATTAAACAGAAACAATGAAGCTAAGGGATGATTCATATTGAGACTGAAGACGGCACAACAGTATCTTTTTTACCTTAAAAACCTAATTTTCTACTCAGTAAAAAAGGATTACCTACCACCATTCCACAAACAAAAACTTATGAAAAGGTGGGAGGGATAAGCTTGAAAGTAGGAAAAAGTGTCAGGCAAAATCCCCCAAATGTGTACTGTACAGAAAAGCTCCAGCATTTCCTAACAGCAACATGAGAAGGCAGTCACAGGAAAGAGATATTTTCAGGTTTTAGGAAATTTATAGTCTAAGCTTTTATTTTCACTTGTGTTTGCGCTGGGTCTGTTTTAGAAGTGGACTCTTCCACTGAAGAAAAAGTTTGGCTGTGAGTGGTAACAACTGCTAGAAAGAATTACTTTGCACTCCACTCATTTTCTAGGGCTCCTTTTTCACCTAAGTGCGGCACATGGTTGCTGTTCCCTACTAATGGCAAATTTTATGGACCAAGAGGTTGATCCAGAGCAGCTGTGATAGATGTGGCAGGGATTTTTTCTGTGGCATCAGGAAGGTTGTTATCAGCAGCCATCCTCAAGCTGAATAACAGTAACACAAGCCCACTCTGTGACCTCTTCTGGAGCTAAATTGAGAAATCTGAACCCAAGTGTATAACCCATCTGACCCACAGGGGCAATTCTAATAGGCAGAGATCAGGCAGTATGATAAACAAACAGCCTATTTTTTATTGGCCTAATTCCCTTCCTGAAAGCACCCTTATTATACTCAGAGTAGCTATTCAAGCCTCAAAAAGACTATTGAAGCAGTCCCTTGACAGGAAGGAAACCTTGATAATGGCTTAGGTCAGCAAAGGTACCAAGAAGTGAATTTGACTCATGTTTTGCACTTTGACTTGGTTATGCAGAACCAGTGTTGCTGGGTATGTAAAACCAAATGTTCATACTAATCTTGAACTTCTCTGCTTTGTCAAAATGTGTCCTGCTGTTCTGACTTTTTCTGGGAGTTGGTGAGGGCATAACAAAAATTACGTTATATTCCATTAAAAATTACCACTAAAAATCTATCCCCCATGGCAAAGATAGGTAAATGGAATGAAAGAGGAATTTGGTTTGTAAAAAGAATGCGTCTGTTTCTTGCACGGTTAAAATTCTTCAACTGTATTCGTGAAAGCTTGTCTGGGTAAGCCATATCAAATTAAGAACATAGAAAAACCTTCAGTCGGAGCAAAGCTATTCAAAACAACAAATTCAGTTTAAGGATGGTAGACTAAAAAAGAACTATGCAATCTTAGTGCAAAGTTATAACAGCAATCTGTACCAGAGTGACTGGGGACATTGCTAGATGCTTTGAAACACAAGGTAACTTCGGACTAAATTCATAAAATACGGACTTCAAAAACTTACATTAATTTTTAACATTTTATGACATAAAATGAATAATATAAAGCATTAATCCTACATACTTTATGAAGACATTAGAACAACTTAAAATTGATTAGCATTTTTCCTATGAAAATATTAACAGAATATGACTGAGGACTGTAATTAAAATTAGTAACATGCCTTAATTCTACCTTTCACCATTAGATCCAGTCTTTCTTAGTGAGTGAATATCTGTTCTTATGGTAATGGACAATTAATATATTTCTGTAACAGAAAAAATCCTATCTAACTAATTTTCTCTCTTTTCAAAACAATGCAAATAGTTCTGAAAAGACTGTTCAGACAAGACATGCATGACTAGTCACGTTCAGAAGAAAAATCTAATATATGAAGAACAGGAATAAAATGCAGTATCCACATAGTGCATAGTAGGGAATTAGGAAGATAATAAGGGAAGCACTCACTCAATTTGTTAAATTCTGCCTTTGATCGCTTCAGAATAATTTGTCTGTTGCCTAGAACATCCATTCCACAGGTCTGTATTCTTGAAAGCCCATTTTCTAAAAAAAATCATCACTTACATCACCTGTTAAATCTACCCTAAAACAAGAAAAAGCTTGTAGGAAAAAGAAAAGAAGGTAGGAAAAAGAAGGTAGGAAAAGTTGTGTTGAATTTCCATTCTGGGCCCCATCCTAACAAAACAGTTGTAAATGTAGGCAAAAGAAAACAACTCCACTTTAAGTAGGGTTACAAAAGAAAGATGATCCCAGGATAAGTACTCTGCCCTCATCTGAAAGCATTTCATTAATGGCACTGATACTGAAAGTAATGTTGATAAATGCAGCCTATAAATTTGAGAATATGTTCAGGATGCTCCTTGCTCACAGGACTAGAAACAGTTTTAAACTGCTTTCAGCTTGTGCCAAACTGCCTTTTAGAGATGAAGTCAATAATGTCTAACACCAGGTCTGGATACAGTAAAACCACATGTTCATTGCTACGCTACTTGTTAGACATTTTGAAGTTCCTGAAGTTCTCTCTATATATAAATATATATCAAATATATTGAAGCTCTATATAACTTCAGTTATATAGAATAAAATATGGTTTGTTTTGATTAAATAAAAATAATTTAATAATTATAATATTACTTTAATTTAATGGAAGTCTCCTATTTAGAGATTATTACAGAAAATATGCATTACAGGACCTTAAATTTGATCAGTGAAATGAACCAGAAAAAAATAATCAGATATAAAAGCTACTGATTTTACTTTCTGTATTGGAGCGATTTATGATGCTAGTCTATTCCATGATCCTCTGCTTTATGCCCAAAATTGATTGCTGTATCTTTAAGGCCTGGGACTGGGTATCTGCAGGGCTGGGGAGGGGGGAGCTTATGGGGGTTTTGGTGGGCAATTTCTAGGACTCATTGCACACATGTTCCATAGCTCTGTGAGGTTTGTTTTTGCTGGCTAGCTAGGTTTTGTTGGTGCAGTCGAAAGATTTTCCCTTTCCTGGCTTGAAGAAGCTGCAGTAGAAATCTTTCATCTGCCTTGAGGTGAACTCAACAGCTGCAGGTCTGAGAACAGAGTGGGACTGACAGGAGCAGGGCTGCCCTGTTCCAGCCGCATGCCTCAGTGAGTCAAGGGAGAGAAAGCACACCAAGAGGCTCTAGACCAGTTTTTTTTGCCTGCTGTGACTGCTGTGTAGAGGTGAATACCAGAGAGCCACCAGGTTTTTGCCTCCTGCTGAAACTCCTCATGGAAGCTCCACTTCCCTCAGAATGAAAGCTGGTGCTACCTTGAACCATGTGTAGGGAAGAGGTATTTCTCCAATATTTTCCCCATTTTTCAGGCATTTTTGGGTTTTTATTCCTCTGTGAGTGTGGGGCGGAACACGAGTTCTGATGGTTCAGTGTTGTTTTTCTTCCTTGCATTGGAGGCATTTTGTTGTTAATACACCACTGTTTGTTTTCTTTTTCACTTTCCTCTAGTATTAATTTTATACTGGTGCAGGGGCATTGTTGAAACTCTTTAGAGGAGACAACTCATTACAGTGTGTCCTCTCTTAAATTTGTCTCAGAACTGAGACATCATCATAAGCCCCATGGTTCTCATTGAATTAACCAACTGATTGAGGCAGGCTTTGTATAAATAGAAGTATACTACTTCAGTAAATGAAGGAGGCAGAAGTTACTCCTTTACCTCCAAAGGTTAGACAAAACCTTTGACCAGTCAAAAACATTCACTGAACCATCCACAAGCATGTGTTGAAGAATGTGTTTGAACAGAAAAAATTTGCTGCATCACAACTTATGTGGAACTCAAAGTGGCAGACTGCCTTACAAAATCCATTAAATACGAAAAGCACACCTGAACAATACAGGAGTCCACACACCAAAGGACCTCTGTCTTTAAAGAATGAATGAATGCTCACTGTTCACATCCTTTTAAATTCTAGCTGATTGCAAACAATACCAACCAAAATGCCTGCTAAATAGCAATGGGATGTGACGGGAGTTCTGTCAAACCCATCAACTGGTTTCACAAGAACATGCAATATACAAAGGAAAAAAATTGTTTTTAGTCACTTCTACAATCCATCAGAAACAAATATGACACCTATGTGTATCCCATTACTGATTTTACAAGCAGTAACTTCCAAGGAGAAATTTCAAAAGTAAGAAGATTAATGGATGTTTTTACTCCCCAAAGATTTTCTGTCTTTAGCTTGCTTTCTGATCTGACAGCCTTCTGCATAATTTTCTCTTCCAACTATATACAAGAGGAGTAAAGAGAAAAATGACAAAAGACTTTGCATTATTGGCTAGTACTAAAAAAAAATAGAAACATGTCCTCTGTATGGTACAACTTGCTTTATTTTCTTTATGTAGGTTTTATGCACTTCAAATCTGCACTGCATCAATAGAGGCACGCTGTAGGTAGGTACCTAATATTTTGCACTTTATTACTGCTGTTATGTATCAAATAAAGAAGAAAAGGAATCCTGAACCATATACTCACTTCACTAGACTGAAAGATTTAAAAAAAACAAATTCAGAAAAAGGAAAAAAAAAAGTTGTGCAAATGTATTTAGAATGATTTTAAAAGGAAAAAGGTATCATTATGGATTAAAGCCTTTAAACAAAATCTTAGCTGTCTTACTACTACTTACAATGCTATCTTTGTATATTGTTAGTGGCTTTACTAAGTTACCATCAACCATGTAACCAACAATCATTTGAAGCGAGATCTACTGAATTCAAGCTACTCAACTTCAAGCTAGTGAATTCAAGCTACTCAACTTTAAGTCATTAATGCTATAGAAATAAAATGTGTTTACACATTGGCACATTCCCCAGATATTCTGTGCCCGGAACTTGCTTTGCATATTATGAACAAATTTATAGAATTTGAAAACAAAACCAGAAAAACAGATTTCCTGTTCTCTTTCACCTTTGCTTCAGAGAATGATCATCATACCAAAATAGCAATGATGGCTTAGCAATCTCATGAGTTAAAACAAGGAGATCTGAGGCATAATTTTGTGCTCCTCACCAGTCTTTAAGTATTATCCTTGCTTGTGAGAAGCCTACTGTTTTTTTAACAGATTCATTTGGAAAAGATGCTTGCTACTAACATCTTCAGAGAGCTGACATTAACACATGCATGAATCAAATCTTCCTCTATCCATATGTTCTAAAACCTGTTCTCTCTCTCCTGAATTTATTCAGTTCATTTTCTAATAGACTCCAGGTCCAGCAAGCATCATCCCTCTGGATCTGCTTCCACTGTGAAACACCCCTGGGGGAAACCCACCAACTACAGCAAATAAACTCTTCTCTGGAAACTCTCGACAAACCCCTTGTAAGCAGCAGAAACCCCAATTGCCACCAGTGATCTATGGGTCAAGCCTGTATTTTTTTTCCAGTACCAGCATGCAGCAATACTCCTGCAGCAGGCAGAGCTGTCCTATCTGCTTGTTACTCATTTTTCAACAGCACAGTTGTGCCCCCAGGGTTTCACACACCCAACACAGCTTCCATTGGATGCCTTTTAGAGAGGAGAACATACTGCAGCATGGAGGGAGGGCTTCTCTCTTCGACATCGTCTTTTTCAGACCTCAGGATTTCTCTGCAGTGATTTTTAAATGACCGCTAGCTTTCCAAAGGAAGATATCACTGAGATTATTTTCTGAAATTTTCTTGTCATTGAGAGCTCATGTAAACCACCTTTTTCCTATTGTGTTTCAATGCGCTGTCCATTATAGACTAAAATGTGAAAAAGGCAAGGCCTCACCTGTAAAGTTCGTGCCACACACGAATCTTTCTATGGCCTCGTTAGCCCATCTGTATATAACATTTCATCTGAGACTAAATAATTTGATACAAGCATAAGCTGTGACACCTGTTGGTTTCAGTATGACTGTGAAACACCCATTTACTTCCCCTCTGCCAATTCTGCAAGTGAGTGTGCCCACATTTATACTAAAATGAAAAAAAAAAAGGAAACAACCTTGTAAGCCTCCAAAATGTTCTGAAACCAGGGGCTGTACTTGTTTTCGGTACAGCCCTATCTCAGATTCTTTTATGGGTCTTCTTTTCTTGCAAAAGAAAATGATTACTCATTTTTTTGGAAAGTCCCCTGTATCCCAGAGGTAGACAATAAAGTACAAATAAATGTGAAATGAAAAAGCAAGTTCTAGCAAGGACTTTTGCTAAGTCCATTTTCTTTGACTACTTCACTAAAGATATGATACAAAAATGCAAATTATGACACTTGCTTCCACTAAATATAGACCAGAAAACATCAATAAGCTGTTTCTGCAGTGCTCATGAAGTATAGAAATTTAATATTTCTATTAAAAATATTGCTTTAAAAAGTTAGAAATAAAAGTAATTCTCTTTTACACATTACAGAAGTAACTATTATTTTCCTAATTTTTCTTATAGCCTATTAATTCACCTGTTGAAGACAGAAGGACAGAGCTCAGAAAAGGACTTCAATAGAGCAGTGTTATCGTATTGGATCCTAATGTGAATCCAAATAGCACTAACCTCCCACGCATGTATAGATAGGCACTCATGGCTACAAATGAGGATAAGATAAGCATAATACCTAAGAACAGAATTCACAGGAGCAACTTCTGCTGAAAGAGACACACAAGACACAATAAAGAGGGACAGAGACTTTTGTCTAGAATGGGAAGGAAATGAGTACTGGTGAGAAACTTCAAATCTCATTCCATCCAAAACACATGCATTACTAGCATCTACCTCAACTACCATGAGCCTTCCAACAGCAAAGGAGCACAATCCAGACTTATCACCTAAAGAATCAGTTATTTTCTTGAAAACGTGTTCTGTTCTTAAAACATGCATGTCAGCACTGACCTAACCCTCACAAGGGTCTGAAATAGAAGCAATGCTCACCCTTCTTCTCACGTTCTAATTCTTTGATGTAAACTGAAACAGGCTGACAGGCTTCCCTTAGCCTCTGAAAAGCCTGTACATGACTTGTGTATCAAATAAAAAAATTCCTTCCCTCATATGGGGGCCTGACACTGCCCAGATGCTCTCACTCCCCTCCCCACTCCTCAGTGGGGTGGGAAAACAACAGGAAGAGCAAAACCAAGTAAACTCAGGAATCAAGATAAAGACAACTTACTAGGTGAACGAAAGAACCACTTCTCCTCTTCTTATTCTGCTACCACAGTTGGATTGCTTGCTGAGCATGATGCTGGACTGCATGGCATTTCCTTTGGTAACAGGGAAGTTTTGAGGCTGTGCAAGCGCCATTCAGGTGCAGCCAAAACATTGGTGTGTTATTAACAACTTTTTACCCACAAATAGAACACACATCACCTACATTTTGGTACAAATGTTTGGGAAGAAGGTAGTAGCCATTAGTCTTCACACACGGTAATTCCAGACAAAACATCCTCACATACTTCTCAGTGCTTCTGATCTGAAACACTTAAAACTCTCCCTGTATACCATTAAGAATTTAGAGAATTCAAACAAATCCATTTAAACATTCTTGAAGGAACTTATATGCATTAGAAAGCAAGGCTACAGGAGACACTAAGCCAAACTGCTCATTCCTATGCTGACACCACTGTTTACATTTGTGCCATAATTTGTGTATTATTTCATTGAAGCACCTCTCATGTTAACAGCCCAATTACTTGAAGTGACAGAAGCAAAAGGCCAAATTATATAGTGCATATAGCTATAGCTTTGTTTGCTTATTTCCACATCACCTCAGTAGTTAACTAAACATTTGAAGAAATCTGTTACTGGCTGGATGCTTAATACAACCTCTCCTCATCACAGAAGATCAGTAAGGATAAAACTAAGTGCACACATCTTTAAAAACACTTGGAAGACATTACAATCAAAATAAAGCAGAATTTTTATAATTGTCTTATCTTGGAAACACCATTTAAAGAAAAGAAGGAAGGAAACCTAGTAATTTTCTTATGGATACATGTTCTAGCCAGAATTTACAGAAAATTCATTTCATGTGTCAAAAAAAATCCCAAGAGAAGCTATTTTCAATTCTATTAATACTATATGGCCAACATCACTCTCTGTGGATTCTCGTCCTGTTACTGGTTCATCAAAAACAGACTACAAAAAATGTTTCTAGTTTGATTCTCCATTGCACAGCTATATGTTTTTTACAGGAGTATGACATGATCAAATGGGAGTTATAACACATTTTTAGTGTTTTCAGAGACACAAGTTTTATGTAAGGGAAAATAAATAAAAACAACCTAACACCAAAAAATAATATAGTAAGTACCAAAATAGTTTTCAAATAAATATAAATTTGCAGATACACTGTGTGAATAACAATTTGTTACTCCCTGCTTAGCTCCTGTGAGTCATTAGCATTAGTTAGAGTACTGTTGCTCATGGTAGATAACCTAAACAACAAAACTTGGAAACAGAAAATTTCATTCCTATTCCTTCCTATGACTAATTCTGTTGCTCTCCACTAGTTGAAACCTGAAATTCAATCTGGGAGGAGTAAGTTTTATAAGTGTTAGGCATATAAACATTGCTGATAAGGAACAAAACAGTTGCCTCAGTAAGAGATGAAACTGCACTCCCAAAACAAAAACTTACAGGAGTGTATTGTCAAAAGGTAAATAAGAATGAAAAAAATTGGATAGAAATACCCCTATTACCATGATAAACTTATCTTAGTTTATCTGGCAGAATGGACCAGGAAGTGAAAAATACAGAAAAATAGTTTAGTGTACCGTCAGTTCTGCTTTCATGTTCTCTACTTCAACTGTGCTTGCCTCCAATGAAAACTCTCAAAAAGTAAGATATTTACAGACCTTGCTAAATCTTTCAGAAATGTGATAAAATAGAAGAACTTGTGCAAAGGAAATAAAAGGCATCCTGTGACACTTTAAAACAAGATTAGGGCATATCTTTAAGAGATGCAGGGTGTTGCTGCTCTGGAAAGCAGGCGCTAGACTGAAAAGTCAACCCTGGAATGTCGCCACTTCAAGAAGAGGAACATCACTTCCTGCTCTCTGCATAGGACGGCATATTGGGATTACCAATATTATACAATAGATTAGGTTCTTAAAATCCAAACTAACTGGCTTCCTATTTGTTTGTATAACTTAAACAAAGCCATCTGCAAGGATACGTTAGGCTAGGACACAAGGGCACTTAGAGTGTAAAACCCTTCTTTTTAACAACCACATATATAAAAAATAGGATCATATTCCACTGAAGATTAGCTAGTGTGAATTTTTTTCCCAGTATTTTGAATATTTATATACATGATGAAAAAGACACAGTCATTTTATATTTAGAATTCTGTTTTTAGTGTAAAGGCCATTTCTTTTCCTCAGGTGATTTATTCATCCATGTATTTCAAAACATCTTTTCTTAATAAATACATTTTAGCAGTTAACTGAAAAGGGAAGTCTGTTAGGAAGAAGAAAATAAACAGAAGTATTTATAGATTACTTACAGTAGTTGTTTCTCAGTACAGAGCTGCTGGAAAACTACTTGATTTCTGCACGTTTCAGTTTCTGAAAGTATTTTTTCTGTAACTCCCAGAGTAAAGAACTCTGAAGATGTGGTAATGATATGCAAAAGGTGACTACATGCAAAGAACAGCTGTTTGTTTTGACTAATAAGAAAAGGAGATCCTGCACTGTGAAGTGACCATAAATCGGTACAGCATACTCCTCATATAGACAAAACTCAAGAGATTTCAGTGGGAGTTCTGCCATGTTTAATGCAGGATAATACTGCTCTTTCACAGGCAAAATCAAGGAGAAAATAAATAGAGCACAGGCAAATCCCACAGGATGTCCACACAATTGTTCCATACCCAAATGATGAGAAGGAATCTAATGTGAAGCAGTTTCAGTTTCAGATATTACTGGTGAATGACTAATAGTTCAAAATATCCAGTTCCCTACTGGCTCCACTTGGAAGAGCAGCCAAGAAAACATTCTTACACATCAAGATGAGCGTGAGAACTTTTGTTTTGTGGATTTAGGAGAGGAAATACAAAAAAAAAACTTCACAGAAAACTAGTGTATTTTGAATCTGTATTGCTTGTCAGGGCAAGGGGGTGGTGGTGTTCAGCCTCTTCAACAGACATCTTCAAATATTCACCAGAAGAAGCACCAAAAAAAAAAAAAAAAAAAAAGAGCTGTGCAAGGCTCTGGGAATTAACTGACCTCTGCTTAACGTACCAACTACATGTTCAGTGGCAGGAATCCTTCTAATCCCTCCACACATCCATGAGGTGGGATCCATAGCAAAATGTCCTGCTGATCCTACTTTTGAGTTTGGTTGTCTGCCACTAGTAGAAGTATGATCTGGACTCTAACCGCAGCAGCCTCAGTTCCTGTTTCCCTACTATTTAATCCACATTCAATTACAGCTCTGCTACTGAGACAAGCCTCTATACAGACACTTTCCACACCTCACAGAGTATAATTTAATTTGGAAAATATTACTACAAATAATCCTAATGAAACCGTTCAGCATTAAATCTCAGCCTTCTTAATAAAGTTTCCAAAATTAGTCATTGAAGTCAATAAAAAGAAGTTATGTGGTTTGTTCATTATAATTACTTTATAATTAAACTTCCTGGCAGTGACATTAGAGAGCAAGTAAATGTTTTTAATCAGTTAAGATGTTAGTTTAAAGATCTTAGTTTCATCTTGAACTCCATCATGTATTGACTGCCTCATTTATTTGGTCAATATGTGTACAGTGACATTAAAAGTTCTATAAACTAACTTTTAGAAACAGTTTGGGAAAAAAATCATGCAATGGCTCCCAGATCACTCTCAAAATCTCCTATTCGAGACTTACTGATCAAAAAGTGAAAAAGCAAAATAGAGAGAAATGATCACAGGTAACCACTTGAACTAAATCTACTGAAAAAAAAAATATCTGAATACAATGGCCATTTATGATACTACTTATTTCAAAAATAGTTATCGTGCTGACCCTTGCATGTATATAATCTGGTTTTAAAACCTAAAATCCTTCTCAGATTCTAGAGGAGCATCCATCACTAAAAGCAGCTTTATAAAGCATTAAATCAGCAAAACAGTAGCTTCTTTTTCCAATACTACACTACCTTCTTTTTAATCCAAAAAGTGCATAATAGACAGAAAAAAGTTTTAAAAATTATCTCAGAATGCAGTCAACTGATCAATAGAGACTATCCAATCAATAGTAACTATAGAACACTATGTACAGCTCATAAAGTTTCTTTGATTAAAAGAGAAGGAAGAACAGGAGCAAAAATTTCAGTGTAGGGCTGTGATTTTAGCCAAACTGACCTGTTACTAGACAAAACTCTAATATAACTTTATACTGCATTAGAAATAAAGAATTTGGCCTCATTAGATCAGAAGTCAAAGAAAATTTATCTTCTGCCCTTAGAAAGTGCCTAACACCATATGCTTTAAAGGTTAATGAAGGAAAAATTTGACAGTTTGATGCATATTAAAAGGAATACGGACAACACTTTTCAAACCTTGAGCCTGCACTGTTCAGCATAGGATGTTCTCTATTTCTATTTAACATGTCAGGTTGGAATAATGAATCTTACTGATTATTAGATATGAAACAATTCCGCCCAAAATTCACCATATCTCCATATTTTAATATAATTTTAGGTTCATTAAATCAAAAAGCTCTTGATATCAATTTAAATTTATTATGGAGTGTAAACCGTAGATTCAACAATTGCACAAATCTATGTAGTCATATCAGATGACACTGCTAGGTATAAACTAAAATACACTTAATCCAAATTTTCAGCAATTCAGATGGCAAACCTTTTGTTGCCTCATTCAGAGAGACAATGTAGGTACTAATACTTTTTTTAAGATAAAGGCCCCTAAAGGACCTTGAATTTGGCCAGTTAAAGACTGGACATTCTGAATTACCATTCACATTGGATAATTTTACCCAGATTTTAGCAGATGGAAATTAAAAATGTTGTTTATAAACTGGAAGCAATCTCAGACAGGTTTATATACACATACAAATGACCATAACTATGTACTACAGACACTTTGAATACTTGAAAATTCAACACAATCACGGCCCATAAATAGCTAAAGTCTAAATGTCTAATGAAATGGAGTAACTCAGTAATAATGTAACCGTTTTCTGAAGGATTCCTTAATTTCACAGGCAATAGATTTTTTTTCCAGTGCCAGAAGTGCATCACAGAGGGAATGCAGCAGTTAATCTATGAGACATAGCAAAATATCCCGAAGAATAATTTATGCCTAAGCTTTACACTCATACTACACTGGGATAACAGTTCAAACATCCTTCTAAATTTACCTCTGCTGCTGTAACAGTAAGAACAGCTACACAATTAGTAACTGGTGTACAAGCCAATAGGCTTTACTTTATGTATACAAGTACTTACAAGTAGTTTAAGGCAAATTAGTACACCCCACAAACAGCACATTTCAAGGAACTCAAGTTGAATATTACCATACTGTCATATTTTGATGTACAAACACATTGCATTATCATCATCTTTTGAATCATTTTCAGCCATAGAACTATATACTTTCAGGCACAGACCTACACACAGTAGTTACAAAGACATTGGAGACTTCATTTGACAGTTTTTTTTTTTTAATTATGGGGTTAAAAAGAAAAATATCCGCTTAAAGCATGGCTACATCTTTTTTCTAATAAGTGTTTTCATTAGCATCTTCAGTGATTCTTATCAATGTTTTTGAATTGCCAAAGCATCTTGCCAAATTCAAAAGGAGAAAGATTGCTCCAAATCCTAGATACTTTATGAAGGAGCTCAGTACTTTCAAATCTGCCAAGCTTCATTATTTACAGGGATGCTTCCTTACCCTGATGCTGTTTAGATCGTATTTTTTATCTTCACAATTGTTTCCCAAAGAAGACATGTAGCACTTTCATTATACACTGAATTCAGACTATTTTTAAGATTAGCTTATCACAAAATGATGATACTTTGTGCAATTGGAAAAGTTATTGCCCAAATGCATTTCAGTTGTTTGCAGCAGAGCTGGCTAAACGAGTGGCCAGCATTTATTACCAACCAAACCTGCCATAAATGCAATCCATTACATCAATATGGGAAATACCATACTCCTTTTGACATTCATCTTTTTTTTCTGCCGCTAGGAGAACTAGTTATGATTTCATTGTGCTGAGGACAGACCAGTCTTTTCCATACACTTACCCTCTGACAGCATGAATAAGTCTCAGTGATGGATAGGCAGTTCGCACTTTCAATTTATTCTTAAGGATTAATGCATTAACCCATTCCACATGCTTCTCTCCACCTTTGACCATGAACGCTGGGATCCAAAGGACACTGTCATTCAGCATGGACAGTCTATGCACAAATTTTTCTCTGTCACTCTCATTCCGAAAGCTTCCAAAAGCTCTTTGTACAACTGATGGGTTCATGGTAATAAAATCAGATTTAGTTCCCACATCGGCAGCATACTCCACCACAGGAGCTAGATTGCACCTGAAGAGGAAGAAATTAATGGAAAAATGAAAACAAATATGAAATATTAACTCAGAAAAATGTGTGCATGAAGGGAAACCTAAAAAGGAACATGAAAGCCCAATTCATTTCAATGTGAGAAACAAATACCAATATAGAAGGTGTGGTAGTACATAGTATTTTATTCAAGTTGGACAAGGATCAGACAATTTTTTAAAAACATTAAGTGTACAGAATGCTGTGACAAAAAAATACTCCTCTTTGGAATCATTTGGAAACCATATCATTATGCTCTAGAATGCATCAACATCTAAAGCAGCACTTGTGAGTAATATGCTTTCTTAAACCTATTATCTTTCATTATTTGTTTATCATCCTGTTGCCAACAGCTCTCACACAAAGAAAGCCATGCTAACAAAATAAGGCATATTTAAAACAATTTAGTCCATGCATTTTTATTTTACTTTATTTACAACACACTATTTATATATTATTTACAAACGACCTTTACCCCATCTTTAAATGTATTTTTGGTACTTTTGGTTTTGGTATTATCACTGCAGTTGGGAAGATGTTTAGAAATTTAGTATTTTTATTTGACTTAGAACTGCAATTTTTGGAATGAAGTATTGAACTGTCAGTTTTTCATTCATATCTCATTTTCAAATCTTCTTCAATTTTTCACTAGCATTGTGCCTTTTTCCTAGGGTTGAAAAGTTCTCATTATGCCTTTGTTCAGCAGATTTTTACCTCCATTATATAAATACATATATATGTAATCCCACATACATGTTGAATGCAGGTGACAAAATTCAGAAATTAGCTGCGACTTCAGCAACCAATATACTGTGTCAGAAACAAATCATTTCCACAATACCCTCAATGAATTCGCCTGTAGCTGGCATGCCCCAAAAATATACCCTAACATAACAATATTTTAATAACTTAACAGACTACTCTGTTTGAGGCAAAGGATGGTAAGAAGCAATGTTGGAACAGGCTCCTCCAAAACATGTGCACATCATCACACTCCTAATATAAACAGTATTCCATTAATTTTGCAATTTTTTATAAATTAGTTTCTTTTAATGCCAGATGTCCAATGACACTAAAATAAGTCAGCATTACTTAACACCAACTGATGACCTAGTGCTGTTTGATAATATTAATTACCCAGCAAACAAATTTTCATTATGTAATTATCAGGTTAATAAGTGGTCCTACATTCTTCAGAAAGATGTTCTGAAGAGTATAAAGCAACTATATAAAGACTATTCCTAGGAGATAAAGAATTCAAGGTTTCTGATAACATGTGGGCAGATATAGGCTAAGGAAATAGATTTACATTCTTCATTATCTTTATACATCTATTCCATAAACCATCTGCATGCATTTCAGACTGCTAAGAGTTGTATTTTCTAGAAAATTGTTAGGGCATAAGAAAAACTCCCACTGAATTTAACATTGGCTTTCTAACTTTCTTCTGAAAACCTTAATAAATGAGCTTACAACCTGCTACTATTAAAAGTTTTTTAAAATCTAAAAATAAATGTGATAAAATAATCAAACCAAGTACTTAAAACCAACTGATCAATTTGACTGAATTACCGCTGCTCTTGAAAATACCTCTTTTAAGGGCAGATTGCACAACAAATGAGGGATTTGTATAGTGGGTTTGTTTTAGTAGTCACATATAACACATGAAAAATGTAAGACAGATCTTGACATTGCAAATCCTGTTCTCTCTGAGTCCAACTTTAGGAAACAGACCATGTAGGTACCAACATCACCATGTCTAAAAAGCCATATGCATACACTGTATGTAATTACTGCTACATCAGTAACTCAAATGTGTATTTTAGAAAGGTATACAGTGTAAATTTGTAACTTATCACATTCTCACTTTTCAAGTATGACTTCAGAAAATATTGAGCAATCCAAATACACTCAGTAACAATAGAACTGCAATTCTTTACCATGCTTAGAGTAAAATTTCTTGCTTATAACTAGTCTGAATCTATGTTCCTTCACTTTAAAATTATTGTACCTTGTCCTGGTGCAACAGGCTGGGCTAAAAAGTTTATCCCTATACTTCTTATATGCTTCACGGTTCATAAAACTGGCTATTGTGTATTTGTATATAGACCTGAGTGTATGTATATAGCTTTTACCTGTTTTGGAACTTTTATCTTAACCTCTAATACATCTTTACACTATGCCATAGTTTCATACTGCTGTTGGAATTTTTAAATTTATTTTATTAGAAGATGTCAATGATCTCCCACGAATTCTCATGATTCTTTCAAGAAAACTTCACATTCAGAGGCAAACATACATATATTAATGTTTTTTAAGTGAAATGAATATCTTTTAAGTGAAAAGAAGAAACCTATTAACTGAACAACTTTTAAATAATCAAAGCAATATTCTTCCCTTGTTGTATTTTTTAATTCTAGCAAATTTGTCATAAGGCACCCATGCTAAATATAATCACAACAGAGATGAGGTAGTGAAAGTATTTCTGCACCAAAAGCATTACATGCCTAGGGGTTTACTCACCATATATGAAATCATACTTTTACTGAGGTTTTTTAAGGAAGAATATATAAAAGATTGTAATTTACTGCATTTGCTCTTTCTCATATGCTACATTATTAGTACCATGTAACATATGAATGCATATGCACAAACTCCTTGCCACATACCATCATTTTCCATTCATCCTCAAAACAATGTCTGTGCTGTCCTTATGTTAGCATGCAAGTAAGCAGGCAACAGGTGAAAGCTGAGCAAGACACACTTGCTATGTTACTTTTACTGAGAATAAAAGAACAGTAACAAAGAGTCAGATTCAGCACTGAAGATTGACTTAATTAAGCAAATAGCTAAAAATTTCAGTATTGATAATATATCACATTGTAAAAAGGTTTGTAAATCTCCTAGATCTCCTGACCATTTTCAGACAAAAAAGGTGGGATGAGTATTCTGCCAGAAAAAATAAGTGTCTAAAATAATGGTTTTCATGGGTTCCTTTGCTAGTTTTTCCCATAAAAACAGTATAGTATTTGAAACAAAGAATCTCATGGGTATTTTTTTTCAGTATAAAGGCATTTAATCAGAAGCTCTATCTACTACTTCTTTCCCTTGCACAAAACCAGCAAATAATTAGTTATTATTTGTTCCCTTATGTCCCAGTTTAGGGCAAACTTGGAAGAAAATCTCCAAAGAGGGCCCATCCAGAAAACAAACCCACATAGCCCCTCCCCTCCCAGACAGTTCCGGAAGGATTCCTCAGAGACAAGTGCAAAGAACCTGTTTATTTAACAGGCAAAACACCACCCAGCACACAAAAGGAACAACACCAGATGACAACACTCTCTCATCACTCTGAAAAAGATGACAAATTCAGAAAGTCTCCCCTGAGAGTGGCTGCTCTGTTATCGGTCCCTCCAGCACTGGGGTAGCTGCTGCAGCCACAAAGTGCAAACTCTCGGTGTTTCCCAGGTCCCAGTCCGGAGCAAGCTTGAGTGGTTCCAAGAAAGGGAAAGAAAAACAGTCCAGAGAATAATTTGGACTGCTTAGCTAAACTAACTAATGAGCAGAAGCAAAAGCAAGAGCAAAGCAGGAGCAAGAGCAAAGCGAAAGCAAAGCAATAAGCAAAAGCTGCCCTATGTATCGCCCCTGTCTCTATGTCCCGCCTACTGCTGGGGGAGTGAGCAGGCTGACAAAAAAACAAAACAAACCTTCACTCTTCAGAGCCAGTCTTGAAGGCACAGAACATAATATCCAGCATAAACAGAACACATGACTGGGGATACAAGCATCACCCTAGGACACCTTACATCTTCTAAGCACTATCTATGGCAGAAGTATTTAGAAAATGGTCTAATGAGACAAAGATTGATACATTTTAGAGAGGGAGTTAGAAAAAGACCTAAATGTATGGGAAACATTCATAATTCATGTGATTGCTAGTATTATAGGCACTAATATCCATGGTACCTCAAATTAATGCTGCAGTGCCTGTTCTTCCCATGACATCAGACCAGACCATAGACAAAACCTCTGCACAGCTATTTCAACAAGGTGGCTATTCTAAGTGTAGTATTAAGCATCAATTATATTATTTAAGAAATTTCTAAGCTTACAGAGGCACCTAACTCACAAAAATACTATGTACAACCATACCACTAAAAGGCAAATACACCTATAAAGTATTTCCTGTGAAAATATAGGGGTTCCCACACATGAGCTTTCAGTGTGGTAACAGAAGATTTTCAACTGAAAAATGCACTGCAATGCTATCACTAAAAAGAGCTCTGGGATAAAAAAGAAAAATTAGATCATGTTTGAAATATTATGTAGTATTTGAGCATGCATAAAACAACTGAGATACTAAGACACACAGACCAAAAGTCTGTGATTGTATGCTTCTTCCACAAACACCTGCAGAATGTATCAGTTACAGTAGGATAAGTTAAGTAAAAAACGTGGAGAAAAAACTGCTAATGGCTGAATTTGTATGCCATGAAAAAAAAAGGAAGAAGGGAGTAGGTGCTCCTATACCACACTTTTACCAAAGTGGGTGATCGTCCCTGGGTTTACTGTGCCATCTTTATGGCCCAAACATCCATAACATCACAGTCTTTTAGAAAGCAGAGCTCAAGAAAATAATGCAATCAAAATCATAAAAATATGCTCAAATGAGAAGTCAGTTATTCTTCAGAGATTCAGTTCAACTTGCTTTGTCATTAATAAGTATACAGATCATTTATATGAATACAAAGGTCCAGCACACAGTATTCATAGGCCATATTTCAAGTTAGTTTCAAATAAAAGCCACTAAAATTTCATTGAGTAAAATGGCTAACATTTCCATTTTATCTGACATTGAGAACCACAAGAATACTTTACCTACAGTGGAATAATGCAAGAAATGGCCATGAATCTGTAGACTTCTTAATCCTCTAACAATTGGTGGACTTGAGGATTACAATTTGAAATAAGTACTTTAAAACACTATAAAGCAATGGGGAAGAAGTGCTTTATACCAATGCTTTGTTTCATTAATATCTTCTCTTTGTAGACCTAAGCCAAAAATATCCCTTGCACAGAAATAAACACATACATTCTGAGTAGACAAAAAATGAAAATCAGATTGTTGCTGGCAGATGTATTAAGTCTTTCAGAAACATAAGGCATTACACAAGACGTGTGTCAATAACATATACTCCTTCCTGAGTAGCCTGCAAGATTCATATCCAAATTCTTGTAAGAATCAAAATAGTAATCTTGAGTTCAGTGGTTCATGCCATTTTTGGGAAATAATTGGACCTGAAAGAAAAATTAAGGGGTTGAGCAAGCAGAAGAGGAAAAAAAGAGTTCAAGACTGAAGAGAACCTCACAGCTGGACTACACTCAATCTACATGTAAGAAGCACACTGCCCTAATATTTGGGTGCATATAGCACATCTTTTGACACGGTTCTCTAAAAAAAGGTGTGCAGCAGTGCTGTAGTAACTTTCACACAAGCCCCAAAAAAGTGGAATTTACAAAAAACAACACGCACCAACTTCCTATTTCCCCCAACAAATACAATTATTAGTAAGTGTATGGATTCTCACATGTTCTGCATACTTCTGTGGCTACTGACAAAAACTAAAATTGCTTCAAATTAACCACAGGAATCTGAAATAATAGTGAATCCTCTAACATACCCATTTCATCTCTGTTCTTATCCATGGTATGACAGAGGATGTTTCATGAGAACTGCAAGGTTAGAGGCTAAGGTAAAGAAGTGCAGATTCTACTCACATACAACAATCATGAGTGGTTTATAGTATGTACCATGTAAAATATTAACCTGATACATCCTTTCACAACACAAGTTCACAAAAATACTTAATCTATGACTTCAGTATGAAGATGGTTTTTGTAACATCACCTGCAAAAAAACTTCATTAATTCCTGCTGCCCAGATTAGAACTTCAGCTGCTAATCAACAAATTCATTCTTCCAAGCATCTCCCTGAACATCAGTGACTGAAATCCAAGTTATCAACTGACACAGAAAGTGGAGTGTCAGAAGAAGTCTAAATGGCATTTTAGAAAGAGCTGCAAAACATTATTTACATCTTTATTGTGTGTCCTGCTGCAAAATTACACATGGATTAGATTTGCTGTTCTTCCCAATACTATTCCTTTGACAAGAAAGTAAAGCAATAAATTTCTATCACTAAAAGTTTTTTGCATATATAAAAAAAGATTTAAAAAAAAACTACAAAAACTACACCACTGAAATATTAAAAATTATATTTTACTGCATGAAAAACTATGAAATGGAACTTAGCAGTATCCTGAACACCTGTGCCTTAGCCTTTTTATGTGAAAATGCCATTACACATTACTATCTACAAAGAGCATATTCTGTAGGGCAATTATGAAGATCCACATAATTGATATAACTCTGATACAAAAAATTAAAAAAAAATTACAACATTATCAGGACAGAAAGGGTTAAAAATTATTACCCTTGCAATAAATTCAGAAAAAAACTATGATTTTCATTGTTTTCGATAAGCACTTTGGGGCTGTTAAAATAGAATATAGAAAGTAGCAGCAGTTTGAACTTTCCAAAATGGAGAACAGCTAAAAAGCCAGATATTTAGATTAAGACTCTTCTGAACCTTTTCACCTCTTAAAAAACAATCAGTAGGGGGGGGGGGGGAAACCAGCACAGTGCTCCTGAGTTTCCAACAGTTTAGAAAACCAATAAATTAAAGGCTATGTATTATCAACAATAGGAGTAGGTGATTTAAAAATAATAGCATCCTTTTTTCTCAGAATAGTTACAAGAAGATTCAAGGAAGATTCAGACTAATCCTATCTGCCTCTACATTTGGATGCTTATAGGATATGTAATTATTCAAGCAGCCTCTTTAGAACCCATGATCATTTGTATATAGATGTAGAGAAGTCACTTTCTACTGGTATTTCTTGAGCATTCTAGACTTCTGTCCTTAAATATCCTCCTAAATCACCTACTTAAGGACTAACTTCTTTAAAAAAAAAAAACACAATAATCCTAAAATGTGGCTACATGAGTCAAGCCCTCTCCAAGGCTCTCCTGAGACCACTCACACCTGGCTGACTGGAACAACTCCAACAGAGCTCCCCTTTTCTAAAACACTCAAATCCCTGAGCGACAACATTGGAAGATGATGGCTTTCCTCTGCTTTAATTTATTTTTTCAATGTAGTGTGACAAGTTTAAGGAAGAAACAGAAGGCAAAAATAGAGCTGCCACATTTGAGTTCTGAAAAAGTTCTAATGATCTAGTCATGATGTATTCAGATGTTATTTTTAGAGGAAGACTCATGCTTTAAAATATATGTGTTAAATTGGCAACTTTGCTTTCAACAGATCTGCTGGGTCCAAGCTCTACTTGGAATGATGGCCATGGTCCAAGCAAGGTGTAAAAAAAAAAAATTGAAGATAAAAGCTGATATGAATTACAAAAACCAAGTTCCAGGATATAGGCAAATTAATATTCTTAATACCTTTATTCTGACAAATTTATGCTTTTTTCCTAGGGTTTGAAAGAACAACACACATTAATGAAGCTACTACTAATTTCTTATTATTAATTTAAATTGTTCTCCTGAAATAAGATACCACACCTCCTCACTATGATTAGATCTGTCCTTTTCTTCTGCCAGACCATATCTGCTGTCTTCTGCTTATACCATATACGATGCTTGCTTCTGCATATCACAGAAATATTCACCTATTGCCCACAAAAATCAATACACTAGGGAAAAAGTCTAATCAGATTATCCTCACCTATGTACAGGGCAAACCAAGACATCTGTTAAAGGATGTATTCTTTCCTCTCAAAAGGAAAAAAAAATGGACTACAAGCTTTTTCATGTCAACTTCACTAATCACATGGATGGTAAAGTTAAAAAACAAAACTCAAATTATTCTGGAAAAATAGAGCTGCATTTGCCCAGCAAAATTTTATCACTAGTGATGGCAAAAACATCCACTTTGTTCCTAAATGCTGGCAGAGCCACCAGGAAAAACCATGGTGAGAAAAGCAGAGTTGTAACATATAAACCAGGCAATCCAAAGAAAGAAGGAACTAATATCTTCTCATGGCTGTTCCTTGTCAAAGCAGCGCTAACCTACTGAAAAAGTTTCACTCAACAGGCCTCTTCTCCATACTGTCCAACTGAAATGAAAGGGACTTTTCTAGAAGTGGGGTTACCAAAAGAAAAAAAAACACAATATATTTAATAGGGTTTGTTTGACTGGTTGGTTTTAACCAAATTATTTCAAAACTGAACTTGGCCTCTGCTTTTGTGTAGGTCTCATCACTAACGTCCAATTAAATTATAAAAAAAAAATCTATATATAACTACTTACTCTGATTTCTGATATTGTTCAAATTCTGAACCCAAAGCTGAACTGTTTGGTACATACTGGTTTCCAGAAATAATTCCAAGTTACTACTTGGCAATGCTTGGCATTGTTATTTTCCACTGGCCCAAAATACAGCTGCATTTCTCAGAAACTCCTACATAACCACTGCATTTCAAAATATAGCACTTATTATAAGAAGTTCATCTGCTCTGTAAGATGCAACAGTTAACTCACCCCTGGGCTGGTAATTTCAGCATGAGAAAGTGCATAAATATGGGAACAAGATGTACTTATTCAGGTAATCAGATATTTTGGAGTGCTTCAGACTGTGTCTGGTTATAGATCAAAATGCAAGACACTGAAGCTCAGCACTCAGCTCAGCTCAAAAGAGAGTAGCAGGGACACACAGATCAATAGCTCCTTATGGAGTATAAAAACATGAGAGATAAAAAGGAAAGGTATATGGGAATCAGAAAACAGTTCACAGTTATCACAGTTTGGGATTCTTTTACAAACAGAGTGTCCTCTCTTCCCATTTTAATTAGACAGACCATATTTTCGACTGTCAAAATAGGCATGACTTCACTAAACTAGTGAAATTTCTGCATGTTTGTCCATTATTATTAACACTTTCACTCCATGTATAGGATCTTGAGTTAATCAATAGTGCAAATATTTTTGGATATCTGTTGTGTCCTCTTCATTGTCACAGACTTTCACTCTCAGTTTGATCATTAAATTAATGGTAATGTTGGTGTTAACTCTAACCTAAGAACTGCTCCTCTAAGAAACAACTCTCAGAGACAAAATTTTTCCTTCAGATTTCACCCTCCTTCCCCTTCCCCCCCCAATAAAATACAATCAAAATCAATGGAATACATTTAACCAGAACAGTATGACACACTTGTCACAGCACATAGACATAATGCTTAGTATCAGAAGATTCTACAAAACTGTCCTTCACCAGACTATACATTTGGATCCATTCAGAAACTCCTTTCAAGTATACCATCAGGCAACACATAAGTGAGGACATTTTACTTCTAGAGAGATCAGATAAAAGTAAAAAGATTAACAGATTGTCATGGTACATTTTAATACCAGAATCCCAACAGCAATACTGGTAAGGGTTTCTGAAGCACTCCAGAATTTCATAATTACACCATGTGATTACATATCAAGTGATGTACAATTTTTCTAAAGGGAAGATGAGGAATGTAGGAAACTAACTCTGATGACTGATTTGTTTTTTACTTTAACTTCAGTTACAAAGAAATTCCTTGCTATTTAAACAGATGCTATATAACTATACATGCATTGAGATGTAAATAAATAAATATCATACAGTTTAAATTATAATATGTAAATTCTAAAATATTTTAAATTTCATTTGTAAATTAGAAAAAAAAAACCACTGCATTAAACTCCCTATAGGCAGGAGGGCCAAGCACATTATTCTCAAAACATTAGAGATTATTAATCAGAATATTGTCAGACTCACTAGTTGTTATACAGACCACTTAGTTGTCATACGCCATATAAGAGATGTTTCATGGAATCATAGAATGGTTTAGGTTGAAAGGGGGCCTTAAAGATTATCTAGTTCTAAATCCTCCACTATGGTCAGGGAGAACTTTCACTAGACCAGGTTGCTCAGAGCCCCATATAAAATGGCCCTGAACACTCCCAGGAATGGGACATGCAGAGTTTCCCTGGGCAACCTGTTCCATTTCCTCATCATCTTTACAGAACATGCGCATCTCTCTCGCCAGTCTAAACTCCTGATTAGCAACAGTAACTTCCTACTGATTTTATTAAGCTCCACCAAGTCTCTAGAATATTATCTTTCCTCCATGTAATTGAACTACTTAAAACCTCCTATCAGATATCATCACCCAGCTTCATGGCTAGTTAAAATGTGCAAAAGAGCATGGGGATGACTGCAAAGAAATTCAGCACATGATTTAAAATGAAGTATGTACCTTGCCTTCCCTATGAAAATTTTAATCTAGAAAATTTAGCATCTATTTTTTTCTGTAGTCTTGTGTCCTGGCGTGATTTGTTCACCTGCTTTGTGCCCAAAAATGCGTCCTATAGCTTTAAGCTAAACCCAGAGAGAGAGAAAGAGGAAAGAGAAGTGATAACATTTTTTTGCCACCTGTGTTTTAAAACACAGAGATAAGACTCTTAGTTTTTCCCAACTCGTGGCTTGTTCTCTCTAGAAAAAACAGATGGAGTAGTTTCTTTGCTTTTAAAGTTAGCTTTTCATTTGTTAATTGAAGCAGAAGATTTTCCTGAACAGTAGCTTTGTCTTCTAGAACTATGCAGCTTTTCTCCAATCCAAAAACCAAAACATTGTCCAGGGTCCCCCCCACATTGCATGGTGGTCCAGAGACCAGCTCCAGACTCCGTAAAAGACTGAACCACACTACAGAAAAAATTCTGAATCTCTTCAAAGCAGCAAAAAGTTTTATTATTTAACATTATTCGTTCTTTTCATACCTGTAAACAACTTGCTTGTTAAATAAACAATTTTTCACTTTCTCCAAGAAAAATACTTTCAAACCTGTAGGAACTCGTGAAAAAAAGTTGCTAAAACCTACTCTTCAGTATAAAGGATACAGAACATTTCCTTTCAGAGCACTTCCTCCTAAATTTGTCCAAAACCAGGACATCCTGTTAAATGAATCACATTTAATCTCAGAGAAAATACAAAAGCATGCCATAGGCTACATGCAGTTTAAAACTGTGGCAATTAATTTTAGATTTCCTCTGCAGTAAGTAAGGATGCTAATTTCAATAACTAGTGGTACAAGTATGACTAACAAGGAAAATGAAAGAAAAGTGTGTTATAACTTCAGTTGCAACTTGTTAAAATAACTTTCAAATGCAATATAAAACTCATGTATATTCTTTTATTTATGTACTGCAAAACCATTATTTTTCTTTTCCATGTCCTTTTACCATTTATTGTCCTCATCACTCTTAAAGGTGAAAAAAGGAAAAAGCAAATAACTTGTAATGACTAATATTTCTATATTGCTTTCTGTCACAGTCTTCCTCTTTTTTTTTTCTGTCCTTTCATCCTTCTCAAACCAAATCAATTGAAACTTCTGCTTCAAAAGCAGAAGTACCCATCTCTTGCTCAGCATTTTCTACATAATGCCAAGATGTCAAATGAGGCCAGCTTTGACATGATACATGAAATCCAAAGGCCCTCTACTCTATGTGTGTGAAGAACAAATATAAAGAGAAACATATCATTTTCCCCCAAACTGCAAGAATAGATTCTTAAACCAATGTGAAGGAATATATTAGGGTGACTTCCCACTACCTCAGGGGCATCCTCGTTTAACGTCAATATAATACACTGAAATTTTACGACATGCTACACAAAAGTAATGTAGTAATTTACAGAAGGCCATCTATGCTGACCAAAAGCTAAAAAAGAGTATTCTTAAAAAGAAACCATTTTGCATTTCTTCAACCAAGATCTCTGTAAGAATCATTTTGTCTGGAATAAGCACAGCAAAAAGCAAAATTAAGTAATGCAAACCTGTCTCCCTTGTTTTATTTTCACAATAATCTTCTTATCAATAATACAAGCATGAATTTAAATTTGGGGAATCACATGTTGGTGGATAATGTTTCAGATTAATTTAGCTAATGCCTGTAATATGTATGTCAGATTAAAACATTTCTCCCAGATTATCTGCAAGAAACATAGTACTCTGCATCTTCAACAGCAGATAAAAACTTACCTTATTACAAAGTCATGGCTGTCAATCTCTTTCCCACAACCACTCTTCAGAAGGACGCCAGAATTCCCAACAACTGCACAGGTTTTAAATCGGCGATTTTTCATTGGGGAAACTTCAGGGAGAAGGCTGTGCAAATCCTGAGAAATATTTAGAGTGCGACGTCTATCCAGTACATAATGAATTACATCTCCAGGCTTGAAGCTGCTTTTGACCACTGAGACATCTCTTTCGGCATCCAAGAACTGGAGAATATTCTTCCTGCATTGACAGAAAAACGTAGAGACAAAACCCAACACTCCCTGCTCAAATGGAATTTTATCTAGCAGCAGTATAGACTGCACAAACCATACATCATAAAGCAGAGGGCAAACAGTGTCAGTCCTGCCAGGGTAATTTCCCATGCTCTAGGATTGAGTTAGAGCAAAGCTTTTAGGATGGAGTTAACACTGTGGTTACAATGTAACACACAAATACCACAGAACGAGTGCTTAATGACTTCTATGCACAAAGACACAGAGAGACGAAGGAAAGATAACTGAAAATTTGAAGGCATACTGTGTTTGACTATCTTCACAAAATTTTGGAATTAAGACATTTTTAAAAAGAACTGTGGCAGTTTGTTTTCATAAAAACAAATTTAAAATCACACCTTGACTCCTCTCTGAGAAGGGGTTTAACATGCAAGGGATTTAGAAAACAAGTTCTATACCTCGTAACTCAGTGGGAGGGATTATCTAATAATCTCTGTCCAAAGCTTCCATTCTGCCCTCAACAGAACGGTAGAAACAAGGGTCCAAAAATTGCCACATGTTCAATACATAGATTCAAAATAGATACATAATGACTGCAGTGTTATGACTAATGTACGCAATGACTGACGTTTAACTAGCAGAGTAGAGCAGTCTTCAGTACGCCCTTGACATAAAAAGCTGAAAAAATCCCTAGGCCAGAGATGGAGGAGCCACTGATGGCTCAGGATTATAAATCAGCTGCCTTAGGTTGCAAATGCAAGATGTGGCCAGAGATGTGTTTTCAATTGCTATCTGTTAAAACCAGGTGGGATGGTTTTCTTTATCTCTTCCACAACCAATCCTCCCTCTGGGGAGATATCTTCTGTTAATGGGCCATTGAGTCTCACAGCATGACTGATAAAATTACATCATCCCACTGTGAGATGTTCCACCCAGGGGGAGGAGCCAAGCATTCCTATCTGGATATAATCTGCTATTTAGAACACCACAGGCAGCTTTTTCCCACTAGAATCCCAGATCAGCCTTTTCCTACTAGATTCCCAGAAAAAGACCAGACCCATCTACAACACCACTGTACCTTCAGAGAAAACCTACACACTTTCTACAGAGTCATTGTTTCAACAGAAATACACCTGTCACTTGGGAGGACTGCAGCCACCATTTAATCAGACTGCTACCACCACCCTGACCCCCAGGGTGTCAAGTTGTATTCTGACTCTGTCAGTGCTATTTTTTATTACTGCATCTTTATTTTTATTTTTCCTAATAAAGAACTGTTATTCCTATTCCCATATCTTTGCCTAAGAGCTCCTTAATTTCAAAATTATAATAATTCAGAGGGAGGGGGTTTACATTTTGTGTTTCAAGAGAAGCTCCTGCCTTCCTTAACAGACACCTGTCTTTTCAAACTAAGACATGAGCGAAGCTTTACAAGCTTGTGTCCACCTGTGAAGCAGGTATGTTTGTGAAGAAAAATCACATCTGAACCAAGTACAACCCTCTTATGGAACAGACAGGGAGTGCTGAGCCAGGCCACGGTTTTTAGTACATAACAAATCTACTAGAAACCTCTGCATCTATGAAGATAAGAAAAACAAAAACAGTATTTTTCACTGTTGTCAGTAGGTAAGGTGGAATTTAAAAAAAATGGATATTTTGTTAACTAAAAGAATGTTTTTTACATATTAAGCTTCTAAAGAAAAACTTCCATAGAGCACAACCAATCAGGAAAAGATAACTAGAAATGTTATGCTAGCAGTTGTAACACTTAGTCACAGCCATAAATGTGAAACAATCCCCCACAAATTAAAAGAGATGAACAACAGAAACACCCATACTCACTAGCCAGCTCTTGTGTTGCTGGCTCAAGAAAGAAGAGTATGTCTGAATCTTGCATGGATTCAGATCTTAAAAGCCATAGGAAAAGTGAAACATAATATAAAGGATTTTTAAGTAATTCCTCTCATTTCCTAAACTTGGCCAAAAAAAAAAAAAAAGGAAAGAATATCTGGAATATGTTGGGCTATCTGTTACAGCTGTCACACATGAAGCAAGCAGCCTCACAGTAAAGGCAACTTATGCTGAGGCATATGAGGGACTCATAAAAGCAGGATAAACAATCTTAAAATCCTTAGTTTAGCCTTTGCTAAGGCCAGGCAAGTTATTTCTGTAAAAAGGAAGATGAAGACTCCAATTTGGCCTTTAAATTGAATGGACTTTAAATCTCCTTGGGTTTGATAGCTTAACTTTGTGGGCGCTCTGCAACAGATAGATCAACTGATACAAAACAAAAAAGAAAAGGAAAGAAAGAATTGCCTAATCTAGAAGTATTAAAAATTACTGCAATTATTCATCACATAGGAAGAGGTCTACTACAGCTGCAGCTGTAAAAGATAATATGAATCCATCAAAACCTACAAACATCATCGGCCAAGCTATCAAGAAACTCATTTCACGTCAACTTTGATGTGAGAAGGGATAACCACTGATGAATGTCAAAACCTCAAAAAATTAACTGCAATTCACAAGAACTAGATTTCCAACTACAATAAGTCACATGATCAGAAGATTTGCTTTAGTTCCTGTCATCTATAAAAAATTGGCCTTAAACTGCCCATGCTAGCAAAAAAAACCAACATTTGTACATGAACGCAGTATCTTCTGTATTATTTTTGAAAGAGGAAGGCAGTGAAGTTATGCAAACAGTGTCAAAAAAGTAAAAGCACATTGGCTTCCATTATTCATTTGGTTGCTTACATTCAAAACTCATTTATCTATATGCTTATAAAAGTCCTCCAAAGATTTTCATGTAGACCTGAATTAGAATCAGATAATCAACCACTCACTTAACACGGCCAAAATTTCCAAAATGTCTACAGAATTTATTTTTCAATAAAATGCTGAGATAGTCAGAAATGTCTAATCTTAGTATCTTCTCACATATTCAAAAATATTTTCTTATCTGAGGCTGTCATTATGTTAACATTAAATCATGTTAACATTAAAATATTTTTTCTTGATTCATCTGACTGTATCCAGGTATCTTCTGATACTGACAGTAATATGATAAATAATGCAGAGTCCATGCTATTGTTTTAAGTTCCTCTGTGCTACTGACTCACTGATACCATGGCAAAAACAGTACTTCCGATTTTCACAAGTAAGCACTAATCTACTTCAAGCTGCATATTAAATTCAAAAGTAAGCTCAACTGTAAGGGAAAAAAGAGCAGTGCTTTTAGCAAACCTTGAAGAAACAATGTTCTGCAGCCTTAAGCTAAACTGTGTAAACAGTTTCATTTAAGGTGGTTTTCAAGTTTTTTTATGACAAATAAAACTGTGTCAGGGTGTGACCTGAGCCATTTTGTGGTCAGGTGACACTGATGTGACTCACCCTTAATTACAGCAAAGCAGCTGCTTGGAACATGTTTACACGACTCAAAAAAAAACAATGTCATAATCTGTGACTGACCTACGGTTCTTCTTTGATAAGCAGAAACAGGTCTCAATAACATTTAAGTACGAACAGAAACTCCAGGTTGTCTGATGAGTTCATGCAACAGTAATGTCTCTGAACTGCTTCCCAAATGTTAAGACTATGTACTGCTCTGGGGCAGCATGATGGCATTTTTCTCATCACACATTTTTCTAGTTTCATTTTGTACTGTGGTCTTTTGTACCACAAAACTATTATACAATCTCAAACTGTTCTTCACCTGCCTCAGAACTGTGTGAATGAACAAAAGAAAATAGACCACTAGACGATTTGAAGATTACAAAACCATGTATATTTTTAGACATTCTTAAAAAAACTGAAATATGACTGTCAATGCTTTTTCTGGGGAAAGTCACTTTTGTAGAGGAAGGCAGTGCCATAATTCATTGCGGCTGGACTTGAGTAGACCCCTCCAGGTGTGAGGAGAAGCCTCTAGAGTGCATCCTAAGTGCCCAGGAAGTTTCACCAGCAATCACATTATGGAACAGAGATGGACTTGATCCTCTCTGTGCCCACTGAAGATATGCCTTTACCTACACGTCCCCAAGCCCATGTTTATCTAATATGTTCCTAATAGTCCCATGTGGTGGGGACTTGGCAACCTCCCCAGGCACCTCTGTCAGTGCTTCCCTGGCCTTACTGGAAGCATAGTATTCCTTAGATCTTTTCCACAGAAGCTTAGGCTGCTCTTGTTCCTTATGTCTTGCTTAGGCCTATACCTTATTCTTAGCAATATCCTTCATTTACCTGGGAATAAAAAAACACTCAACATTTTTTTTAAAACTTTTATGCTGTAGATTTCTAATCCCTCCTCTTGATTTCCTGCAGACTGTCTCTGACAGGCCTTCATAAACAACCCCACTTTTCAATCTATCAAGTCCTAACTCTGCTTTGCACTCCGCAGCTGGAAAGTAGAAGGTAGCCCTCAGCCTTTACAATCACCAGGGATTGCAACCTAGATAAAACATGATTTTTTTGCCAGCTAAATTATTTTAATTAAAAACAATATGAAAGAACAAACTCTATGGTTACAGAAGGTCACAGCTTGCTCTTTTACATGACTAGAGTTCCAGGTCCTGCTAGTTTCTTGAGGAAGCAGTGAGGACCACAGCACCTGTGCTAGGTTTTACTTGAGTCTAAAAGGGTTTCAAGAAAAGCTCTTCAAGAAAAGCAGTCTTTAGAATCATAGGATAGTTTGTGTTGGAAGAGGACTTGAAAGATCATCTAGTTCAACCACTAATTTGGATTTGTTAAAAACATACCTAGCTGCAAATAACCCTGGAAGGGCTTCAAGGAGTTCCCAGCTGATGGAGGTCACACAAACAGAAACACTTTAATACAAGAGAGTGGGCATGCAAAAGGAAGGTCGTCCATATACCAGCTTTTGAAGAAGATAAGCAAGGTAGAGTAAGATAGATTGGCAAGCAAAAATCTCCTGAGGATTAATATGACTAAACCAGACCAGAGAACCCTGGATTCTATGTCTTTGACACAAAAACAATCAGAAAGAAACAGTGCAAATGGCTTTAGAACATTGCTCCAAAAGCTTCCGAGCAATTGTAGTGCTCCATTGCTGAGTTGCATTTACTACTTAGCAATTGTAGTGCTCCTTTGCTGGCTCTGTATTTACTGCTAGCACTTCAGGGACTTATCAGAGCTGTTTCACACTAACTTGTAAGACAAAAATTGATAATAATTGGAACCTTTTGAAGGAGGAAGATGCTTTTTTTTTTTAGATGCTGCTGACATCTTACAAATTCTCACACTTTTCTGACAGGAAATAGTCCCTGTTACATTGTAGAGATAAATACATTCCCAATGTAGTTATTTAAAAATTTGCCTTCCTGCAATTCATAACCTTATTTTGCTCCTTTCAGCATAAACTACCATATTTACTTAAAAGTAAGTAGAAAAAAGTCACAGACAGGAAATTGTAGTTCATTTCACACAGGTCATAGATGTGCTGTCATCAGTCCTGTGTGGAAGGCCTTCTCAAAGAGGTTTGTACCATTGCAGACACATACCTACTTTCTGAAACTATAGCCTTCATTACAAATGAAGTCTCCTTATTTCTATAAGCATGAGGAAAACTTTCACATTGCTACAGAGAGTAGAAAGGACATAAGACATAAAACCTTAGCAGATGTTGGACTCCTCTTCATGACTGAAATAACACAGATAGAAAAGGGAGCTAAGAAAGCAGTCTTCTTCCCTTTCATCCCTTTGTCACAGGAATGATCAATTCTTCTTCAAAGAAGTTGCCAGCAATGAGAAAGTAACATCAGTTGCAAAAACCAGTCTCCTACTAAATCAATCACTGGAAAGGCAGAACATTTCACACAGCCCCAAGTAAATAGTAATACTAATTAGTAATACCCATAATTTTCACCTCAATCACAGAAAGTCTAGCACTTTCTTCTTAAGCCTGCTTAGTATCTCCAAAAGGCTTCTGCCTTCCCAAGAAGGCTGCTACACTCCACAGAATGCCTTTTCTGGCTGTAAAGTTCTAGAGCACCAGAAACCCACTGAAAGCTTTCCATCCTTCCATGGGGTGCTGATGAAGAAGATTTACCACTCACTGACTCCTATCTGAGCTTGGCTTTGCCAAGAATTCCTAAGGCCTTTGAGGCTGACAGACACATCACTAACTTGAGCAAAAATAAACGGTGAGAGACGATGACCACAAAGTCAAGAAAGCAATAGCAAAGTACAATATTCTAGATGCCAATCAACATGATTTGACACATCACTGACCACTTGTCCTTGAACAAAGCAAAAAAATACTTTCTACATTTGAAAACTGATAATGTGAGTGGCAAGCTAAAGTAAGACACAAAAACATCTGTCATTCGTGGATGACTCTAAGTTTTATGAAATATCTTTATGATGGACACGAATGGCTTCACAAATTATTTCTCCACTACTTAGAACTAATAACATTTTATACATTACTCAACAGGCACTAACTTGCTTTTTATTTATCTCTTACTGTTACTTCCTATGATCACACCACAAGACCACCAACCACTCATCATGTTAACAGCTGCAATTATAGACAATGAATCATCTTCATAGTCTACACAGTGCGTGCAACATATTATGGAGGGCTAAAGCAGTTAGTTAAACCACAAGAATACTGTACGACTTTGCCAGACACTTTTAAAGTTAGTCCTGAAAGGTGTGTAAGTGTAAAACTACAACTAAAATGCTTCTTACTGCAACATGGAAGAAAGGTGCATAGCAAACCACCTGAAAAAGTGAGAGAATGTACATAATTTAGTCAACATCAGACTGAAATACATCACAAGGGGTTGCATACAACTTCCTCAGTGAAAAGCATGCCTGATATCCCTTTTTCACTACTGAGAGCCATAACTGAATTTGCTATACATGTCAGCAAAGAGGATTGCTGGAAAGATTATGCCTGGTGGGTAGCACTGACTCCTTTCATAGAGTTCATGTCAACTTTTGACCCTAAGTCACATTAATCTAAAATAATTTTCTGGTTCACACCTACCTACTCTGTCTGCCCCAGAGTTCATTAAGGTAGCCATTTCCTCTGAAAACAAGACTGGCAATGTGGACTTCTAAATAATCTCAGCTTTATGCCCTCTATGGTACACTCTTACAATGGAAGAATTACAGTGGAACCTCTACTTCTAGTACTTAAGCCAGTGTACAAGATACACTGCTTTCTTCACTATATACTAATGAGACAAAAAAGACCCCTTCCCTGCACGGTA
Organism: Melospiza georgiana; assembly: GCF_028018845.1. Classification (NCBI taxonomy): domain Eukaryota; kingdom Metazoa; phylum Chordata; class Aves; order Passeriformes; family Passerellidae; genus Melospiza; species Melospiza georgiana. The sequence goes on along the minus strand of NC_080465.1, from coordinate 61,588,478 downwards.
TTTTAAAACCCCACATATAAAAGTGGTTCTTAAGTACACAATAGTGATTTATTAAATAAGAGAGATTTCCCTCTCTGGAAACAATTAAGAAAAAATTAGAGATTTTGATTTGATTAAGGAGATTTTGATTTGATTAAGGAGATTTTGATTTGATTAAGAAAAAAATTAGATTTTGAATCTCATTAACCTAGTAGATTGAAATTATTACACATCAAATGATATACATGTATTAACAGGATGAAAACATACTAAAGCATTCACTGTTTTACTTCATTGTCTGAATAACATATTTTGCATTTGGAACAGGTGGAAAATTGGCAAAACCCAAGCTTAATTTTCTCTCTTGATTTTAACCAAAAGGTTATTGTAATACCTTTTCTTGCTTATTGATTGGCTTGAGCAGTAAAGCGTATCGGTTTTAAATGGTTCTGAAATATGATACTCAAATTTTCAGTAAAATGACTGAGAATAATTCTCTACTTATAGTCAATCATTTCCAAATCAGCATACTTCACAAGTAGAAAAAACTGTTTTTTCCCAACTTTTGGACCCATAACTTATGATACATACATTTCTGAGCTACCTTTATCTTCTGCATGTTTTAGAATTAGGGACATAAAACAGCAGTCATTAAAAAAATTCTTATATTTCTCATTCAGAGAAGCCATGCTTTTATACATGAAAACAATGCATGATTTAGGGGTTTCTAAACCGTCCTTTAATTTAAAAAAATTTGAAAAAAAAAAATAAAAGTAGAAAGGGAAATAGCAACTACATTTTAATTGGAACACATTACTATTTAAAATCTTAATATTCAGAAATCAAGTCTAATCTACTATGCAATTGTTGTTAAAAATAGTTACTTTCCCTCATTTTTCATAGCATGTGGCACTCCTAGAACTCCACAATGCCAATCCATGCTCCATGTGCTTCTCTCATGGGCCATCTTCCTGATGAAGATGGGGAAGATACAACACGACACATTCAGAGGCATCTTGCTACTCTCTGAGGCCCCAAGGTCCAGAGATCCACTGTAAAGACACATCAGAACTATCAAACAGTTCAACTCTGCTACTGGGCTGCCCCCTCAGCATAAGCCTAAGGCTCTTTTTGGCCTCATATCAATAAAGGAAATGGCTTAAGACACAGCTATTGTCAGTGTCTGACCCTGTGATGTGGACCAGCCACAGCCACAAGTGGACTCACAACACTTGATGGCCCAGCTACTGACTCCTGCACCCCAGCTGTTTGCCTAAGCTCCCTCTGTATTCAAGGGAGAAAAGCTGGTATGCTTAAGATACTTTCACCTGTTCTATATCAAACCTTTAGGATAAGAGAAAATCATGTCCTAAAAGCACCAGTTTCTCACCACTGACTGTGGAAGAGTTCTAGACAACCAGCTTAAATATGGACATGAATAATAGAGATTGATTACACAGGTCTTACAGTCACAGCCAGGTGAAAACATTTTATTAATTCTTATGAAGGATGACTTTACTTCGAAGCCTAATGTCATACAGTTGCATTTAACACTAAAACCTAAATAGATACACTACTGAAACCTAAATAGATACACTTTAAAAACACCCACTTGCAAATGTAAATCAAATTACTGTTTTATAGACCAAAGGAATCATAAAGCAAAATAAATTAAAATAATCATAGGCAAGGTGAAATGAATTGCTTTTTTATTTAGGAAACTCACCTTATTTCCATTACCAAAGAAGAATTGATTTTCCAACCTTCTGCAGCATGTTGGAAAATTGAGGAGCCACCCTTTAGAATTATCTTATCGGAGCTATTGATGATTGATCTACTCACACTCAGTACACCATCTCTGCAATGCAATATAGAAAGCACACAATTACATCAAGGATAACTCCAGTTTAAGTAATTTACATCCCAAGCCCCAGTAATATATCCTTTTATTCACAAAAAAATAAGCAACTATCTCTTAGCTTTCTAAAGAAAATAAACTGTAACAGAAAAAAACTATGACACAGTTTCTGTAATAGTTGAATACGCAAATTAGGAGCTTAAATTTGTTTATACTTGTAATGGAATAGCCATAACAAGACTACAATAAACTCCAAATTGTGAATCTGGACAAAACTTCATTATGATTGTAAGGCAGATTCTGCACTTCTAGGTTCCAAATTTCTAGTACTAAACTAAGAATCAAGTATTACATTCCTGTGTAAGCCTTTGCGCAGCTCATAATCTGCAATACTGGTTTAACAGATATTTTTGGCCTTCTGCTTAAAAACGCTAAAGATTTTTAAGTATGGAATTCTGGAGCTTAAGGACATACAAAATACAAAATTTTCCTAACATTTCATGAAACTTTTGCTTGCACACATCCAAAACATTCCAATTGTCTTATCCTGTCCATCAGTCATATGATTGTAATTTTTTGGCAAGGTAACCTTAAAAGAAATAAATATAGTAAGCTTTGAGTGATGACCACTGAACACCTGGTGAGCTAGAACAAGCTGCAGTGATATTAGCCAACAGGATAACATAAATGAGGCAAAGAAGCCAAACACTACAAGCACAATTTAAGGTGTTACAACTAAAACTCATTTTTAGCTCCACATCTTTCCATTATCATCTATAGTGTATCATCCACAGTCTTTTAGATGCCAGAGCAATGTTCAGTTGAGTTTAAACATGGCCGTTCACCACAAATACATCAAAAGTCCACCACAAAAAAATGTTTTGTAACTCAGGTGTGCACAGGACAATGATATATAGAAATCTGTTTTTCTGTTAAATAAGCATGCTCTGAAATACTGCCAATAACAATAACTTGGAAACAGAATATCTGACCCAGTCCCTTCAATGAACAAAACGGTAAAGATGGGAGTCTGAAAGCTTTCCAGAATTGCTGACACTTGTTTTTCTGCGGCTGTAAGCTTTGATGACAATGGTATCAGAGCCCTTAGTAAGAAACACAGCAACATTACTGGCTGTATACAAAGCAATAATACATAGTAAAATACACAACAGACTAAACACAAGCAATAGAAAATTAATTAAGGATAATAGGACATTAATTAAGCTAAATTAACAAAACTGGTAATATGCAGTAATTTCTAAAACGTGCTGTCATTGGAAAAGCCCCATTAACTAACAAACCATTACCATACTCCTCACCAAAACCATCCTGCATTACTTGCAGCTCCCCTTCTCCCTCACCCTCATGCCAACACCCTGCAGCCCAGACATCACACTGGTGCAGAGGTAAGGCTGCCATCTACCAAAAACCTACAACTTTAGGTTCATGACCTGTATGCAAATTACCCAAATCCTGCGAACCTGAATGCATGGGAAGATGCTGCAGAAGTCCCTAAATCCAATAGCCAGTATCCAATTAATAGCTTTTGCTATATTAACATTTTTTATTCTCTAAAACTTTTCCAAAATCGTTGTAATAATATTAATTACATATATATTCCTGCATATATTTTCTACATGCATTGAGTGCATGCATCTAAAGGCAAATGACCAAATTACATCCAGGTAAAGCTCTCAGTCTAAGGATACTTCAGAGATGTCTCTAGTTTATTCTAGATTAAATATTATTTAGTACACACTTGAACAGTGAAACAAGTGACAAAACTTAGTAACAAAATGCACTGTCAACACTTAAACCATAGCACTCAATACGTGGCTGATTTCCATAGTCACAATTTACAACTGCAGTGAATTATACAGATTGTACACTGAAACAATGTTAAATTATGTTCTTATGAAAGAAGATCCTAAGCACTTTGTGTTAAAGTTATTACTATGAATACAATTGGGCTCATTTAGATGCTCCTCTCCCCTTTATTAGATTAATTTTCACTTCAAGCAATATTAAACAAACTAATACATAAAAATCCAAACTTTCTCCAGGTAATTCTTCATTGTGTAAATAAATGAAAGAAATGTGGATTATTTTGTATCTTCTAGAATCATTGCAAATCCTCTCTGATATATTTGAAAGAACTGCCATACTGCAGCAGCAACTTACAACTGACAGTGTCAGCCTTCACTTTGGATTACCTTGCGTTGGTGACCAATCAGACCTATATAACAAGACTCTCTTCTCATTAAGATAGTTCATCAAATAAAATAACTGACTTCAAGTGTATTCCATTTCAGTAGAAGATGACACTGTCTAAGCAACACTACTCTGCGCATAGCATGCATGTTTCATTACCTGCTTAACCTTGAAAGGAACATTACTGTCTATTTGAAGTAGGGTGCACTTCACAGTAATTGTCCTAGCACACTTCCCTATGAAAGTGCTCAGCTGGTTTAGAAGTTCTCATGTAACTTGGAATTGTATATAGCCAGTCCATTTTGAGTTGTCTGCTGCCACTAATAACCATAAAATGGGCCACCTCGTTCATCCATAACTTCTGAAAGTAAAATAACCCATCGAAAACTGACTTTGCTTGCTCACATGACCAGTCAAAAATAACCCAACATCTCAAACCCCTAATTCAGGAGAAAGGAAAGTGTAACATCAATAGAGGCAGCAGTGATGAGCAATACATTTTTAGGCTATTTTTTTTGCTTCATACAGTAATGAATGGGACAACGGGCTATGAAGAGAAAAAATATTTCCATAGTGAAAGTGAGTAGTACCATACAGCACAAGAAGTCTCCCTGATAAAGAAATAGAGATATCACAATGACTAGTCAGAAGTATATTATAGCTGTATTTTAAAGTGTTTGTTAGGAACATGTGTATTTATAACTAAACACACTTGTTTCCTTCCATTTAATATTAAAACAACAGTTCATTTTAGTAAGGTTTTAAGTTGTGTCAAACAATGTGCAGTGAGCGGAAAGCAGATTTTTCATTGCAAACTTATATAAAGTGATTTCTGAACAATTTCATCAGTTCCTTCTAGTCTGAGAGGAAGGAGCACATACTAAGAAACACGGGTATCAATGACAATTCTACCTCATACGTTCATTTTCACATCTGTTTTCACATAGCTGTAACCCGAAATTTTAAACTTCTGATCATCTTCTAAGAATAAAGATAGGTTTGTGGTAGAAACCGGGTTACACTCAGGCTGAACACGAGGAAGAAATACCAGAAAGCTGTAAAAATCTTGAATAAAAAAGGAAGCAAATATTGCACACACAGGTGCGGACAGTCCCTGCCCTCAGCATGTGCCGGGGCGACAGCTGCCCAGCCGTGCTCAGCTGCCTGCGTCCCCCTCCCTCACAAGACTGCCTGAGAAAGAGGGATGTCCTTCGTCTTTAACTCCGGGGGCCAAGTAGGTTGTAATTGCCTCAGCTTCCCCCAGGCCTGTACGGGTACTTACAACCCCCTTATGCCTCCTCCTTAAATTAAGGCAAGGGCTTACACAAGAGGACAAAAATCTACTGTGAAAGAATTCGACCCACAGTCGACATGCACTAACAAACAGAAAGTGTGAGTTCCTACTTAGCTTTTATCGATTACATTGAACGACCAATAAATTCATGCATTGCTCCAGAGAAACCAAAATCTTATACATCACCATGGAAAAACCAACTTGGCTGAAAACCTAGCATCTCCAGAGAACAGCTGCAAGATGGGAGAAAAATGAGGAATACAGGATGAATTCACATACATAAAGAGAAAGCTGAGGTGCAAAGAAAAAAATGGCAAGGAACTCTTTGCGCTTCGTTTTGAGTCAACCACAGGCAGCAAAGGGAAAGAGTATGTAACAATTGGTCTCAGCGAGGGACCAGACTTTCCAGTGGAGGAAGCTCGAGAGCTAAGAGAGCTACACTTTTCTCAGAGCAAGAATCCTTAAGAAAAAGCCACGTTAAGCAAAGCTTCCAGGCAAACACCAAAAACGGAAGCAGACCCGCATCCCACCACGCCTGGCTGCGAAAGGCAAGAAACCGAGGCACAACAAGCTCCAGCGACCGCCGCCGCCACCTCGGGCCGTCCCGGGGCAGCCGCGGATCGGTGAAACTTCCCAGGAGCGCCCCGTTACGGCGGCTGGGAGGCAATTTCGAAGCAGGGCAGCTCCTGTCCTTTCCCGTGCACTCGCACCCACCCACGGCCGCCGAGGCTCGGCAGCAAGCCCCACTCGCCACTCGTCCCGTAGCGGCATCCGGGCCCTCCGGCAGCGTCCGTCAGCGAGAGCGCCGAGCTGCGCTGGTATCGCAAGCTGCGGGTCACAGCCTGAGTAGCTCCGGAGCACCTGACAACCCACACGGCCCAGCCGCCGTCTCGGATCGCCCTCCCGTCACGGCGCCCCGCAGTTACCCGGCGAGAGCTGCCTCCTGGCGCTCCTCGGTCCGTGTTATTTCCTTCGTCTTATAGAAGATGAGGAGGAGACTTATGGTGCACACAGTCCACCTCTTCCTGACAGAACGCATGTCTTCTGCGAAACGTGGCCCCCTCCCCCTTTTCCTTTGTTTATCAGGGGTGTGCTGGAAACAGCTGCACACGCGGCACGAATTGTTAAAAACACGGCGATGTATTTTTTGGTTATTTTTTTCCGAAATAATTACAGGAGATAAAATAAAACCAGGCAGAAGCAGAGGCTGGAGGTTCTTTGGCGTTTAGTTTGTCTCTTTCGCCTTGCCAGGCAGCTGGGCTTGCAAGCTCGCCTCGGCCGGGGAGACGAGTCCGCGGCGTCCCCGGGCGTTGGAAGAACAGGGCCGAACCGAGGACCACTTCGCGGCTCACCGGCCCACCCAGATCCGCTGCAGCGCCTCTCGGTCGAAGGCGCGGCCACTGCCGCCCTCGCCGGGGCGGGAGTGGGGGCGGGCGAAGCGTGGCCAATGCGGACAGAGCGGGTGGGGCCTTGGCGCGGGGAGGAGAGCGGAGGACGCGGGCAGGGCCAGGGGGGACGAGAGGAAGTGGGAGTGGTGCGCGGGCGGCTCCCCCGGGTTTGAGGAAGGCTTGCGCTCCTGGCCTGGGTCATGTCCATTGTGTCCGTGTTGCCAGCTGGGTGTCTGAAAGTGAGAGCGAAGGACTGCCCATTGCTGTGCCGCAGAAAAGGAACACACTTCAGAGAAAGATGAGGGATTTTCGTCAATGGTTATTTTTTCCCCCCTCGCTCCCGATATGGTTGATTGTGGCTCGAACAAGGCACTGGGGGTTTTTCCCGGTCTTGCTGTTCCAAAGCCGCAGGAGAAGGCGGGAATGCAGAAGGGAAGCGACGTGGCCCCCCGCATAGACCCCCTGGAGTCCGGCCAAATCCACCGCCTATGCCGCGCTCTCCAGGGTCTTGTTTCATCCACACCGTCTCAACACGGCCGTTATTTTCCTAATTTCTGCTGTGGCAGTTTCTCTGAAATGCAGGAGGAAAAAAAAAAAAAACCAACAAAAAAAAAACCCAAAAAAAAACCTCCGAAAAAAATAAAACCCACACACACACCAAAAAAAAAAAAAAAAAAAAAAAAAAAAAAAAAAAAAAAAAAAAAAAAAACCCACTCACGAAACCCGTAAACGAAACAAAAAACCCCAAACCTTTGAGATGGATAATCCCACATCACATGAAGATTAAATTATTGGCTAAATCAGCTTTTCTCAGTATTGTTTTGCCTTTTTCAAAGTGAGTGAACTGGAACTATGCTGATTCTGTGTGACAGGGATCTGCCCACAGCCCTTAAGTTTGCTCTTACGGAACAAGTAAGGCCAATATGACACACCTCCCACAGGGATCCAGGAAGGCTTTGATGGTAAATTTAATGTGACTTCTCTTTTCTAGCTTAAATTACAAGCAAGAGCTCATGGGATGACAGAACCTTCCCTGGGTCTATTTGGCCTGCTATCTTGTGTCCAGAACTGATCCGTAACAGACATTTCACAGGTGGATGCAAAGAAATTTGGAAGTACACATTCTTCCTTTCTAGGAGAGTACTCCCTCACAGGCATGAGGAGTGAGGAAATGTTAGAGAAGTCGTTGAAAATCTTAAGGCTACTAATAGCCTTTCAATTTCAATGAATTTCCAACTGATTTTTACATTGGAAAAATCAGTTGTGTGTAGTAAAAAAGTTTTAATTCAGTCTCAGTGCAATTGAATGGAAATTGCAGTTTCCTTCCACGCAAGCCAGATCAAGCTGCATTTTCTGTGCTCTTCTCTGCTGTCGCTCTAATAACTTAGTCTCAGAAAGTGATCTCTCTAAGGCATCAGCAGCAAAGGGAGAAAAACCCATTCTATCTGTGAGAATGAATTTCAAATTTCCCATTGTATGATACCTGACAGTCTTTAAAAAAAAAAAAGTTTATTCAATGCAAAACTCTACTTAATATCTTTGTAAAATCTACATCACATGTTTAGCCTAAAAGTAAGGATGTCAATTCTGTTGAATATCATTGATATTTTTTATACCTTATATAATTTTTGTATATTAGATTATTTTTGTATTTAGATGGACTAATTAAAAATAGGCATTGAAAATGTATGTAGAGGATCCCGAATTCAGCCATCTTCAGGAGTTGATTTTACTTGATTCCATCCTCAACTGCCAAAGTCAGCTTACGATACAATTAGCCACAGCAGCTCCTTGGTTTCATGCCAGACCACATGTAGGTTCAAAAGAAAACAGTGTTGCCTCCATCACCTTCTTCTCCTCTATCTACTGCTGCACTTCTTCCTCCCTGAAGGTTAAAACCCAGCTCCCATGCTGCTTCATGAGAACTAATTCTAACTCAACACAAGAAATCCCTGCCTGTGTCTAAGACGCTTGAGAATTGACAGTGATATTCCTGCCGTGCCCAGCAGTGCACTTTTCTTTCCCTGCCTGGTCTGGTTGCAACCAGTCTGACTGAAACTGATCAATAAAGTTCAAGCTCCTAACCATCAAGACTCAAAAGGATTTTTCCAGTTACTACAATGAAAAACTGTCAGTTCATACTTAAGTAAAACATGGAGGAAACCACTTCTCAAAAAAAAAAGCACAATGCACGTAACAACCTGTGGCATTTTCCTGAAAATTTCAGCTGTTCCCATGCCTGTCATTCTACTAACATGAAAACATACTTCTGGGTTAGAAAGGGACTGTGGTATCATGAGACATAAACCAGCTCATCCCCTACAGTGATTCACTGTCTTCACCTTCTGTCCATGCCATTCAAAGCTCTGATGTTATCTATGTAACAGGGACCCAGAGTTTCAGAAGCTCCTTAGAAGTGGATCCAGAGCAAGTTCCCAATTTGTTCACTCCTCTTCCAAATCACTCCTGAGCTTTCATTCAGAAAAAGACTTACAGCTCTGACTCCAATGAGGAGGACCCCTCTCAGCTCTTCTCCCATTCCTTGGGTTTCCCTCCTGGTATAGTTTTATTCTCTACTGAATTCTCTACTTAAAACTACTATAGTTTTATTCTCAAGTAACAGCAGACACAAATAATACATATATGTATAGCACATATGTAATATAATTCAGCCAGATGTTACATTTCATTTGCAGTGATAGAATTAATTTTTTACAGAAAATGAGTTTACGGTGCAGAGTTTAAATATTCATATTTAGTATTTCACCAATTCCTTTATCTTTGTGCCATCTACAGCAGTTCATACTTCTAAAAAGCTATCTAAATTATGCCTTGAAATTATTTCCTCTTTTTCATACATCCTAATGATATTTAAATCATCAATCTATTTAAATATTTGAATAGCATTTATATCAAATAGTATGATTTATTTTACATTAATTAGAGGCATGGTTTAGCTCTGTGAACCAGAAACATGTTCAATAAATCCTATTTTGTGGCATCTGGTGATAATAGTAGAATTTCTTTCACGAAGACTACTGGAGGACAAAAATGTGAATACAAATAATCTTGCATTTAAGCATTTCAAATTTCAGAGCGCTAATTAGTTTCTACGGCAAAGAGTTCTTGAAGAACTGCATTTCATGCTGAAGATGGTGCCTAGAAACATGAAACATTTATGTTTGTTAATGCATACTATCATATAAAGTCCCTTTTTCATTAAGAGTATTTCATGTTTTATATGGGTGGCCAGAAATCTCTTCTGAATTAGTTCAGGCTGTTTTATCACTGAGGATAAAGAAACACTAGAAGAGATTTCCTGGGGAAGCTGTAGCATTTCAATCACTTGTTGTCTTTAGGACCAAGTTACACAAATCTGGATTTTTAACTCAAGGTGGAAGGATGAATGAGGTAAGTTTGTCAGGGACCCTTAAACTATTTTTTTACTATATAATTTTAATGTCAATCTATCAAATTACAGTGAATACAGATTTCTGATTCCTACATAGTAACTTTCAACAAAATACACAACATTATGTAAAGGTCATGTGTGTATGCTTTTATTTCAGGAGCAGGCAATGCTGTGCGGCATTCTTGCATTTGTTTAACAACATTGACTCTGATTTAATCCTATGGAATGTATTTAATAGTATTAACAATTTAAAAAATTTTTTTTTTGTAAAAAACCCAGCTAAAACAATGAATGGTGCTTTGTCAATTTATAAGTACTACTGCTACTTTAATCTTTTGTCATAGCTGACTTCAATATCCTTCAATATTTTCATTGATGGTTCAAGTAAAGGCACCAGACATACTACTAGTTGCTTATGTCTAATGTGCACAGAACACTTAAACTTACAGAATTGCTCATACAGCCTAAATTTAAATATTTTCTATGCTTCTGATTATCATCATATATCATACTTTCATCAAAATTTACACCTCTTGAAATATTATCTCTTCCTCTTGTAGCAGAAGTCCAGTATTACATTTTTAGCATTACTGGCATTACAAGTAGCATCACATAAAATACTTCATAATTATATGCAACAGCTTTCCATAGGCAGCAGAATAAAAGATAATGCACTAAGCTGCATTTTTGCATAGTTATTCTACCATATAGGACTCAAGGTTTGGGTTGGTGAATGTTAAATTTGTCATGATATTCAGAGGCACAAAAACCAGGTCAGAATCCATATTCTCATTCACTTTCCCTGCAGCTTTTGTGACCAGCATGCAGTGGTGACTTAGTCTTTGTAATTGCTTTGCAGAACAATCACAGGATCAATAGTGAGGAGACAGAATAAACTTATCCAAAATTTTCAGTCATTTCTTTTGTGTGGGTGATAGCAAGAGAGTATACTTTTCTCTAGAAGAAATTCCTTAGGAAGTGTTAGAACTAAATCCCAATGAAGCTGTACTCTGTATTTTACATTCTTTTCTGCAGTAGTGTATTTAGCCAGTGTAGAGATCCCCAGATAAAGCTGCAGTGCAACAGCGAAGAAGGATGTTTAATTTAGGGACATACACTATTGTGTTTATTGCATTGACTACTTCCCTGATCAGTGCATGCTTTTTTACAGTAGGAAAATGCAAACCATGTCCATATTCCAAGCAGAATGATCATGCAGATAGGGACCACTTGGAAAGAAGATGTTGTCAGTTGTTATGATCTCCTCCTTACTTTTGTGACATCGGATATTGCAGAAGTCCCACAAACATTGGTTATAAAAATGCTAATTCAAGATGGCTCTCAGCTAATATGCCTTGCAAGAGGGCTAAATCCTCACTACTTGTAATCAAAATGTCTATCACCTGCATAGGGACTGTATATCTGAAATTTAATAATGATGAGCTGCAGTATTTCCCATATTGTATTTGAGTGAGGCTCAAGACAGCCTGGTTTTTTTGTAAGTGGGAGGAAGAGAAAAATTAGGGAACCCTTATCTCTATAAGGGTTAGAGAACACTGGGAAACTAACAGAAGAGAATGACAGAAGAAATTGATATGGAAGAAAGGTGAAGATGAAAGGATTAAGGGGTTGGCAACTGGGAGAGAGGGCAACAACTATATCAGATCCAGTAAAAGGAATTAGAGGAAAAGTTCAGAGTTCAGAAAGGGCACAAGAACCTACGTAAATGGTGTCTTAGGTTAAAGTGTAAGATGTAACCAAAAGTTTGTATTCTATTACTGTCTTCGTAAGATGTTAAAACAGGTGAGGCAGCGTTCTTTATCTCTACCACTAGACAGCCCTAATAACCCCCTTCAGAGGGTTATCTCTGCTAATGGGCCATCAAGGTCTCACAGAATGACTCACAAATGACACCATCCCATTGCAAGATGCTCTAAGGCGGGGGGAACCAAACAGTCCAAACTGTATATAATCTGAGGCTTGGAACACCAGAGCAGTACCACTGGGTTCCCACAGGAAAAGAGCATCATATCCACCACCAGAGTTCCAGAGAAGGACTAGACTTTTCAACAGGATCACTGCTTTGACAGAACCACATCCATCACTCCAACAGGACTACAACCACCATTTAATAGGACTGCTCTCCCACCACCAGAATACAACAGGGTGTCAGGTTGTATTCTGACTCTGTCAGGTTAAGCTAGTGTTTCTGTCCTATTGTCTTTATTTAAATTTTCCTATGAAACTGTAGTCCTGACTTGGAATCTCCCACTGTTTTGCCTTCAAACTAGTGCAAATGGAGAAGTATGACTAATTCAGGCCTACTGAGTAAACAAGGTAAGAAATGCATATAGCTGTGTCTGTTTTTTGTCTTGATCTGTCCTTCTTGCAAGAACATGCCTCTTGTCTCCCTTACTTAAATGTGCCTGCACCTGTGGTCAAGACCTAAATTCACTTAATTGATCAGATATAATTCAGTTTTGGAGTCCGAATGAAGAATTTCTATTTCTAGAAGATAAAATATGACTTAGCCAGGAGACTGCTTTTTACTTAGGTGTTTCTTTTAGGTCAAATGAAAGAAATTGAAGTAAATTTCTGGCTATATTTCCATACTTGAAGTTTAACTTGTAAATTGCAAACACATCTAAAATGTAACTGGATAAACATTTACAGCTTCAGAAAGCAATTTGCTTTCAGATTACATGAAACCTCCAATCCTCTTTTCATTAGGGCAACAAGGACAGCTTTTCCTTCAAATTTTGAAACTAGCAAAAATTATTTAAAGTATTTCCAAGTAAGACTTAGGGAATTATAACCTACATTACTGTCCAGCCCTGCTGAAACATTCCTTATGAGTTAGGGGGTATTCATGAGAGTTGCAAAGGATTCTGTATGCCTCCTTATGCTATTAGTTGAACTGGATATATTGCTGAAAGAGAGAAAAAGAAAAATCACAGCTATGTTATCATTAGGTTAATCCTAATGTGTTTGTCCTTGGTCATGCCTGCAGTGAAATCTTGTCCAAAGTCTTTCCTCTTAGGTGTTAAGGTTAGGGTTTAGGTTTGGAGTGAGAGGTCAGGGTTGAGTTTCTGGTTAGAGTTAAGGTGCCTAGAATTAGGATTATGGTCATTGCAGTGTAGGGTTATGATTAGGGTGGTAGGGTTAGGCGTTAGGGCCTAGGGCTTACAGGTTAAAGTTGAGGGTTAAGGGTTATGTTTTGGATGAGGTTTAACTCAGCTGCATTGAGTCTATTCTGGTTTTAGGTGGTCTCAGATCAGTGAATCCTGCAGAGTCCCTTACTCCATCAAACAGTCAGGAAGGTCTGAAACTGTTTGCCCTGTGTACTGGTTCTGACTGTTAAATAGTATCTGATAAGGTAATGTGTTTTGCATTTGTGTTGAATATAGGGTTGATAGTATAAAGATGTTTTTGTTATTGCGTACTAAAGGCCTTTTCTCTTTTCCATACTGACACACTGACAAGGAAGTCAGAGATATGTGGTAAGATGGGAGGAGATGTGACCAGGATGGATGCCCATAACTTATCAAAAGTAAATGTGATATCATGCTCAGTATACAAAGTGGATGAAGAAGGAGGAGAAGGTGATGTGAGGGGATGTTTGGAGTGATGGTGTTTGATGTTTATCTTCCCAAGTTACCCTTATGCATTATGAGGCCCTGCTCTCCAGGATATATGGCTGAACATCTATCTGTCCACGGGAAGCAGTGAATTAATTCCTTGTTTTGTTTGTGTGTGTGACTTTCAGCTTTCCTTATTAAACTGCCTTCATCTCAGCTCCTGAATTCTCTGGTTTTTACCCTTCCAACTATCTTCCCCAGTTCTACTGGTGGGGCAGTGAGTGAGCAGCTGGGCAGCTGGCTGGGGTTTAAGCACAACACCCTGTATTGGTCCTGTGGTGTTTCCAATGGCCCTTCTCAGCTAAGAAGTGAGATCAAATGTAGACAGGTTGTCATCAGCTTTTGCAAACTCTTTTATATGGCACAAAATGTCCAGGTTGATTTTTTTCTTCTAATATTTAGGCAAGGTTCTAGGGCTGAGAGGCCTGGAATCACAGGCAAGGTGAACTTAGGTTTCCACACAATCCCAAACCCCTGCACAGCAGTGTGATTAGTTGTAGGTAAGAAATGTTGTCACCACACCTGATAGCAATATTCTCTTCAGTTGTTACTGCAAAAATGAAGTTTAAGAATTATCTCATAAAGTCATAAAATAATGCTTGCTTTGCATCTGTTAATGTCGAGTTTGCATGTTGATTTCTTTTTCAGAGTGAGTAACCATGGTTATAAAAGCAAAGCTGACCTTTTCCTTCATTTGGAAGGCTATGCTTTAGTTTAATTTATTTATATCTCTATGTAACCCATTAGTGCATGAAGTGAAAATATATTTCCTAAGAACATTTTTGTGCAATTATGAGAGATTACTTTATGAGTTCCCCATGACTGGTTTACAACATGACCTGGCACTAAAAACAAGAACTCCCAATTCATCTACTTCATTCTAAGAATAAGTAAGTAGTATCCTTTTCAGCTCTCATTGCTCTTAAAGGCAAGGATGTCCATTTTTCCCCCCTCTATGTTTTATTTCTTTGAAAACTAGGATTTGGTGTTCCATTCACAGATGACTGGAGTTCTAGGTATTTAAATTCCCATGGGAAAACCTGCATCAAATTTTTCAGTCTGCAGAGAAGACTCTGGCACCAACCTGGGCAAGATAAATCCACAAGGAAATTACTTTTCCCATATGCCACCCAGGTCATTTGGAAGTCATGTGAAGGAGATCTAACATTGTATTGCTGATCTGCTGATGTTGGTGTTAAATTTTGATTGACTTCAGCAGTGTTAGGTTATCCCTTCAGCTAACTTCTAGTCATATAGTCAAGATAGACAGCCACTGAATTTTAAAATTACATATCAAGAAAGATATTCCTTAGTGTTCTTTACTATTTTTCATTAAATTTCTTGGAGTAAAATGTTTTAAAAATCACAAATAATGCAACTTCATCGCATAAAAATGGAAGTAATAATCTAATCCTGTTACTTGTAGTCCCCTCAAAGACAGTATTGAGGGCAGTTATTTTTTCTGTGACAGTAATTTCGATGACTCAGGAAAAGCATACAAATTCTTAACTAGACACAGTTATAGAAATCCTTTAGAAGATCCTCAATGCTGAGACTGTTTCTTCTGAGGAAGTATAAGCATTGTATCAACCTCAGACCTACTCTTTTGACTTCTGTAAATATGATTTGCATTAAATAAAAGGCTGAAGACCTTTTAGTTTGGCTTAGACAACTTTATTTTTTAGTCCTCTTTAAAGAAAATTATGTCACAAAACCCAAACATAGCTATTTTTGATAGAAACTAAGAACACTGTTATTTTTATAGTTCAGAGGAATGTTATGGAAAGTAAATATCACAGACTGTGAACTTTAACATTAGAGCAAAACAAATATTTGGTTTTGAAATCATTGGTTTAGCCCTAAATGAAAGAAAGTAATATGTGAAAGGAAGAAAAAGTATATGTGTAAACAAACATTTGTAAAGTACTGTAAGTCACAAAATGTAAATATTCTCTAATTACAGAATTACAGAGGAAGAGACAAATCTGAGTCTGAAGTGTTTGAACAGGGAATCACCACTTAGCTTGGCAGAATTTTGGGATATTTTCCATATGTTCACATACCTATTTTTTCTGACTGGAAAGTGAGAAAATGTGCGTTGGTCTTAGGCTAAAGAAAGATATGATGAACCTAGGTTTGTGTCCAGAAACAAGTACTTAGAAATTCTTTTTCTCAGCTGCTGCAAAATGCTGCAGTCTTGTGTTTGCTCTCAGTGGAGAATTTCCACAATGCAAAACACAGATGTCCCACATCTAGGTCTGTTCTCATTCCATGTTCTTTCCTCAAAATAAAAAAATGCCAAGCAGAGGGAAGAACAGACAGAAATGTAGTGTACAATGACAATATTCTCTGGCAGTGACTGGAAATTGCTTTGTAGTGAGGCAAGTCCTACCAGCTCAAGCTGTTGGCGTTCAAAAACACATAATCACGGAGGGATTATATGCGGTGCTTTTTATTAAAGAGCTCTGGGTGCCAGGGGTACATTCAACCCAAATCTGACTCCGAGCATACATCCAAAATGACCATGTTTTTATACTCTATTGTTATATAACTTTCATGTTAATTATTAAACTTATGTTGTTCTATTGTATACATAGATTTAGCCCCCCTCTGAATTTCCAACATAGTTTCTCATTATTCTTCTTATGGTTATATAATAATTATATTTAATTACTAAACAATCATCACATTTAACAATTATATAATTTATCATACTGCTTACGCAGGTGCAGTTGATCTGGAAAGCACAAAGCTTAATATTTTAGATTCTATCTTTAACTTTTTCCAGGGCTGCACTATCAAAGCTGGCACAGAGGACAAAAACATTCTGTTCTCTCAGAATATGAGCTTAGGAAGCCCTTTCTTCCACAGCAGTGTAATATTTATAATGAGTTCCAGGCGACATTTGCTTCCTCCAAATCAAGGGCTTTCAGATTTTATAGTATATTATAGGAGTATCACTTAGCAGTTACAGGTGCATTGACATTCAGCTTTCAAAAGCACCTGTGATACCTTAGCCTTGAACCACAACACTGCAAATGGGATTTAGAAGCATCTTTCCCTGAATCTTGAGCTGGACAAATTAATCCTGGACGTGTCCCACATCCATTAGTCCTAGCATTTCTGTCAGCATCTCAGATTGTCAAGATTTGAGCTGTGCATCCTGCAAAGCAGCATTGTTAGGGCAATAGTTTTAGAATGCAGGTTGATGTTTTTGCAAGAAAAACTCATTTATTTGGAAGGAACTTAGTACATTTTCAGTCTGGGGAAGAAAGCAAGTTGCTAATGAATGAGCTCAGGCTTGCTACCAAAAAATCCTTGTTCTTTGCTAGGTTAACTCTTATCACATGACATTCTGTGCTCTTCCTCTGTGAAATTCTTTCAAGAGGGTAAACCAGAAAGCAATTTGATAACATGGACCCTCTTCAGATGAAACGTTCACAGACCTCCTTCTCCACTGGCAGATCCTACACCATACAAATGCTCCTTGATTTTTATCCTCAGTAGATAACACCTTTTCTGACAGGCTCCCAGTTCTTTGGGTTTGTGAACACAATGTTTTTTTTCCTTTGTCTTGACTCCCCACATCTATTCAATTAGCCACAGCATCATATTGGTTTTGCTCTGTCTCCTCTACTGCATAGGGTGTTTTTAAACTGAATTGTATGTCATTTGCTCAGTTTCATCTTTAGATTTGGCTTAGCTATTTCTTCCTAAAGGCTGGAAGATATACCCAAATTCTGACAAAACTAATTTGATCCTTTACCAATGAAGTGAAAGTAGTTGGTTATAAGTCATCATTTTCATAAGGTGAAACTTTATAACCATGGTGAATAATATTTTCTAACAGTAGAGTCCTGTATTTGACCGTAGGTCATTCTTATATTCCACCAGGGCGATGAAAGTATAACTGAAAACACTACATTAGCATTTTCTGCAGGCCCTTTTCTCAACCCACCCTGTGCATGCTCAGCAGTACTGACCAATCCATGCAAACTCTGACACATGGCTGGCACCATTGTTTCCATGCACCATGTAATACCCTGGCGTCCTGCCTCTCACAGTCTGTATCTCATCATCTCCTTGATACTGATATTTACATTTCAAGACCAGAATTTTATTTTTTGAGCCAATTTGAACTCATAGTTGTTGCATCAAAGTACTGTTAATTCTCAAGTTTCTTCTCGGCTTAGTGAGTTTTAGCAAGTTTTAGCTATCTCTCTGTTTTAGTTGCATCTCTGTGTTCCAACTTCTATCATTGCTCTCAAGAAGGATTTATTTAAATCAATTAAGACTGCAAGACTTACTCCTTTGTTATTTTAGTAATTTTTACTTTTCAGTTGAAAACCAGTATGTTCCCTTTCCATATTAAATAAAGCAGACCTTCAGTTTCTGTCTCAGGTCTCAAGTGAATATTAACTGAAGCTACCATTTCAGTCAGCCCCTCATAACTACCACATTTTAATTCTGCTGCAGCTCTTACCTGTCCTTTTCTTCCAGCCACCACATTTTTATGAGTCCTGTGGGAAGGCTCTTCTGTGGGTAGTCAGTCCATAGCTGCTCTGCCCTTTTTCAGGCACAAGTGAAAGAACTCTGCGAGTCTCCCTGTAACTTGCCCGTGTGTTAATGATATCCTTTCTTAGAGTTTCTCTATCTGAGAAGTGAAACACTTTAAAACCAGAGGTCCTGATTTAAACAGTACCTACTTTTGCAGTTGGTCTTCTCAGCTGTTCAAATGAGGCTCAAACAGAAGGGAAGGTCTCTCAGCAAAAGCCAAAGTGGATACCTGGGCTTTTCCTTCATTCCTCTAGGAGGAAATGAAAAGTGGGAAAGAAAATTTAGCTCTGTTGATCTTCTGAACTTGTTTTAATTCTTGGTGATCTCCTTCAGTGCCAAAACAATGCAATCTTTTGGATGCTTTTTTCACCAAGTTTCTGGACCATGTGACTAAGGAGATCTGTAGGAGTAGGTGTTTATTTCAGCAGTTTCCAGCAACAGAGACTCCTTATGCTGTGAAACATTTAACCAGGCCCAGATAATTAAATTTTTTCCTCTCACTATCACTTCTCTATGCCATATTTCCATTACATGGTTTGAGAAATGAAACAAACACTTAGCAAAAGTGAAACAAAACCTCCACATTCCCTCCTATATCTGTCAGTCTGACCCTCTGTAAAGTCTGGGGGTTTTTTCCTATTTAAAGCAAATTGCAATGTAAAGAAATTGCATGTGTGAAATCCTACATGTCTAAAAATTCAGGAACCTATGAAGTATTCACCAGATATGGGGAAAAATTGCTAGATTAAGTTACTCAAAATTTAAAGAATTCTTTGATCTGTACATAAGAGGTTGTTTTGAGGGGGAAATGCAAAGTAGACTGTGAAACTGCAGACATTCTTTCTAAAAACATGCAATATAACTGTCATACATATTTGAATATCCCAGGCAGAATTTATTCAGTGACCACATCTAGCATGACATGAAAGGCAAGGTAAAAAGTTAGTGTCAGAAAAGAGGCTTGATCTGCAAATTTTGACAAATACCTCCAAGGCTAGTGAAAACTGTGCTTCATAAATGCTCTTGTTAGGAAGCAAAAGAAGAAAGAAACTGTAGATAATTAAACACAGGTATTATAACCACAGTCACAGAAGGGTAAATCACTAACTAGAACAAGGTGTCTCTGCAATAAATGGATCAGTTCTCAAAGAAAAATGCTGAGCAATGCAGGATAAAAGGAAATAAATCACACAGTCCATAACAGCAACAATAACAAGATAGGCTACCTAAAATTAAAAAAAAAAAAAAAGGCAAAACCAAAAAACCCCTGCTGATGAAAAAGGCAAAGGATTTGAAGTTGGTAGTGATGCCAAAGTATATGTTGGTTAGGATTCATTGTAGATATATAAGGAGATAACCTGCAATTAACTGATTTATTACAGGAGCACAATATAAGTATGAATTAAATTTATTACAGAGCATCCTTGGTTGGCTATGGAGATGTTGAAGGGCCTCGAGAAAAAGATATATAAGCATTGGCTGAGGTCGCTTGGCCTGTTCAGCCTGGAGAAGAGGAGACTCTTCAATGAGGGGAGACCTCACTGCAGTCTACAACTGCCTTGTGAGGGAAGAGGAGGGGCAGACACTGATCTCTTCTCTGTGATGCCCAGTGACAGGACTCTAGTAAATGGCATGAAGTTAAGTCAGGAGAGGTTTAAGTTGGATATCAGGAAAAAGTTTTTGACCGCCAGGGTAGTTTGGCACTGGAACAGATTCCCTAGGGAAGTGCTCCAAAGCTGACAGAGTTCAAGAAGTGCTTGGGCAATGCTCTCACAGCCATGGTGTGATTCTTGGGGATGGCTCTTTGCAGGCCTAGGAGTTGGACATTGATGATTGTGATGGGTCCTTTCTAACTTTGAGTATTTTGTGATTCTATATAGACTTAAAGTTCTCTTTGTCCTGGATGCATTTTGCTTTTTCATGAGATGAACTATTTTATCACTCAGGGCATCAAAATATTTTCAATTTTTAGACAAAACAGTACTTCGCTAGAAGACAGCAAAATAATTTTTACTCTTGTAGACCTAAATCACTTTGCCACAAAAAAGATTGAGGACAACGCACCATTTAAAGAGAACTTCTATTTATAGGAAAGGGTCCATACTAAGTTATCTTTCATGTATAGAGGTTAACTTATGTGGAAGAATGGCAGGAGGAAAAGGGCCATGGATTCGTGGAAATGTTGTACAAGCAAACTTCATGTTAACTTAGCATACATGTTAACTTAGCATACGTGTTAGCTTAGCATAAGTAACTTAGCATAACCAGGCTGCACGCCATGATAGGAACATTGCAAAATATGCTGCATCCTGCCTGCTGATAAGGTCGAAAGGGCAAGGACAGCAATGAGAATAGAAATCACAAAGTAGGAAACCACAAAGTAGGAGGAATATGTAAATGTAATCTCTTGCTTCAAACCACTGAACTCACGACATGTATGGACAATTAAACCAATGAACTAACGACAAGTATGCATAATTACTGGAAACAATATAAAAGTACCAGTGTACTCAAAATAAATAGAAGCTTGCTTTACCAATCATATTGATTGATTGCTTGTCTTCCCTTGCTGCCCTCAAACTTTGGCTCATTTAAGAAAATTTTCCTACTGCCCTCTCTCATATTTTCTGGGAGGAAAAAAGGTAATGAGAATAGAATGCACAACTCAGGCCTGCAACTTACCAACAGGAGAAGGAGAGAGAGAAAAGGAGGTAAAATGGAAAGACTATATTCTTTAGTAATATGTATTTCAGTGGAATTTAGTTTAAGTAAGGCTGTTCTCCGTGTTTTGTGTTCAAGGATTGTTGTGTTGGTTCAGATCATTGGCCAAAGACTTGCCTTGAGTAGTGTCCTGCAAAGACTGCTCTCTAAGGCTTGCTACAAGGTAGCTGCTGGTATTCCTTCTCAGGAATCAGTAATTTTATGACATCTCAAGCCAAGTGATCACATTCATTAGTCCTCATGGACTTTTGTTCCACTAATTCACCTAATCATTTTTTTTCAGATTAATTTGTACTTTTGGTGTTAAGGACCTCCTGTGGAAATTAATTTCCCAGTATGATGTTAAGCACACTGTGAAAAAGCATTTCCCCTTCAAAAAAAGGCCAGGAAAATGTTGCCTGCTCATTTCAGTGGGAGCCTGCCAGGTTGTTTTGGTGCTAACATGAGTAATGAATAGTCTATACTTGCCTTTTCTGTACCATACCTGATTTTGCAGGGATGTAAACAGTATTGCTCTTGTCCTTCCTTCATTTTTCAGTTCCTTTTCCTCTAAAAATAATGGTATAACTTCAGCCATAATTGTTAATCTTCTCTGCATTTTTGTGCTTCAGTATTTTGAAAAAGGCCTACAATGCACCTAGTGTTCAAGATGTGACAGTACAATAGTGATATTTTCTGATCTATTCTTCCCTAATATTTCCTAGATTTTTGGACTGAACCGCTCACCATTCCTGACAAAATTGTGCTATAACGAGTAGTTCTCAGCTGACAAACCAGAGTCCCAGGTACTTTTCCTTTTGTTCATCATTGTGCATTTTTCATTTTGGCATGTCCTCTATCCTGCTGTCTCCTCGCAAGCTAATTTCTAGAAACATTTGCAGAGATCTTAGTTTTGTCTTTGGAAAATTTTCAAGCAGCAGCCACCTTAATCCCTGTACTGGGTGCAAGTGCCCAGGTGCTGGTGGCAAGTGGCTTCAGAGCCACCTCTGAAAGGGGAGAGTGAGACTGCTGTGTGCTGTTTCAGTTGGCACCAGTGTGTTGCAGCTTGAATTGCTGCTAGCAAAGTCCAGGGTAGAGAAACAAAAAGGGCCTTTGCATAATACTCACAAATGTTTAATTCAGCTGTGGTGAGATCTTCAGGTCCCAGACATCCACACATTCGGAGGGCAGCTATTCGGAGGGTCCAGCTCTCTCCCTCCAGGAGCCCCCGGGGCTGACCTTGGTCCTCGGGCGGTACAAAGGTGAGGCCCAATCAGGGAAAAGGGAGGGAGTGGCTCAGGAGCACCAATGTTCAGGCATAGGAACAGGGAAAGGAGCAAATGGAGTGTAACTTAGGCAAAGCCCCTCCAGGGCCTCCACACCAGTGGATCCCTTTTTAGGCCATGTCTGAATCCTTCAGCCAGAGCAGTCATGCCTTTGTGCAAAAATATTTAAGCGTGAAAGGAACAGTGGGGAAATAGAGGAGGAGGAAAGAAAGCAGGAGTGAGAAACAATGGTGGGATCACTGTGGTAACAGAAGAAGGAGGTGCTTCCCCAAAGAGACTGTAGCTTCCAGAGGACCCACAACAGCATGGAGAAAAACTATGAAAATAAGGAGCAGCAGTGAAGACAATCCTGACCTCAAACACTGTGCCACTCAACAGCCTCATTGTAGGGAAAATGTGTAGCCTGTGATGCTATCAGGAGCCAGGAATCTGCAGTGAAAGTGAGCGTGGGAGTTTGGGGAAGCTGTTTTTCTTCATATGTGTTTTTGGCTTTGTTTTTTTTTCCCTAAATGATCTTACTCACTTTTGAGAGAGGATTTTGAAATACCAGAGACAGGTGGCTTAGCAACCAGGAAACACCCTGTTGTGAAAAATTACATTTTCAGCTTTATTATGACTCCTAATCTGTTGTTAATAAGAGAATTATTTATCCATCTTTTTATCCTAAGAAAGTGTGCTGGGGTGACTTTATGCTGATATTCCCATCATCTGTCTTTTTGCTCAGAAATGGGTCCTGCGGCTTTAAGCTTGGCCCACAAAGAGAGAGACAGGGGAGCGGTGGAATATTTTCATAGTTTGTGTTCAAGACACAGAGAGATAAAGAGTGCAGTGCTCTCCAAGTTCT
Organism: Melospiza georgiana; assembly: GCF_028018845.1. Classification (NCBI taxonomy): domain Eukaryota; kingdom Metazoa; phylum Chordata; class Aves; order Passeriformes; family Passerellidae; genus Melospiza; species Melospiza georgiana. The sequence continues at coordinate 61,565,311 of NC_080465.1, read as the reverse complement.
CGGCTTTTGCAGAGGGAGAGACAGGGAGATTTTCTTGGCTTTTTTTCACTGGCTTTCCTCATTAGCTATGGTGAGGAAGGTTTTCCCTGGACTGTGTCTTTTTTTCTGGAAGTGTTCGGCTTCTCTCCAGTGCGGAACACCAGGACAATTGCGTGGGGGCATCCTCCAAGATGCCCTGTGGCCTGCACACTGGGTCCGAGCCTGGGGGGATTGAGAGAGGCTGAAGAGACTGACACTCACAGAGGACTCTCAGAACTACAGGACTCTCTCTGAATTTGCCATCTCTTCAGAGCAATGGTCTTATGCCATCTGTTTCATTGTTTACTATGATTAATTTTTTTTTCATGCTTGTGAATACTTTGCTTGTTAAATAAACAGGTTTTTTACACTTTTCTCCAAGGAGATTTTTCTCCCAACCGGTTGGGAGAGGAGCTGCTGGAATTCATTTTTTAGAGACCCATTAAGGAAATTTCCTCCTAAATTTTGTCCCGAAGCAGGACAGAAAGGTAAGTTTTTCTTAACTGTCTTTAGTGATGGATATGTTAAAATTGGCTTTAATATGGGAATAGCACATTATTTTGCTTTTGCTTTATTGCAACCATTTATCCTTTTTTTGTTATAATTTCAAACCATTTCCCTAGTAAATAAACCAGAGTCAACAATTCTCTACAATACTCTGAAAGGCCTTTTTAAGTTTGGTGAAATATAGCTTTGTTTCTGATCTGATGCTGAGGCTTCAGGAAACTAGAAATTATGGCTAATAATTTTGCAGTTCCACGTTTGAGTTTCTTTCTTACTTTTGACTCTTCCACTTTGGATGCTGAGAATTTTTTACTGTGTATTTCATTGAATATATTGATTTCATTAATTTCATTAATTTGATGGCACTGATTAGATGTTCTTTTTTGGATAATGTATTAGAGTCTTTCCTCAGAAAAATGGTTCCAAGGTGAGAACTTCTGAGGCAGCTCTCTAGATGATTCTCATGCAGAAGAGATTTTAGATATCCTATCCCTTCATTCTGATGCCAGTGCGTTTTGTCCACTTAGCAATCCCTTCTCTACTGCAGTATAATGTCAGTGTGAGAAACACTAAGTTAGACCACGTACCATGAAACATCCAAGAATGCAAAAATGTCTGTCAGCAGCACACTTTGCAGGTCACAGCCATCCTTGGTTATGTGGTTGATCAGTTCTTTTTTTCACTATAAAGCTGGGGGAACATGTTCTGCACTCCTGATTTCCACAGTTTTTAGCTTTCAAGAAAAGAAATGTAGTCCTGCATTCTTTGAAGGACAGAGATGAAAAATCCTACTCTTCCTCCATGGAGAAATAATAGTGATGTTTTCAAAAATGGACAAGCACAGAGCTTGCTAGATGACGCACTACACAAAGATAACAGGTAAGCCTAAAATAAAATGATCCCATGGTCTTGGCTCAAATTACTGACTCAGAATGTTGGAGTACACCTGATATTTTATAGTGGACCTAAACTTGCTGACTGATTTATCAAATCTGCCTAAATCTAATCAGACAGGCCTAAAGAGAGTGGTAAGGACCATTCCCAGTGACTCTATGTTTATCAAAAAGAAGTGTAGCAGTCTTACAGCCAGCCCAGCCTTCTCTAAGCATGCAGAGTTGGTAAGGCAGGTAAACCCAAAAAAATTAAATGAGAAAGGGGCAACTAAAACAATCTGGCATGAATAAACCTGCTCTAGAACTTTATATTAAATTTACAAGGCAGGCTTACAGAGAAGTGTCAATACTAAATTGTCATTTACTACATTCAGATCAGGATCCTTTACCATCTAAATAGGAGATGGAGACCATCTGCTCTTCGTGTGAACAATACATACACACTGTGTGTACTTTTAAAAGATCTTAGAACCTAGTAATAACTTCATTTTACCTGAAGAGCACATTATTTACATACAAAAGCTACATTGAAAACAAGCAGATGATGTAAGGGTACTCCAGCTAGAACCCATAATAAAAAATTACTAGTTCTGCTGTGGACTCAGTTAAAAACTCTAAGAATCAAAATTGTAAGAAGATAAGAACATCCATGATATTAAATAAAGGATTATCCTTATTTGTGAGGAATCAGAGAAAAGTATTTACAGTGTTAACATTTAAGATAGTCATAAAATAATATTTGGTACACTAGTGCTTCAAAAAACATAAGCAAATCTCTTGTCCATATATAAGGTCACAACTGGTCTGTTTCTAGCTTGAAAGATATGTGACTTGGTGATTATCTGAATATGTATATACAAAATTACATATTCATTTATATGTGTATAGATACACATTGCTTCTTCATTCCACCTCCCGCCCCCCCCAAAAAAAAAAAAGGTACTGGATCCAAAATGAAAAAAGATACCTCATGACTATAACTCCTTGTAGTCATTTAAAGAGAGGAGAAATTGCTATCTTTTTATGGATCTGCAATTTTGGACAAATGCTTTCTTTTTTCAGTTTGAATTTAGGCATGCTAATTTAACACATAAATTACAAGGGAAAACATTCTTCTTTCATTTAAAGCTTTGAGTGATTATCATAAACCCAGCTAGCTTTGAGTTGCTTCATATTAAGGAATCTTACTTTTGAAGCTGTCACCATGCTTTCAGATTCCAAAAACAAGGCAGGTAATACCATCATTTCTTGCAGAATTATGATATATGCAGGAATTTCTTAAAGTAAGTTTAAACATTCCCCCTGGTTAAAAAGCTGACATCATTCTCACTCCAATACTACCCATTTTTAGCATTAAATAATGTTTTAATTTTTTTGTAAAGCTCATTACAATCTCCCAGGCTATGCTCAAACTTGATTCCATTCTTTTCCTAAAAGGAGGACAATTTTACCATTTTCTATTTTATTACTTCCTTGCTGATTTTCACATCTTCACAAGTTAAATTTTAAAGCAGTGACTCCAAAGCTTACAGAATGCAATGCACTTACCTTGAGGTAAAGACAAGAAAATAACAGATACAGCCACTATGAAAGTGAGCCCCTGCAGTGATGATGTACTATGGGTATGAGAAGAGCTTAAAAAATATTTCTTAGGGACATTTAATTTAATTTTTCATTTAGTCCAAATTCTTCTGAAATTGTTTTTCAATCTGTAAATCCGAGTCCACAACGTTATGTTACCAGGCAAATATTTTTTAATAAAAGCTTCTTCAAGAATTTCAGTTTACTAGTGAGAAATTTGAAAGGACTGATGATTAATTTTATTTTATGACATTTAACATGGCATTAAAATATTATTTCATTGCCTTCATACTTTATTTTATGTATGTACATATAAGTTGCATTTGTCTAAAATAATGTCAAATGTCTTCTGGAATGCTTTTTATGTAATTGCCTGGGTTTTGGTATTTTATGAAGGTGGGTTTTTTGTTTGATTAGGTATGTTTTTTTGCTTGTTTGGTGTGGTTTTTGTCTGTTTTAATTGGTTGGGTTTTTTTTTTTTAGGGATGAGTGAGTGGGTGGGTGGGCTTTTGTGTAGCTTTATCTTACCCAGTTACAATATAGAAATAATTTTGTTTATTGCAGAAGTCCATCAGAATATAGATACATTCCTAAAAATGAAAGAAAATTAATTGAAAGATCACACTACCAATGCTCATGATTCTTTGAAGTACAGTGAACCAGCAGTTAAGTTAGGGTCAAAACATCATCAGGTGGAGAAACAGCTTTCTGCAGTTGTTTCACTGTCTTTTTCACCTCACAGTCATCACATATGCAATTTGTGTCACCACAGCAAAACATTGAAATAATGTTATCATTAGCAAGACAATGTAACTGTTTTTGCCGAGGCAAGCACTCTAGAGCTAGGAAACACTACTATCAAGGTGGTCACACCTGATTTAGTTCCCATCTTTCCTAGGGAAAACATGGTAGTTATTACCTTACTCTTCCTTCTACTTAATTCAGTGTGTTTTGATCTCATAGTGGACTGGAATTAATTTTAATATTTTATGTGAGAATGAAGCAAGAGAAAGGCTCTGGAAAGTTAGATCCCTCTTCATTTGGCCCTAGGGTTCCTTCCAGTAAGCACCACCTTATTTACTGGGAAATACAGTAGAGATCCTGTGGTTATGCTGATACAAAACATATCCCAGTTCTCAGAGCTATAGCATAAAGCTCCAGTGTTGTCATGTGTTAAAAGATTTCTCTTAAACCTTGTAGAGTTTGGCAATGGATGACTAAGATTTGTCAGTCAGGTATCATTCACAGACAGTGCTGAGGATGGGGACCTGGGCCACTCTAGGTATCTTTGAAAGAGGAGAAGAAGAGAAAGGGGATTGGAGGGCTCTTGAACCAGGATTGCAAACCCAATAAATAGAGACTCTGATTTGCAGTAGCAAGCACTTCTTTACTGAAGTCACCAGAGGTGTACTTCTGCACAATGAAAAGGGAAGTCTCTGATCCTAGCACTTCAGTGTAGGTAGCCAAATGTTTTGGCCAATTCTGATAGCTCTGCATTTGGGATTAGTGTCTCTCCCTCACCTCAAAGCTATGCTGTGAAAATAATTCATTAATATTGTAATCCTAATGATAAAGATCAGATAATTCCTTAAAGTAGGTTATTAACATTGTCCACTGAGCATAGTTTGAAAGGGGGAACATTCAATTGAACAGTATCTGCTACTAACACTGAAGGAAATGGGAGACTCGTGCAAAATGTGCACTCAGTCAGATGAACTACATTTACATAGGAAATACTCATTCTGCTATTTTCTAATTGTCAAGTAATTAATTTTGAAATCTATTAATTTTCTTTTAACAATTTTGTGGTTATTTAATACACAAGCACACTACAATTAATATACAAATTTCAGCAGAGACATACCAGTTTGAGAAAAGGCATTTGATCAACACTGGCATTCCACAATTGTGAACCAGATTACCCAATTTACTGAGTACCTAGTTCCAGTAAAAATGCTAGATTCTTTTATTTGTCTTGAGACATGAGAATGTGCAAGTAACAGAACTCATGCCTTATATATAAACCTATACCTATCCAGCCAAAGAAATCTGAAGAAAGTAAGCCTTACTCAGAGCTGAAAAAAAAATCAGTTTAGTTAAAGACGAGAATTTACTGACCAATTTAGTTAAAGACAGATAAAGATATTTAGTTAAAATTATTTAAAAGTACAAGAAGAAAAGGAAAGTAGCAATTCATCTTAAATTACAATAGATCCTTTTTGGAAAAAAAAATATGCAAAGTAACAAAATTTAATACAAAAAGGCTTTAAATAATATTTTTAAATAAAATATTTTCAAAGTAAAACATAGTAACTTCTTTCTTACTAAATCAGCCATTCTTTCAATATCTGAAGCCTAAGAAAAATAAAACATTGGATTCTATTGTTCCACTAAATATAAAGCAATGCTGTACACTGATGAATTTGCTTAAGTATGATGGCATATTTCTCTGTCTATTTTAAAAGTAGATTAAAGCCATTTTCAGTGTTCCAGTGCTGAATCATAGACCACTTCAAGAAGATAATGATGTATATAAAATAAATGCACTGTTATAATGGCTATTAATGTATTATCATACATTAATCCAAGTAGGCTACTATGTCCATCTTACTTTTAATGTGTGACCCACTAAACTTCTTTTTCAGAACTATACCACCTATTTTGATGTAAGCTGTCAATGTAATGTTAATAGAAAAAACCTTAAAATAAGTTGAAAACAAAACCCAAATACAATTGCAATGCGTTTCAAGTCTCCTGTAAACGTTACAAGAAGAGTTTTGGAATCTGTCTTCTTGGAAAGTTTTAAATTTAAATAGAGATAAATTCAGAGAATTATCATGGAGCAGATTCCTTGAGGGAAAGCATTGTTTTGGGCAGCATTTTCTAGATAACATTGCATAGTGTAGGGTAAACTATGGCAGTAATCCATTGAAAGGTGTCTTTCATGCTTAGTTTGACATTTGAGAAATTGTCCTCTGCTGATCAGTTGTTAACTGAGATCTATAGGTCTAGCAGACAGAAACATTTTTCCACTGACCATCCTTTCCTGGTGTAATCCTTCCTGAGAAGCATCTAAAGAAGCTGCAATTACAGGAAAAGTATTCATTTAAATAACTGTCAAAAATGATGATTCTGTGCCTTGGACAGGCTTTGCCTCCTTCAGTGAAGCCTCTGAGAGCCTCTGGGCTGGGAAAACTGAGCTTTGCTTGAAAACAACCTCATCCAACAATGGCTGAATTTATTTGAAGTAGATCAGTTTCAGTAACAGAAATCCCACAAGAGCCCCCCAAGAGGGGTGACCAATATGTTAATCAGAAGTTATTTGTGATTCATATACCATAAATGTATCTTCAGCCATTCTTTCATAGAACAGAGGGAGAACTGTAATTTTATGTAGTGCTTTGTAGTCTGATTTTGGTAGTGAAGTACCAACTTTCACACAACACTTCCTATTAAAGACCTCACTCTGATAGTGACATCTGGACTGAATTTCCTCCTTCCCTTGAGGAGATGAAAAGGAAAATCCCGGTGTTTGCAACAATGCTCTGACAGTGTTACTCTGAAAAAAATCTTTGAAACTGTCATCACACAGAAATTTTTATACCAAAGTGAAGAGGATGTGTCCAAAAGCCTCAAAGAAGCTCAGTATTGTCTAGGGCGCACATAAGTTTTTACTTTGATACCTTCACTTTGCCTAAAATTTCCACTTCTGCAAATTTTCCTGGATTTGGTTTTATTGTTGGTGACTTGAACTGAACATTTCACATAGTGATGAGTAGGTTTCTTATGTATGAAGCATTCTGGGTACATTTTAGCTTCACTTCTGACCCTGAACAGGTTTTGTCTCACTGAAGTCTATGAAATGCACCAGACTTAAAAGTGGCAAGTATTAGGCAGATTTTGATGCTCAGTTGTCAATAAATTGTAAATAAGAGAATTTCTGCTGCTCAGTTTGGAAATAGAGACCACGGACATGAATGACCTTTGGTTGTAGAACAGTTGTAGAACAGCTTCCGAAGTTGTTCTTATGGAAGAGCTTAATACATTTAAATTGAACTTAAAGTTCTACATTAAAATATTTGGTTATCAAGCTTGATAATACTGCAGTTCCACAAGGTAGGCAAACTGCTCTTGGAATGTTTTTTCAAGGTCCAAAGTTAATTTTAAAAAAAGATGAATGGGCAGACTTTATCTTATTTTATATTGAAGATTCACACTGTATTCCATCTGGTTCATGGTTTCCACCAAGGAAAAAATCTCTAGTGAGCCAAACACACAATGAATGACAAACGAATAACTAAGGTAAGTAGTTTATCAATTATATTAACTTTTGTTTGGCTTTTTTTTCCTTTTATAAAAAGGTTCAACTCAAGTTCATATTTTCAAACTTTCAAACTTCAAATGCTTTTAAACTAATGTTTGATTTAACCCCAGTCAGCAATCAAGTACCACACAGCCACTTGTCTGCTTGCCCTCAGTGAGGAGGGGAGTCAGAAGATGAAAAGCATGATAATAAAAGAAATAAAATTAATAACAACAACAGCAACAATTGAAACAACAATAATAACAATTGTAATGATAAGAAATGAGGAGAGGGAGGAATAAAACCCAAGAGAAAGAAGTGATGCACAATACAGTCGCTCAACATGCACTCAATTACGCCCAGCCCAACCCTGGGCAGTGCTCGCCCTCTCTCAGCCAATTGCCCCTAGTTTATGTGCTGAGCATCATGTTAGGAATAACCCTTTCCAATGACCCATTCAGGTCACCCGATCTGGCCATGCTCCCTCCCAGCTTCTTGTGTAGCTCCTCATTGGCAGTGCATGAGACCCTGATAAGTCCTTAACTTAGGGTAAGCATTGCTTAGCAAGAGCCAAAACATCAGTTCATTATCAACATCACCTCACACGGAATCCAAAGAACAACACCTCACCAGCTACTGGGAAGAAAATTTACTCTATCCCAGCTGAGACCAGAACAAGCAACATCCAAGAATTTCTTCCTTGTTAAAATTTTTCCAAGTATTATTTAAATTATAGTAAGTTACATTTTATTCCTTGTAGAGCTACACAGACGTGTAATTTATTTTTACTCTAATACATCTGTTCAGGTATTCTTAATTTATTTTTTTCATAGACTTTCAAGTAGAAAGTCTTTTAATTTCTCTGATTGTTTATTTTCCAAAAATTACTACTTGTATAGAATCTATCAGATAATGATACACTAAAAATGTTAATTTAAGAGTTCTCCAAGGCTTTTATTCTCAGGCTTTCTCTAGTAACTCTGCTACTTCGTAAATGCAAAGACTTAAATCTGGTATACAAAGAGTATCAGCAGTGCCATTGGCTGTAAGATCTTTTACTTGTCAGTTGAAACCACAGCTACAGACTGTAGCTAGAAAAAAATTGTCCTAGCAATTTCCCTTAGTCTAGTGCTTGCTTAGTTTATAGAGTAGTGAATATATTTATCTAATAAAATTCCTTCTGATTAATGCAGAACTTACCAAGATAATTTTTAATGAAAATTATCGCAGGATGAGGACATACTTTTTTTCTTTTTTTTTTTTTAATTGATATTTTACCTAAGTTTTAATATCTTAAAGGAGTATCTTAACTGTCACATCTCTTATTGTATTACTTGAGAGCAGTGGAGGGTGTCAATATTTTGTGTTTAAAATCCAATTAATTCAGCAACTACTCTTTAATATCTGAAGAATTCTCTGGAAGTGGAAAGCTATTCCTACTTGCAATTTTCCAAGCCAACATCCTCTTTAACAGATTTCCCTCTAATGAGATTTTAATTTTTAAATTTTTTTTCTTTTCATGTTTTATTATGGTATTAGAAGCAGATTTTTATTTCACAAGGGCAAGATTTTCTATATGCATTAAAACTATACATGCATGGAGAGTGAGATGTGCTTAGCCACTTATAGTCTTTCATTATTTCTTTTCTAGTTTTAAGCCTATTGACCAATCAGCAAGTGTATATTGTCTTGGTAACACAATACTACTAACTGAAGAGACCACCACTTAGAAAACAGCTAGGGCCCAAACTTAATTGCTGGAAGATTTAAGCAGCTGAATGAAAAGCTTATGCTAGGATTAAATCGATGAAGACCAAAAATGTAAATAAGAACCAATCAGGTTTCCTCTCACCATTACCTCTTCATAAATATAAAGAAATTATCTAGTTATTTAGCACTATTGGTTTAGGAAGACTAAATGCAAACTTATACATTTGGGTCTTGGGCAGAATCTTGGAATGCTTGTTTCCTTGCTCTGTCACAGACTTTTGCAGAAGTCAGTTCCTCCAAAGACAATTTATTTGGCTGTCACTGATCACAATATCAAACATCAGTTTCATAGAAGCAGCGATGAATTGAAAAACACCATGATGGTGCATAGTGGTGTTAAATCTGCCACAGATTGACTGGTGCATGAATGGTGGGGGTGGGGGCAGTGGAACACTGGTGAAGCATGTATAAATGTTAGGAAAAAAGGATTTTTTGGTTTTACACCTCAGATTGATCAGAACATATGAACTATACATGTCCACACTCCTGAATTAAACTTTAAGATCAGGAAAGAAGGCAAAGTAATTGTATTCAACATCACAACACAGCATGATTTTCCATTTTTAGGAACATGCAACTGGGGAACATATTTACAAACATACTCCCCCCCCCCCCAAAAAAAAAGAAAGCTCTGTGTAAAATTGCATCTATGAAACTAGTGAATTAACCTCATGTCTAAAAAGGCAACACACAAGCTTTAGCATGCATTTTCAAGCAGGGACTGCCAGGAGTCCTAAACACAGCACTGTTTATTTTTGTTCAGTTAAAAGGCTAGTAACAAAAGTCACCTGCAGCTGAAGCAATTGTACTGTACCAGCTGTGGTGTCTCTGGGAACTGTGACAATCCATCCACCCTGCCTCAGTTTCCCTGTGTGATAGCCCAGATCTTCTGGGAAGATTGTCAGATTCTCAGAACAAAATGCTGCAAGGAGCTAACTGATTCTCCTGAGAGGAAAAGTGAATAATCATTTGTTATAGTAACTTACCTCTTTTATCAAATTATAATATTTATAATTAAAATAAACATTCATTCCATCTTGGCTCTACTTTCAGCAACCTCCTTATTGGTCTGTCCTTAGCTGCAACAGACTAACTCAAAATGTCCATCTTCCTCTTACCAAAAAATAAATCTTTAACCAAATCTGGCTAGGACTGTTGTCTCATATGAAATCTCAAGAACTGAATATTTGGTTCAATTAATTGGAAAACAATGGCGTCGTTTCCTTTCTATGATTATAGATGTTTCTGTAATTCCAGGGACAATTCTCTGTGGGGGAGGAAATTTTGCACCATTGTGTTCTGTTAAAAAAGGTGACTAATAACAGTAGTGTTCCCATAAGTGTTCTGCTCCTATATATTTAAGGATATGCTGGAAGCTGACTTGCTACAGTAGTTAACTAGTTACCAGATGACCATTACTGAGGCCAGTTGCCACAGAGCAACCTCTGTCCACACTGTTAAACTCTTTAAAAAACTGCCACAGCTGCCCCCTAGACTTGTCCTACCCCACACTAACTTCTAATGCATACACTTAAAGATGAGAGAAAGCCCTAATTGACACAGACCCCCAAAAACCAAAAAAAGAAATATAAACTAGAAGAAATAATGACAGTGTTTTTCTAATTACTTAGTAGTAGATAGGATTGAATTCAATTGCCGAGGAGTTTACCTTCTCTGTATTGTACAATACAATATAACTGTATTGTCTTCTGTATTTTAAACCCTGCTACATCTCCCCAAGAAGATCTGCCTGCTTTGGAGAGAATACATTTTCAAATTTTATGGCTCTAAATGGTAATGCATGAGCATTTCTTCATGTACATCAGACCCTTTAATGCGCACATGGCAGCACCTAAATTAGATTTGTTCTCTGAAAGGTAATGCCTGAAGGTTTTTCCTTTGAGAGGTAATGCCTTAAATACCTTTATGATATCCTTCACATTCTCAATGACTAATTAAATCCTTTATGTTTTGCAGTGTCAGAGATTACAGACCCTCTAAGAAATGATTTAACAGCATCTTCTAGGATAAAGAAGCTGTCACTAATGCTTGTTGTCTCAGTAAGCAGTCCAAAATAACTTTGAAAACAAATAATGAAATAGTAGTCATTTTTGTTCTTCAGAACTTCTCTCTCTTCTGCTTCAACAGAAGCAGCTGGAGCTGTAGTACAACAGGAAATGAAAAAACTGCCAGTATCAGCACAGCAGCTGCTGGCATTCTACAAGTTTTCTAGGAGTACCTGTTAGAAGAAAATATTCTGAAGGCAGTAAAAGAGAAGAACAGAATTTACTGCTACTCTTAGGACTGAAAGAAGAACTTGGGTATACTTTAAATGAGGATTTCTACATTGAATTGACTGGTGGTAGTTCACTGCAAATGCACTCTGTAGGTACCAGAAGCAATGATAAACTGTAACCAGGATAAACTAGACCAAGTAACTAGTGTGGGCAACTGAGTAGCTACTGAAAAATGTACCTGTCTTTTTATACCTCTCATCAGACTGAAGCACAGACTTCAAGTTTGTACTACATACTTGCAGAATTCAGGTTTTTAACCCAAGTAATTGCCTACTTATAAGAAGGCAAAGTGCTTAGTTGTGACAGTTTCCTACCATCTATAAGATTATAGACGGGAATAATCTTTGCCCCTGGAACATGGGAATGACCTTGGTCCATGTGTATTCTGAAAGACAGTGCTGCAACTGGGTTATGGTTACCAGATGCAACAACATTGCTTGGGAAATAACAATAAGCAGCTTTAAGTAAAGGGTTTGATTTTTGTGTTAGTACCAAGTCAAAGCTAACATTGTACATATGATGATCTCCGCTCTAGTATTAGCTACAACCCATATCTCATACAATAGTGAAAAGGAGTTTTACATTTTACATTTATATTGTTGCAAAATTGAGTGGATATTTAATACATTACACAAAAATATATTAAAACTACTTTTGGCATCTATGCCCTATGATAAAGATAATTTGAATTCCAGAAGGGAAACAAACTCCTCTGTGGGAACAGATATATAGTAATTCATGAACTATGTCAGGGTTCATGTCGAGTAACAGAAATTGCTAACAGATGAATAGAGAAATTTTATCTTAAAATTAAAATGTGTAATCCTAACTGCCATCTAATAGGACTGTGTTCATAACCAGAAGTCTACATATTCCAGCAATCAGAAGACCAGATTAATAATCCTAAAACTTGTTCTTTGGCTTCCAGGCAGGTGTCACACTGCAGTCTATCAGAGAAAAACACTAATAAGCTCTGAATAAGTCAATAAATACAGAACCAGATTGGCAAGAGTATACTAATTCTCACTTCACCATCCTTCATATATACTTCATTCAAAATTATTTGTGTAAATGGTGTAAAAAAGCTGTAAAGTATTTACGTAAGTGCTGTAAAAAAGTTGTAAAAAAGGCTGTAAAAAGAATTCTTGAAATCATACTGAAAGAATTGAAGTGGGCTATATTTTGTGTTGCCTTCTTATTCATAAGTCATATCAACCATCTGTCACAAATGCAATACTGAGCAAGCCAATACCATCCTAAAGTCACAAGAACTGATTTTCAATATCTAAGAAAAGAAACAGAATAGCAAAAATAATCATAACTTGTCACTGAGTACAAAATATCCCATCCATGTTAACAAGCAGCTCTGAGTTGGATGTAGGAACTGATGATGTAATGATTATAGTATCAACAACAACTGTAACTTAAACTGAGTATCACTTGACAAAGAATCTAAAAATAATAAAGAAATTACATGGAAGAAAGAAAGCTAAAAATCTACACTAGTCTATGGGATAAATTTACTTACATAATTTGCAGCTTTAAGGCTAAACAGAGCACATTTCTTTAATATAAAACCTAAAATTAGTCCCTTCTGCCTTTTCTCTACTTTTTAGAGTAAATAGCAGATAAATATATGTATATACATCTCCTTTTCATCATCAACACCAGACATGGGGTACACAGGACATATGCCTAATTTTATGAATTTTTAAGAACTGAAGATTGAATGAAAACATTCCTAAATATTTGCATCTCAGAGAATTCTTGTCGTCAGAATACCATACAAATGTATTTATTTATTTATTTTAGATTTTCACCTTATCTTTCACATTGTTCTGCTCTAAAGTGACATGTCTATTTCTTCTGTCATATTGGAATTTATTCACTTCAAGCTTAGTCTTAATTGGTTTTATTTTTGTTGTGCTTATACTGTGAAACCAGTTCTTCTTCCTGGTTGCTAGCACCACTATGTAGATATCCAGATATTGAATTTAATAAGACCAAATGTGGGAGGAGGGGACAGGGAAAATGGGGCAGGAGTGCCCTGGGATGATTCTAACATCAATCATCTGTAGCCCACTCCTTCCCTCCTGGAAAATTCCCCGTTCCCCACTGCCACATTGGACCTCGCCCCAAGACCACCCTCTCCCTACATTCCTATAGATGCACCCCCTGATCACCCTACCTTGTCTCCTCCTCTGCGCCCTTTCCCCAGTGGTTGAATTGTAGCCCTGACCCCACCTACCCTCTTCCCTTTATAAACCCTGGTCCTACGCCCGGTTCGGCCTCAAGCTCACCCCAACACTGGCTCCCTTCAACTGTGGTTGCATCCCTGCTTTCCTTCCCTCCTTAAACCCTCAGACCATCCGCTAATAAACCCAGATGTATCTGCACCAATGCCTTCAGTCCTCCTTCTCCCTGGTTGTGCTGTTTGATATATATCCCAGGACTGTGCGCGCGGTGGAAGAGGTGGAACCGCTCCTACAGGACCCACGAAGGAGTGATTTGCCCACACCCACACAGGATTTTCCTCCGTGAGGGGGACACTCCCACAACCAAAGCCTGCTTCCGTTCAGTTGCATCATTGGTACTCTAGATGGAAACTCTAGTTCTTGTGACAGTCAGCAATACACAGGTGGCCTGTCCATCACAACATTTCTCCACAACTGCCAAGTGTTTGCAAGCTTCTAGGAATCTGGTATAAATTTTGTATCTCAAGTGATAAAAAAAAAAAAAAAACAATGAAAGGAAACAGATGAAATCTTAGCAAAATGGTTTATAACCCAAATATACTTAATTGATAGAGCACAAAATAATACCTATTCTTTTGAGATCAAATGCTTTAATTAACATATTTACAGCTCTGTCTGGCCCTGGCATAGCAGATCAATTTCCAATGACCTGTATCTGTGCAGTCCCCGATTTGGCAACTGAAGCCAATGGTCCAGGCATCCTTATTGGGGGGTAACATTTCTTATAATAGACCATATTTGCTAGATACACAGCTGCCTTAATGAAGGATGATTGTTGTATTAGAGGAGGGCAGAAAGGTTCAGCAAAATAATAGCATGAGATGGTGAAGTTGATGTCAGTTTAATTTAGATATTATTTGTGATATGAAAATAATGTTGAGTAGTAATTTAAATCAATGACTAACAAAATGAGGGTTTTTTTCTGCACTGTAGTGGATAGACATACTCAGTCTAGTCTATAACTTAACATATTAGGTACCACACACTGCTCTCTTAGATGGCTCATCTGTTTCTGAGATAGGGATGTTCCATTTCCAGCTCTACAGTGTAACATTATAATAACACCACTGAGAATTAAGTTTGCTTTTTGACTGTTGCCACTTCAACTGTTGAAGGTCCTAAATTGCACTAAAATATAATAATTTAATTGGTATTTTGTCGTCAAGTAAGATTCCAGTATAGCATTTTCCAGAAAAAGCACAAATCTTTGCTGAAAATTAAGTTTGGGAACTCTGCCAGGGTTGGATATTAAAGCAGCTGTGCTGGCAAAGTAAGTCTTCAATGATCACCTAGACCTAAGCTTTCTACCACCTCTCTGGAAAAAGTTTTTGTCTGAAAGGTTCTTTTATCTCATACCCTTTGATCTAGAACACTTATACATTATTGAAATCAGGGACTGGTTTAATTTCAAGGAATGTTTAACAAAATCCATCAATATTCCTGTTTTATTATATAGCAATTAATTTCATTTATCGTTCCAGATAACTTGAAAATCAAGGAAAATTTTGTTTGGTTTGCACACTTCTTTTCTTTTTGGATCAGGGTGGGGGATGATAAAAGTTTCGTTGAAAATCTGTTTCCAGTATGGACACAATGTGGGAACCCCTAGGGTGATTTGTGTTACTGATCCATCTAGAGGTAAATGTGTGGTCCACTCTCCGTGTCCCAACATCCAGACTAAATTTCCAGGACTGTGCACAGTAGTATATCTGCAATCTATAGGTCCATCCATGGACTCTCTGCTAACTGTGTGATCATACCCCCTACACTCGCATCCCCACTTTAATGCCATTTTCACCAGTACCAATCCAATTCGGTCGTCCGGTGTATCACATGTAAAAACCTCAGTACAATTCCAATCCTCTTTCTGCGGTCTGAACTCTCGGGAAGATGTAGACGTGATAAGGGCCCTATAATGTGACTGATTCTTTACTCCTGACCATTGGATGCACCATTGTACTTCCCCAAGGTAATTATAGTGTTCCAAAACACTAGGTCCCCATAATGTCTTCCAACTATTCCAGGTGTCAAAATTCTGTGTGACATTCTGACAACTCATCTCATTTTGTTGGGATTTCGTTCTTATTCGTACTGTATTGCATGGCTCATCTATTGGGGTTGCAATTAAACACCTCCTGGTATTTTGAATCCAACCATAATGATTGGATTTCTTTTCACATTCCTCTCTAGTCATAGCCCGAATGGTCATACACAAATCCCTCCATACATCTACTGGTTTGGGAACTGACTGGCAGGACCATGAAACATTCTTGAATGTTTCAGGCATTTTGGTTACCGGTATTATTCCCCAGGGAATTGGTTCACCTGCAGCCTGTGGTAATGGCAGGCAAGCTGTTATTTTAGTCACATTCTGCATGATCCCAAAATCTCTGAATAATCCTACCACTAAGTTTTCCTGCTCAGTATTTCGTTCTATTGTATCATTAACCTCCCGTCTACTCCTTCTACCGTGTCTCTGTAAGGATAACATCATTCTGTCATGCCTCCACCATGCATTTCCTATTCTAGGATTAGTGACACTCGACCACCCACAACCTTTGCCTTCCTTCCCCCACCAACTGGTCCCGTCCTCTATTCTGTCCCAGGTCAGTTCCCTATTTTGCTTCCACCATTTGACCCAAAGGTTCCTTTGATATCTTGATCTTACTAGGAAGGAACAATTTATTCTGAGAGGTGGCCCATCCCACATGTCCACTGCCATTGATACTGGATTAACCTTTATGTTTTCAGCACGATCCCCTGTCCATGGCAAAACCCTCATACTCACTCTTTTGTAATCAAAACTATCCCGTATTTTGACCAAACATGTATATTCTCCTGTATCATTTGTGGTTACCTTGGTAAGATTCAGTACCATGTTTCCTTGTTGTTTATCCTGATCCCAATCGACTCCTATCTTGCCTCGGCTTCTTTCAGCCCCCCATTGCCATATTGCAATAACTTCACCGGCCTCAACTTTCTGGCTGTCAAAGATAACACAAGTTAATTGAACATCCATCCCTTCCATGACTGTAACCTTTGTTTCTTCAACCTGTACTAGAGTAGACCCTTGAACAGGTAATAGTCTCATGATCACTAGCAGTAATATAATTAAGAAGGCGGCTTTGCACGGAAGATCATCCGGGTTGGAGACACTATCTGGGTTTCCCACTAGAACGGTGCCTTCTTTACCCTGGTGTAATGGATCCAAGCATCCATTCCCTGGACCTTCACCGCCGTGTAGGTCGTCATCATCACCTGGTGGGGTCCACTCCATGATTCCCGTAGCGGATCCATGATCCACTTCTTGACATACACCTGGTCCCCAGGCTGGATGTCGTGGACAGAATTCTCCAGCGTGAGTGGTCTATTCCACTGTAACGTATTTCTTAAAGAATTCAAGATCTTATTAAGTGACATAACATACTCTGCAATCGCCTGGTCCCCACTCACATGTACCTCCCCTTTTAATACAGTTGCATGATATGGTTTGCCATATAATATCTCATATGGACTTACGCCTACCTTTTCCCTTGGTTTAATTCGAATCCTGAGTAGGGCCAAAGGCAAAGCTCGAGGCCAGTGCAGTTTAGCTTCCTGGCAAATCTTTTTGATTTGTCCTTTCAGGGTTTGATTCATCCTTTCCACCTGCCCACTAGACTGAGGTCTCCAGGGGGTATGCAAATTCCAGGTTATATCTAACATTCGTGCTAATTCCTGCACTACCCCAGCTATAAAATGCGGACCCCTATCTGATGACAATCCTAAAGGTACTCCAAATCTTGGTATTATTTCTTTTAACAAGGTTTTTACCACCTCCTTAGCCTGATTAGTTCTACATGGAAAAGCTTCCGGCCACCCTGAGAATGTACATACGTACACTAACAAGTATCTGTATCCCTGTGCCCTAGGCAGTTCAGAAAAATCAACTTGCCAGTAATCTCCTGGTTGTGGCCTGACTTGCAACTTTCCCATTTGTATTTGTCTCCTAACTACTGGATTATTTTTCAAACATACTGGGCACATTGCATTAACTGTTTTTGCCATTGTTAACATCTGATTAGAGATTATCTCATTCTTCAAAAATTTTACCAATACTTCTGCCCCCCAATGACATTTATTATGTTCAGATTCCAAAATAAATTTCATTATGTGGGTAGGTACCACTATTTGTCCCATTGGTGTAACGTACCACCCAATTGATTCTTCTGTGCCCCTAGCAAGTTTATTAGTTTTCCATCTTCTATTGAATATTTGGACTCCTGATTCATGTATGGGGTAGCCGGATTTGTTCTTACCGGTACCAATGCCATTTGAGTGCATACTTCCCGTGCCACTTGCCGTGCTGTAACATCAGCAAATCTATTTCCTCTGTAAACGTCTCCTTCTGCAGTCTGATGTCCTCTAACATGCATTACTGCAACTGCTTTGGGACTGTGTACCGCATCCAGTAGCTGTAGCAATTCTTCCCGGTGCTTGATGTTGGTTCCCTGTGAATTCAAAAGCCCCCTTTCCTTCCATTAACACCCCATGTACATGAACCACACCAAAGGCATATTTAGAATCTGTCCAGATATTAACCCTTTTGTCCTTGCTCAAATACAGGGCTCTGGTGAGTCCAATCACCTCTGCCTTCTGGGCCGAAGTTCCAGGTAACAAAGCCTTTGCCTCTATTACCTGATCCAATATTACCACTGCATACCCGGCATAGAAGTCCCATTCTCAACAAAACTGGATCCATCAGTGCATAGTTCCCATTCAGGTTCTTCCAATGGTTCATCCTTTAGGTCGAGTCTGCTGGCATATACTTGTTTAATTACCTCTACGCAATCGTGCACCAGTCCCCCAGCCTCCTGGTCACTGCGTAAAAACTCTGCTGGATTAACATGATTAGTAGTCCTTATTTCAATATCATCCGGTTCTCTCAGGATGGCCTGGTATTGCAACATTCGACTGGATGATAGCCAGTGACCCCCTTTTTGCTCCAAAACGGCCATGACCATATGGGGAACAAACACTTTCATTTTTGCCCCCAAAGTTAATTTCCGGGCCTCTTGAATAAGAATTATTGTTGCTGCCACGGCTTGTAAACACGAGGGCCACCCGGAACTTACTGAATCCAGTTGTTTAGAGAAGTATCCCACTGGCCTCTTCCAGGATCCTACCTTCTGGGTGAGGACCCCCAATGCCATTTTTTGCCTCTCATTCACGTACAATTCACTGGAATTCCTTGGTCAGGTCAGGGAGTCCTAGGGCTGGGGCCTCCTTTATAGTGCCTGCTTCAATTCCTGGAAGGCCTTCTTTTGCTGTGTCGTCCACTCCAACCGATGCTGCTTCAAGGCCTCATATAGTGGCTTGGCTCGGAGACCGAAATTCATGATCCACAGTCGACACCATCCCACCATTCCTAGAAAAGATCTCAATTCCTGATGGTTACGAGGCAAAGGAATAGCACATATTGCCTCTACTCGGTTTACTCCCAAACGTCTCTGCCCTTGTGTGATCTCACAACCGAGGTAAATAACGCTATTTTTGACCAATTGAGCTTTTTCCTTAGAAACCCGATACCCTGCTTGGCCAAGCATGTTGAGTAATTTAATTGTTAATTCCACGCACACTTCCCTTTCCTTAGTAGCCAGAAAAATGTTGTCCACGTACTGCAGTACTACATACAAGGATGGGGATATTGTTACCTGGGTTATCTTCCATTCCTCCAGCTCCTTGGCCAGTTGGTTTCCAAAAATAGTAGGGCTGTTTTTAAATCCCTGTGAGATTCTGGTCCACGTAGGCTGCTTCTTTCTCCCAAAATCAGGACTCTCCCACTCGAAGGCAAAATATTTCCTACTCTCTACTGCCAGTGGGATGCAGAAGAAGGCATCTTTAAGGTCAATCACTGAGAACCATTTAAACTCCTCCGATACAGATGTTAACAAGGTATAAGGATTAGCAAAAACTGGATGTGTCTTTCACTATTTCATTAATAGCCCTTAAGTCCTGTACTAAACGGTACTTACCATTAGGTTTCTTTACTGGAAAAATTGGAGTATTATACTCCGATTCACATTCCTGTAATATTCCTTGAGCCAAAAATTGTTTAATTAACGGGGCTACTCCCCTCCTTGCCTCAAGCTTCAAGGGGTATTGCTTTATCCTCACTGGTCGGGCCCCTTCCTTTAGTTCCAGCTTTACTGGCTGCGCAGCTTTAGATTTTCTGGGGACCCCTGACTCCCATACCCAGGGTACTACAGCCTGCTCAATTTCTTCTGGAATAGGAGAGGCATCCACTTCCTTGATCACAAAAATGCCTGCTATTTGTTCCTCAGATATTTCCAATTTCACCCTTCCCCCTTCAAATATTATTTTCACATTAAGTTGGGACAACAAATCTCTGCCAAGAAGGGGTGTGGGGCAGTTTGGCATATACAAAAATTGGTGATCTAATTCCTTCCCCCCAAACCTAAGATTTAAAGGTTGTAAAAATGGTTGTTCCTTTAGCTTCCCTGTTGCCCCCACCACCTGTACCGTTGTGTCACTCAAAGGTCCCAATCGTCTATTGAGTAGAGAATAAGTAGCTCCAGTGTCTACCATAAATTCTTGATCCTTTCCATCTATCTCTAAAACTACCCTTAAATCCTTTTCTAGTCAGCTTTGATTCTGATAGTTTCCCAAAACTAGTGCTTGAGCAACTTCTGCTGGTCCTCCCGTGAATCCTCTCCTCTAACCGGGCATTCATTTTTCCAGTGTCCCAATTGTCGGCAAAACGCACACTGGTTTGGATCCAACCTCCCCATGTTAGGTGCAAACCCAATTCCTCCCCGACCTCTTGCCAACCCCCTTTGTCCGCGATTAGCTCCTCCCCAACCTCGACCCCTAATGAGTCTTCCTCCTGCCCCTGTCTGTTGCATTACAGCCAGAATACTAGCTTGTTGTCTTTTTGCAGTTTCTTTTTCCCTGTTGTTGTATACCTTCCACGCTACCTCCAGCATTTTATCCAAACTCCTAGTATCCTCTCCTTCCAGCTTTTGTACCTTTTTCCTAATATCCTCTTGTGATTGCCCCATAAACAACAATGCCAATTGAAGTTTTCCTGATTGATCCTCTACATCTAAATTAGTAAACTTCCGAGCCATGTCTTTTAATCGTTCTAAAAAGGCAGACGGAGACTCATTCTTGTCCTGCTTGACCGAATACAACTTAGACCAGTTTATAGTCTTAGGTATTCCTGTCCTAATTTCTTCCACCAACAATTCCTGATATCGTTTTACAGCCCTTATTCCTCCCGTAGAGTTTGGGTCCCACCTAGGTTCGTCACTTGGTACCAATTCATCAACTGTCTCATTTAGTTGTCTCAACCAAATTTCCTCACGAGCCTTTTCTCTAGTGGCTCTAATAACCATTTCCTTTTCCGTGGAATCCATTATAGTATCTAATAATACCTGTAAATCATTCCAGTCCAGATTCTGAGTCTTTATTACCATTTTAACCACCCTTGCCACCCTTTCAGGATCCTCCCGATAACTCCCCGCTGATTGCTTCCATATTACCAAATCCCCGGGGGAGAAAGGCACCTTTATAAGTATCCTTTCTCCCTGTGATCCCACAGCTTCCCTCAACGGCGCAATTAACTGTGGCCCCTTCTGCCCCTTCCTTCCCTTGCGAGTCCGCCCTGCTAACGGAGTTCTTTTAACACTCTCATTCTTTTCACCATCACCACCATCACTATCACTCTCACTAGATCCCGTTTTTATAGCTATATCCGCAGGGGGAGCAGGGGGCACATGAGGAGCAACCGGAACCCTCGGAGGTGCTATACGATAAGACAAATCTTCCTCGACTGAAGGATACAAATTACGCTCCTTTCTTTCTTTACATCCCACACACTCCCTTTCATCATTCACTTCCAAAACCAAGATACCACATTCCTTTTGCCATTCCTCTTTCCAATATAAAACTAAAAACAAAGCCAAATATGGTATTTCATCCCATTTCTCATTTCTCCTTAAAAATTGCATCAAAGATTCCATTATCCCCAATTCCAGTGTACCATTCACCGGCCATCCCGCTTCCCCAATCTCATATTCAGGCCACCAATGATTACAATAATCTATCATTTTACTTTTATCCAATTCTTGATAATACCCTTCACTTTTCCACCGTTTCAATATACAACCTAATGGTGTATTTCCAGGTATTTTACCATTGGCTTGTACTAAGGTTTTAAAAGTTTTAAAAGACATCATATTACAGCCTTTAATTTCACCTTTAATCCCAATAACCCAATATACCTTAAACCAATATACCTTCTTGCCGTCCTTCCCTAAAATAAACAGGAGGCGAGTTCCGGTCCTGCATCCTTAGACGTCTTATGGCCGGAGCCTAGGCTTTTTTTTACCAACCACCAAATCCAAATCCAATTATCACCTTTTTCCAATATAAAGCACCTTCGGGCTTACCTTGGCAGTTGTCCAACAGGCGCGGAGTGTCGGGCACGACCGATTACTCCCCGAGAAGTGCTCGGTGCCGGCTTGGAGTGGATCAGGACGCGAACCGCCCCAGCAGCTCTTGGAGTCCTGCCGCGGTCGCCAGAAAACTGTTGCCCAATTGATAAATGACACAAAACTTGGATAAGTTTTGTGGGTGCTTTATTAAGGGCCCGGGGAACTGGGGGACTCACGTCCCAAAGTCCGAGCCCCCAAATTCACGTATGGGTGCTTCCCTCTTATACATGCGATTCACAACAAAGTCTCCAAGAAACAGTTTCCCGTTCCCCTTGCCTAGTCTCTAAGAAACAGTTCCCCGTTCCCCTTGCCTAGTCTCTAAGAAACAGTTCCCCGTTCCCCTTGCCTGGTCACAGACCCCTTGTGATACATTCCTTGGTTCACAAACAAGATCATTAATCCTCTACTTATCTTATTCTAAGAGCATTGTATGCTGCCTCCAGAGAGGTTAGCATTCTTACTTTCCTGCACTAGTTTAATTATTTATTAAATCCCTAAGACTACCTGCTAGGTTACACACAAAACCCAACACACTTTCAACGGCTACAAAACTACTTTTTAACAAACCAGTTCACACACAACTCACTATAATTAAATATTTTGCTAAATTTCATTTCTTTTCCAACATTATCAGGACTTAAATTTAAGAAATGGATCTGGTAAAAAATAAAAATATTACTATGTAAGCCAAAATCAAGGCCTCCAAAGCTCTGTTACCTTAATAAATTAATGAGTAGCAAAATATGAAAATCTATATACCAGTTTTACTGCTTACCATATAGTTTCATATTTGTCTGTGATAGCTTATAATTTAAAAAATGCAAAAAGAAACCCAAAAGAAACACTTGTCTCTATTTGGAAAAGACAGACAAAAACTGCACACAAATATAAAAAAAGGATGTATCCAGGTTAAGGAAACTCTCAGCAGGACACCCTGAGTAAATACAGTACTATACTGATTGCTCAGGAAATAACTTATAATATGTTTTTTTTTTTCATTATTCCCAGTAAGTTCAGGGTTAAAAAATCTGAAAGCCTCTCTGATAGAATACTCACATTTGGTCTTGACTACCAAGAAAACCACTGAAAATCCTTTTAATATTATCACAGGAGGTAACAGTGTTTCCTGGTTTAGGGCAAATTTAGGAGAAAACCTCCAAAAGGGGGCCCCTCCAGAAAGAAAAGCTACACGGCCCCTCCCCCCAACCAGTTCGGGAAGGATTCCTAGGAGACAAGTGGAAAGAACCTGTTTATTTAACAGGCAAAACACCCCCCAGCACACAAAATGAGCAATACCGGATGACAACACTCTTTCACCACTCTGAAAAAAGATGACAAATTCAGAAAGTCTCTCCTGGAAGTGGTCGCTCTGTTACCAGTCGCTCCGGCACTGGGGTAACTGCTGCAAGCCACAAAGTGCAAACTCTTGGTGTTTCCCAGGTCCCAGTCCAGAGCAAGCTTGAGTGGTTCCAAAAAAGGGAAGGAAAAACAGTCCAGGGAAAAATTCGGGCTTAGCTGAACTAACGAATGAGAAGGAGCAAAAAGCAAAAGCAAAGCAGGAGCAAAGCAGAAGCAAGAGCAAGAGCAAAGCAAAAAGCAAAAAGCAAAAAGCAAAGCAAAAAGCAAAAGCCACACTATGTACTGCCCCGTCTCTGTGTCCCACGAGTTGTGGGGGAGCAGGCTGATAACAAACCAAAACATTCACTCTTCAGAGCCAGTCTTGAAGAAACAGAACATAATATCCAGCATAAAAAGAACACACAAATGAGGATACAAGCATCAACATCACCCTAGGACACAGTGGAACTAAGTGAGTAGTATACTGCTTAAAATTGTGTGAAAGGAAATTCATGACAATATTTTCCCATTGATCAGTTCTTAGCATGATACAAGAATTTTTTGAGTCTCTTCTGAAATGTATGTGTTGTGAGTATCTGGTGTAAATACATGTCTGTGCAGAGTTACATTTAGGGAAGCATGACCTACCACATTGCTTTCCAAGTTCTTATACGTCTGGAAGGTATTTCAACGTTCATTTATCTTCTTATGGAACAATATGATTTGTATCAAAGAGATGATTTTATGTCAAAGTACCCTCTGCCATCACTGGCCTAAATTACACATTAGAAGCATAAATATCACAAAATAAAAGAATTTAGATCAGTACAACAGCATAAATTCTTGTGGGGAAAATGATGTATTAGAAAAAACCTTCCAGTTCATTGGTTGTTTAGAGGAGAAGCTTTTGAGTCACTTGTAAAAAGCATTTTCACTTTTTTGTTTCAGCAAATATAGTTCTCAAGCAAAGTTACTCTAAACATAATCCCATGGAATTTGATCACTCTCCCTCTATACTGACCAAAGCTAAAAGTCTTGTGCTAGTATTTGATAACTAAGGGTTTATATTTAGGAAATCTTACTTCTTATGTGATGGAAAAAGGCAGAATGTGTACTGTGATCATTCTTTCTGCATAATAATTTAGAAGACACCAGTTTCAGAGACTTTGAAGAAAATTTTTGCCTAATATCTTTGAAGACAATTCTTTCCTAGTGCCATGTAGGACTAGGAAAAATCACATCATCACTGCAAATAGTTCAGAGACTGTATATGTTAAAGAAAAAAAAAAAAAAACCTCTGCTTGGAGGAAAGAGGTCTCTAATGAATGGGTGTGCAAGGCAATGACCAGCTATTGTCCATGAAGTAGATCAGAGGACTGAATAACTCATATCAACATTGGACCAAAATCTGAACTCTGATCCTAATAATCTCCACAAACTCTGTTTGGCTGGACGATTTGAAAGAGTTTCAGTTCTACATCTGTAACCTGAATTTTATTAATTAAATTACTAAACTGAATCAATTTATGCCAATATTCCAGATTTCTGGAGGAGAGACAACTCCAAAGGTCCATGTAATTACTGATTTCAGAACAGGAATCAGTGTAGTCTCTTCAGGACTGCTGTGTAAAATGGTCTTTAATGAGAAGAATACCCAGAAAAGAGAAAGCATTTTAGCATTCTAGTCTGATTTCATGCCTTTGTGACACGTATCTTACATCAGCAAAAATGTACTACTGTTTTGTCTCATTGACCAATAGAAAACAGACAGTATGTATAGCCATTACTGACTAAAAAATCAAACAAGAAAGTAATTTTGTCATTACTTTGTAACACCTGGAAAGTAGGGTAAAATGTCAACTCCTGGTTGACATTCATAAAGCCTATCATAAAGACAGAATATTCTCTACCTAGATGATGATGATTCCTATATCATTCTTCAGTTCCAAAATCTTGTGATCCCTGTGCACTTCCTCCCTGGGCAGTTTCAGTGTCCTTGTGGAGATTAATTTGAACTGTACAAGAGGAATCAGAAAAATGCAGTCAATCAGCAAAGCCCCTCCTCTGTTCTCTAATTTGCCTGTGAGTCACTCACAGTTCATGAAATAATGTTAATTAGTGGAGAAATTATGGCATCTTTTCTTTCATTTGCTTAATATATTTTAATAACCAGCATCTAATGGCAACCATGTATGCTGGATGTAATGCTACCGATGACTGAAAGGAGGAAAGAAATTTTTTGTCTTCCAGAGGAAGCTGTGGCAAGACTTCTACCACCCTTCCTCAGATGGCTGATGCAGATGGGAGGGATAAACCAGGCATGTCAAAGGCCCAACACAGAGGTAATCTCCTGGTGCCAAAAGGTCTTCAGTGCAACCAAAAATCAGCATCTTAGTATGGAGAGCAGATGTGGGAAGAGATAAAAGAAAATAAGTATTAATAACTAAAAGGCCTTGTTTTACACTATAAAAGGCACAGAAATTATCACAAAGGTAAAAGCATCTTACACATTCCCTGGAAACATGTAAGATGGCTACTCCCTGAAGCTGGATGCATCTTCACGGTTACTTTTCTGGAAATTGAGGGAAAGGATTTCAATGTGTGCCCTGTTGGGTGGCTGGTCATGGCTTGACCTGGATGCCTCAACATTGCAGAGAGAGGTCCTGCAAGACACAGCTTTCTAGGTGTCTCAGGTAGTCTTTCAGCTACCAGATAACCTCAGCAAGGGGCAGGCAGTTCGGCTCTTAGCAGTGATTTTCAGCTCTTAGCAGTGATTTTCAGCTCTTAGCAGTGATTTCAGCTCTGCCTTGAGAGGGGTCCCCTTGCCAACACAGGAACAAGGAGACAGGAGCATTGTGTGGTTGTTCTGCAGAGGTAGCCTTTATTCCAGCACCCTGCTAAAGAAGCCAGTGATGACAGCTCCCTCCTGAACAGGGCAGAAACTCAGGTTTTTATGGGGAAAAGCAGGAGTGGTACAAAGAAGGCTGTGGGGGGTGGAACCAATCAGTCTCAACAACAAATCTACATGGGACTCCAAAGCATGTTGGGAACTCACCATGACCAAGAAGGATTTCTCAATCCAGGAGAGTTTGAGAAGATCTTATAATATCCAATTCAAGGGATACCTCTCCAATGGAGAGGGTTGGCATGCCTATCTGTCTCCACAGGGCTCCATCAGCAAATGGATTGTAAGATGCATTGAATCCTATGTTATTTCTTTGCTAGCTGTAATAATTGGTACGTCTATGGTGTATGTTATCTACTAGTAGTTGTCCTTTTTTTTTATTTATTCCTGTGTAGTAAATAACCTGTTTAAAGTCTTATGTGAGAGTAGGTTTTAGGGTGCTGGCCACACCAAAAAGATTACTGTCTGGTGCCAGATGTCTGGACAAAAGGCAAGGACTTATCTAAACACTCATATCTATTTGTAACATAAGCCATGGCTCAAGATTTTTTCTTAGCCATCCTTTTCCTTTAAAAAAACAAAATAACCCAAACCAACCAACCAACCAAATGCCTCCCCCAACAAAACTCAAACAACAAAACTGCCAAAACCAGCAAAAACACCAACCAACCAAAAAAAGCAGCGTAGAATTGCAGGACCACTATAAAAGAAGCAGCAAACTGGCAGGACAGTTTTACATCAGTATAGTGAATTTAGATGTTGGCTGCATCCAACCCCTCTGTCAAAGCAGTTTTATCATAGTTTTATCATATTCATGTTGATGCAGGAGATCTCTGATGCCTGTGGAAATAAGACATTTCCTCTGTAACACCTAGAATATTATGATATGGTATGTAGGTAGAATTCATTGTTAAGCACAATACATGTTTAGAAGATTCAAAACCCACGTTGTGACCTATATGTATGTCCAGAATATTTCTTCAATGCCATAGTCTCTACAAATTTTCAGCCATCCAGTCTCTCTCTTCATCATGTAATTTCTTAATACATAGGAGAAGTCAAAATTTATGACCAGCTCTGGTGAAGCTGAAGATTAGCAGTGAGATACATTATGCCATAATTTCTTTTTGATGAATCAAATTGATTCATCAAAAAGAAGTTGAGTCAAACTGAGTCTTTAAATTTGCTTCCAGTTTGATCCTACTTTGTTCATTATTAAATTTCATAAACATTCCCTCGAAACAGATGCCAATTATAAAATGTCAGAACATCTATCAAACAGTTTCTATTCACAATTAATAGAAGGATTATTTTTGTTATTCACAAGAAGTTCTTTCTGGACATATAGAAAATTAATCAGAAATAAAACTAAATCTTTAAATATGTTAAAACTATATATTACACATAGCTTACATTTCAGTAGTCCTAATAGTGGCCATTTCTGTAATTTCAGAATTCATTTCCTATGTTACACAGAAGAATACAGTAAAAAAAAGGGATATCACATTACCTGTACAGACTTCCAAAGGATAGATGTCAGGAGTCTTTGTACAGAATTATAGAAAAGATCAGTCATATCTGAGAGAGGAGTAGTCAGCATGCAGAAGTTATCTGGAGGCAGCTCCCACTTATGGTAAAGCTTCTCACAGGAAAATGATGTTTAACCACGTCACAGCAAATTGATGCTTCTTGCCTTTCTTTCTCATGTTGATTTGTAACAGCAAAACATTAATTTAAAGTGAAGCACACAGTATCTTCAGGCAGAAGTAATTATCTTCACTTGTATTTTCATTAAAAAACCCTTTTGTTGCCTTTTCAGGACAAAACTGTGTCTTTAAGTAATAGAACCAAAGAATGGAAAGACCTTTAGGATCACCAAATCCAACTGTTAAGCCAGCACTGCCAAATCCATCACTCAACCAAGTTCTTCAATGGCACATCTTCAGATCTTTTAAATATGTCCAGGGACAGTGACTCAACCACTTCCCTCGTAAACCTATTCTAACACTTGGCAACTTTTCTGGCTATGAAATTTTTCTCAATATCCTGTCTAAATCTCTCCTGCCACAATTTGAGGTGTTACCTCTCATCTTCAGGCTGTTGCCTGGAAGAAGAGACCATCTGGATACACTCCCCTCTCAGGCAGTTGAAGGGAGTGACAAGGTACCTTGTGAGCCTCCTTTTCTCCAGGCTCTGCACCACCAACTCCCTCAGCTGCTTCAGATCAGACTAATGCTAGAGACCCTTCCCCAGATCTGCTGCCCTTCTCTAGACTCACTTCAATGAATCAATGTCTTTCTGGTCGCGAGGGGCCCAAAACTGGATACGGGATTTGGTATGTGATGTCACCAATGCTGAATACGGGGGTACAATCTATACCCTGATTCTGTTGGTCACACTAAACTGCTGTTTTCCAGCTGCACAATGGCTTCTTTGTTGCCCATGCCGCATTCACTGGTGTATATACACCCCAGTTGAGCTATTAATCCATTTACCCATGGTGACTGGGGAGGGAATTTCAGGATCTTTCTTTATAACACTTGAAATAAAGGTTTACTTATTTAAAAATACTTACTACAAGGTGCTGTTCTGAACAGATAGATCAGAATCTATCTTCTTGCATTCTACTTAATGGCCATCATGGTGGAGTAAATAAAGAGCCTTTCCATTAAGAGAGAATTTTAAGAAATATTTGAAAATATACACAAAAGTGTGTGAAATGTTAGTTAAAGGATTACTGGTCACTCTCATAAACTACAGAAGCATGGAGGAAAATAGAAAGTAGAGCAAGGAATACCTAGCTGTGCTTAACCATGCTGCCACTGATGTCTAGGAGGACCATTTTGGACATTAAAAGGGCAGTGACAGAGAACATAACTAGTCCAAAAGAGTGAAGTATAGTAGTGTACTCCTAAGAGACCTGTTGTGAACACCTTGTCTGACCTGCAGTGATGCCTTTTTCAACCTAGAAATGGAACAACAAACACTTCTGAGATAATATTAATATAAGAGGTAATATAAACCTGGTCTTTATTGGAGGTCTCCAGGGGCAGTTATGGAAAAATGTCCACAAAAGCCCACCTACATGGGGGTACATACAGTTTTATAAGTTTGGTAAATTAGCTTAATTGACTAAAAAATTGCCAATTAGGAGTACAAGTGATGATGCAATTCTCCCCACAGATAAAGCCCATTCCAAGTCCTCCCCCCTCAAATGGAAACTGAACTTCTTGACTAAAAGTTGTCTTCAAGAGTTGGTTTTGGCTTGGATTCCTAAGGAGAACCAAGATAGGATAGCGGCTTTGTAATATGTTTGATCTTTCTGCCTATCAGGACCAGAAAAGTACTAGAAAAACTAGCGACAGATGGAGTAATAGGCTACAGATCTTAAAATATATGTGTGAAGAATACAGAGAATATGTAAAAGAAAAAAAGGCAAAAATCAATAGGCATCACTAACTCAGCAAAAGCTCTAGGTTTTCATTATTATTTGTTGCTGACCAATGGCAATATGCCAGGAGAAATCAGGATTTAAATTTTAGAGACAGAGTTGATTCAAAGTCTTTATTATCCATGTTCATGAGCTTTTTAAAAGGAGGAAATCTTTTTCTTTCACTTGCTTTGCATTTGGATAATAGTACCTCACTGACCCTTGCCTGATGGGCTGAGAAGTTTCTGTTTGCTACATTTATACTTATTATTAAAAGACCTACAAATTGGTTAAAATAAGTACTACAAATTTATTTGTTTCATATATGGAATAATAATTAATATGATCCTTGCTGAATATTCTTCAGTTGATAGAGACCTTGAAGAATTTGTGGGCACCTGAGCTGGATATATTATTTAAAAATAAATTGTGCATGTGCTTTCAAAATCTCACATTTATTAAGCTATTCTTGTATGTTCAAGTTTTGTTTGGAACACTTCACACCAACTTAGAATGCTACACTTCAAGGCAACAGAAATTACATCTGTGCTTCCTTATGTATCACTTTGAATATTGATATATAAATTAATATTGTTTGCTTATTTTCAGATTACCAAGTAGTCCAGATCCACCAGTATATCTTTCATTATTTAAATTTTCTCAGTAGCTCTGTGATAATCTTTACTATAGTAATTGTCATAATAAATATGTTTTCTTCTAAGGTACTGATAAAAATCAAGATAACCAATATCACACAAACATAACGAACTCTTTGGCGAAGGCTATTTTCTCACCTAGAAGTCCATACTTGAATATTCTTGTTGTTTTTCCCTCCCTCTAAGATGATTTCAGTGTTCCATGATTAATCAGTGATCCAGCTAAGCAGTTCCCAGAAAGTTTATTAGAATTTGCTCCTTAACATCCATGCAGTTTTTATTACACCTGAAAGCATTGCAATAGCTACCCTCCACTTCATACAAAACAAACTTATAATTGTTAGACATACCATTTTCTCAGAAGGTCTTATTATGGTGTCATTGAAAGTTTTTTGTTTCTTGTATAGTTCCCAGTAAAAAAGATAAAATTCTCTAATTCCCAAATGCCAATTCAATCTTTGAAACTTTATTTCCCTTGTCGATTTACAGAAACTTTATCTTCTAATTTATATTAATGACCAACAATCTCCTTTTAGTTTCAAGAGTAAGAGATTTCTTTTATATTTCAGTGTCTTGGTTTGAATTAGACAGGTGTCTGCTAAGGTATGCAGGAGCCTCCCTTAAAATGGAAACTGTAAACCCTCTCCCTCTGAATTATTATAATTTTGAAACTAAGGGACTCTCAGGCAAAGATACGGGAATAGGAATAACAGTTCTTTACTAGGAAAATTAAAATACAAATGCAATAGTATAACAAACAAACAAACAAACAAAAACCCCAACTGTTGAAGGGCCTTACTGACCACCCCTTGTCTCTCCAGATCACAGATCATTTTGTGGATGGGGATCACAGCAACTCTATTCACCCAATGCTGCCGGTGGTGCACTATTGAGATGGGAATTGGTACTTGTCGCTCTTCCACCCTCAGGAATCCTACTGCAGGTCGGTTTTCTGATAGTCCAGGCAAGGTGTTCAATTACTTAATGTTCTCTGCTTCTACAGCAGCTATTCCAAAAACCTCCCTGAGTCCCTTCGGGTTTTTGTAATAGCTGTTTTGGAGGAAGTCTATGCCTAGAATCCACGGGGCCTCTGGGCTGGTTACAATAGGATGCTTTTGCCACTTCTTCTAGGTCAGGCTCACCTTGGCTTCCAACAGGGTCAATTGCTGTCACTCCAGCAATGGAAACAGGCTCTGCCACAGCATGTTCCAGTGGCATTAGGGTACACAGCTCACCAGTATCAACTAACACTTCATATTTTTGTGGCTCTTATGTGCCAGGCCATCAGATCCACACTGTCCAAAAGACCCAGTTTTCCTGTGCCTCTTCTTGGCTAGAGGAAGGCCCCCTCTAGCCCTGGTTATAATTTTCTTCCTGGGCATACATACTAGAAGTTCTTTTAAGGGCTTCTCACAGATCATAGCAGGCAGCTCTGTCATGGGAGGCTGAGGCTGCCTTCACTTTACTGGAACTCCCTTGGTTAGTGTTTTCCTCCTTGAGTTGATACACCTGTGCTGCCAGGAGAGAAGTGGTTTCCCATCCCACCTTCCCATGTCTTCCCCACAGTCACGCAGGAAGAACCACAGGTCAGCTTGTGAGGTGTAGCCTCTCTTTTTAGCTGGGGACATTGGGGTCTGACTTTGGGGCTTGTGACTCGCTCTGGTGCTGCATTGATCTTCTTCACCTCCTCCCTCATCTCCTCTTTAAACTCCTCTTTGAATTCCTTAACTATGGCAGACACATGAGTCTGCATCAGGCCATTGATCATACACTCATAATTTCTAAGATTGTTGGAGACAGAACCCACTGTCTCTCGGTTGATATCCGCATTAATTGTTCCAATGAAGGTGGTGTACTGAGATGGCCCTACATCTGCCAGATTCCACAGCATTTGCCCTGTGCACCTGACCTTGTCAGAGTCATTATCATGCTGTCCACCCTTCCCAAAGAGTACCTCCCATACTGCCACTTCTCTCAGCTATTGGATCCCTTCCTCAAGGGTCTTCTTGCACATTCTATGATGATGCTCCTGTATTGTCTGTGGACAAACCTCTTTCTTACACTCATTAAAAGCTTCTTCCAGAGGGAGAGACCCTGGTTCCTTTATGAATACCTGATTCATATGTGACTCTTGGGTCAAGGATCCCAAATTCCTTGCCTAATCACCATCCACTTGCACACCTGTACCCATAAGGTCCCAGAATCGAAGTAAAAGCCTCATA
The DNA here is from genome assembly GCF_028018845.1 of Melospiza georgiana. Taxonomy (NCBI): domain Eukaryota; kingdom Metazoa; phylum Chordata; class Aves; order Passeriformes; family Passerellidae; genus Melospiza; species Melospiza georgiana. Next base: position 61,532,641 of record NC_080465.1, on the reverse strand, counting down.
CACCTGTCATACAATGTCTTTGTGCAGATTACTGAGACTTTCATACGTCAGGGACTCAGTGATGATCTCAACTGCTGGCTCCCCTGTGGGTTGTTGAAGGCCCTCTTTTCTTATCTTTATTATCTGCTTTGATTTCATCTTAGACTTCCTCATTTCCACTGGGGTGACTGCAGCTGGCTGTGACGGTCCTTGCAGTTCAGCTGGAACCTGGACAGTTGAAATGTCTGTGGATTCTACTGCTGCACCATTAGACTCTCCCTCTTCTTGGTAGTGGGAGGTTTTCTCACCAGCTGGGGAAATGTATTCCTCCAGCATCTGGTGTATCTTCTCTTCCATTACCTCCATCCAAATGTGGGTGGTTTATTTTTGAGGTGGGGTCTGGGGCAGGCTTAGGTGGTGGGGCAGCATTCCTAGTCTCTGGGGCTATGTCAGGTTCTGAAGCAGCATTCCTAATCTCTGGGGTGGGTATAGGGTGGTTATCCAAGTCAATCTTCCTTTACCTCTAAATGTTAAATAGAACAGGCATATCAGCAACACTAACCAGTATGATATCATTATCATTTAGAGACGATTTGAACCCTTCAAAAGGTGGTGAGGTAGACCCAAAGAGCTGGTTTGGAGAAAATTTCCCCTGGTGTCATTTCCTCACAGTAGGTACCATTATTGTGTGTGACAGGTCTGAATCCATATGCTCACCTTCCAGCGGAAGTTAAAAATCTATGAGCTTCTCACCTTATTAACCCATAAAACTGGACAAAAGCCACAGTAGTCTTAGTTATGGGGGCCATGTTTAGATAAGGGCCTGCAAATGGGCGAAATATAGCCACAACCACATGCCACCCAATCCAGGATAAGCATGGTGACATCTAATGGGGTTTCTGTATCTAGCACACAAAAAATTAGGTTAATCAAGAACTGATAACCTAATGAATTAGGTTAATCAATAACTCTTTTCACTCTTTGTCTCTTGATGCCCTTGTACCTCACGTTAGGTGCCAAAATCTGTCTTGGTTTGAAAAAGACAGATGTCTTCTAAGGAATGCAGGAGCCTCCCTTAAAATGGAAAATGTAAACCCCCCCTGTTACAGGGCTTTCAAGGGTCTTCAGGGTGAGAGAGAGACAAGAATGTTAACCTCATGTTCAGAAGGCTTGATTTATTAGTTTATGATATATATATTGCATTATAACTATACTAAAAAGTATAGAAGCAAAGGTCTCAGAAGCTAGCTAAGCTAAGAATAGAAAAGGAAAAAATAACAAGTTCCGTGTCCAGGCAGAAAGCAAGAATAGCTCTGCCGTGAGCGGTCAGTAAATCCAAACATCCACAGGAGACCAATCTCGGATCCACCTGTTGCATTCCACAGCAGCAGATAACCATTGTTTACATTTGTTGCTGAGGCCACAGCTTCTCAGAAGGGAGAAAAATCCTAAAGAAAGGATTTTTCACAAAAGATGTCTGTGACATTTCACCTTTTAAATTCTATTAAATTAAAAAGAAAAGTGTCTGTAATTTTTTCTGCAGTGCACATGCAGATGAAAGAACAAACACTTGACGGCTTATCTGTTGCCATTCCAAATCTCAATCAAGCGCTGGTGTGGAATGAACAGAGAATTTCTTCACCTGTAGAACATACAGTACTAACAAATCACCAAAACAATCTTACAATCTAAGAAAACGCAAAAAACCATGTAAAGAAAATTCAAGTCCAAACAGCTGAGTTTCAGGAAAAAGTCCACGGACTGAAGATGTTCCTCTTTGCCATTTCTGAAAGTCCTTTTTGGTCCTGAAACAGGCTTGCTGCAGAAAAGTCCATCAATACTTATCAAAGTCCATTGACAGTCATCAAACAATTTCAAACAATTTGAGACAACTTCTGGAATGTCCTTTTATGGCCCTTCAATGCTTCAGAGCTGCTGCCAGCTATTCAACTCTTTTTATTTAATTTTATTTTTTTTTATTTGGAAAAAGCAGCAGCAGCAGGGCAGAGCCAGAGAAAGGCCCTGGGAGGCCCTGGCCCATGAAGAGGCACCAGGAACCTCAGATCTGGCCCACAAAAAGGCGGGCCAGGGCTGGTAGGGGAAAGCACAACCCCCAAACCCATCAGGAGGCCGGGCGGTGGCCCTGGCCCAGGGACCCGTGCCCAACAGCCCAGGCCCAAACCATGAGGCAGGCTCTGCCTTGCCACAGGCCTGCACTCTGCTGCCAGTACAACAGCAGAATCAGTGGCCACACACTTCTTTTCCCCAAAATCACTGAGGCATGCCAGCAGCAGGTGAATAGAAGAAGCCCCAAGAATCCTCATCTCGGGTATAGGAATGTTTGTTTCTCACAGCAAGCAAGCCATGATCACTTCCCGCTGTGCCCTCTGCCTCTGCAATGCAAATGCAACAGGTGTGTCTCCCATCTGCCTCACGGCACCATCCCCTCTGGGCTGGGGACCAAAGGCAGAACTTTCGGGACCCACTTGCCCCTTGTCACTGGGGCTCAAGAGGGGCGGCAGAGATGGCAACCTCCAAGGGGTAGCAAGTGACCAAACACCCCCTAACCCACCAAGAATGCTGATCTTGAATGCCGGCAGATGGGCTGCACCCACAGCCAGCTAGCGAGCACCCCCTCCTCCACAGAAGGAGAGACCGGCGCACTCTTCCCCTGTCCCAGCTTCCCCCGCAGGGGCAGCCCCAGGATAACACGAAAAACTCGGGAGGGAAGCCACGCTGGATGCAGGAGCCGCTGCAGGATGCTCTGAGGGTCCCGCGGGTTCGGCGCCGTCTTCAGCATCATCCCGAACAGGCACTGGCTTGGCTTGAGGAGGCGGGGATGTGCAGGAACACACTGCTGCTGTGTCCCCTGGCTCTGGAAGCGGCAGCAGGCACAGCACAGGGTCAGCAGCGCCTTCTGCTGCTGGCTCTGGGGTCAGCTGCGGAGGCGCAGTTGCAGAAGCCGGCAGAGTGCACACGGGCAGCGGCGGGGCTGGCATAGGCAGCGGCGGAACAGCCGGGAGGGGCAGCAACGGAGGATCTCTGTTGCTTAGCAACATCAGCTCCGCTGCAGGCAGCGGTGTTCCTGAGCTCTCAGGTGCAGGCGTGGAAGCCAGCGGAGGCACAGGCGGGATCGCCCGGGGAGGCGGCCGCGGAGCGGGTCCGAGAGGCGGCTGCGCTGGCCCAGCAAGGGGGGCCTCGGAGATCGGTACCGCCCCCATTTCTGAGCAGGGCAGGGTCCAAGAGGCCGGCTGTGGAGGGGCCTGCCGGGCTTCCAGGAGCGGTGCTCGCAGGGCTGCCCGGGGCTGGGCCTGCAGGGCTGCCAGGGGCGGTGCCCGCAGCGCTGGAGGGGATGGTGCCGCCCACTCCCATCCTCCTGGAGAGAGAGAAGGGGGGGAAGGAATGGCTCCATCTGGACATGCTCTGAAGACAGAGTAAAAAAAACTTTGGCTCGCAGCGAAACTTTGCCCCCCCCACTGGGATGCAAGGGGGCTGGAAAGCAGCAGATCGTCTTCCTCCAAAGGGTCTTCTCCTGCTGGAGACGGGGGAAATGGAGCTTGTCCCTTGCAGTTAGCAATCCAGGGAAAAACAGCTGCTCTCCTTTTCAAAACTGGAAGGAGTATTCTAAATGCTGGATAGATCCCGGGGTAACCAAACCCACGGTCCAAAACGAATTGGAAAATGGAGTCCATGCACTCCCATACAAAAATATCCAGAGCATACAGCAGATTAGTAAAAAACCCAAAGAGCTTTTTTTCAAAAAAACTCATAGAAATCTGTCTCCAACAGGAGAATTCCTCCTCTTCACCTCATTTTTGCCAGAGGGCAATAAGTTTCTCCTCTGAAGCAGAGAAATGAACCTCATCCTCTATGGGGGAAGTCCCCCATATCAGCAGCCACAAACTACGAAGGGCCGCATTTTCAGGAAGGGAAAAGCGTACAGTACATTTTGAAAGAGTCCAGCATGCTCTGGCCAGCTCCATGGTGCTGCTAGGCCATCCAAACATCTTCCTGGAGGCTTTTCAAAAGGTTCTGTTTGTGGTCAGCCTTGGCTGTGAACTCTGTCCAAATCAGGATCTTCAGTTCTTCAGCTCCTGGCTAGAATCCACTTCTGTGGTCACTTGTGAAGCAACCATCAGGGTTTACCCAGTGCAGCACTTGCTCCTCTGGGGTCTCACCAATTGATGGTTTTCCTCCTCAGTCGGGGTTCACCAGTTGTTACAGGGCTTGCAAGGGTTTTTGGGGTGAAGAGAGAGACGAGAATGTTAATTCCATGTTCAGAAGGCTTGATTTATTAGGTTATGATATATATATATTACATTATTACTGTACTAAAAGAATAGAAAAGTTCTCAGAAGCTACCTAAGCTAAGAATAGAAAAGGAATGAATAAACAAAGGGCTGTGTCTCAGCAGAGAGTGAGACCCAGCTCTGCTGTGAGTGGTCAGTAAATCCAAACATTTACCCAAGACCAATCACGCATCCACCTGTTGCATTCCACAGCAGCAGATAACCATTGTTTACATTTTGTTGCTGAAGCCACAGCTTCTCAGAAGGGGGAAAAATCCTAAAGAAAGGATTTTTCACAAAAGATGTCTGTGACAGTAAAGCCCCTTCCTCCCTCCCTCCAAATTATCATAATTTTTTAATTAAGGGCCTCTCAGGCAAAGATATGGGAATAGGAACAACAGTTCTTTACTAGTATGTATAACAAGGCAAAACAAAACTACAATATTTATGGCATTAACAACTAACAGAATCAGGGACCCGGTAACAGTTCCCTTGCCGGCAGTCCCTCTGCCCCTTGGTACAGTTGCTATCAGAGCCGGCAGCAATGAGCAAAAATCCTGGGCTGGTGGGCAAGACATATCAGCACTTTTGCAGTAGCTGGAACTGTGGGGACATGCCGGCAAGGCAGCATGGTACAGGCTACAGCATGGAGAAAATGCAGAGCAGTAACGAAGAAACAGCGGAGGCGGGACAGCGGTGGCCCGGCTCTGAGAAGAGTAGGGAGAGGTGAATTCAGGATTCCACAAGCAGATAGTGATCGGTCATTGAGGGCTGAGATACAGTGGTGCTGGTGAATTCTCCTCGCAGTAAGCAACAGCCTAGCAGTCCGCCTCTGATACTGCAAAGCGAGAGAGGACTGCCCCCAACCCCATCTCCTTTTTTACCTACTCCCATTCTCGCGGTGGTATCTCTGCTCTCCCCATCACCGCCCCCTGCGCCCCCCTACCCCCCCCCCCCGCCAGAGAAACTCCCCAAACCCAAAGGAGTTCCCCCTCCTCGCCATCTGTGCTTATTAGCAACTCAATGGGAACAAAATTCCATATTTAACAAGGAAAGAAGAGAAATAAACCAACATCCAACAGACTGTTGCAACAATAAAAAGAACTTTTAAAAACATGTTAACAGGTAAATGTAGTGTAGAAATAGATATTAGAAATAACATTGGCCAGTCACATCATGGAGAGGGTCACTTCACTGAACAGGGACTTACACAAATCAGAGATGGTTAAAGCCTTCTTTGCTTTGGAACCAAGGGAATAACACAAAGCTCTGTCAAGGAGGGTTAAGCTGTGCTGGGCCAGGAGTTGTCTCAGTGCTACCAGCCTTGTGATGGTATTGTAATCTTCTGAGACTGAGTGTGATTCCCCCCTGTGTTCTCAATGCCTTTATGAAACAGGAAAATATATTTCTGAATTACACTATTAAGGCATTAGAAATCATTATGGTATTAGAAAAGCTGAACTAGTGTTTTTATTATTTTTCTTATACTAAAGAGAAAGTATCTTCATCAATATACATTTTCATAGATATTATATCTACAATCTGGCATGAAAGCATGAAATTAAAACAGACTATCACTGAACTGAGACAAACACTGACCCATGGCTGCCCCCATGGTGTTGGAAGCCTAGATAGTATTTCCACAAGCAAAGCATGAGATGTTTGAGTCACACTAAAGAATGAATAAAATTATCCCTAATCAAAACACAAATCTCTCCTCTAATTTTGTTTTGCAATGTGGAAACAGTGTTGTCTACTGTAAAATGTAGATACTATAAACTTGTCTGTGGTAAAAGTATAAAATTATGCATCAATAGATGACTTAAATCAGCTAGGAATTAAGGTGGTCATTAGAGAAGGTTGGGGAAAAAAAGACAATCCAAGACCATATCCTAACTTTTCTTTAACCTCAGTCTGCAATCATGTGGTTTCACAGGAAAACACAGGACCAAGCAAAAGCAAAAATACTTCCAATTGTACCCAGAGATTGTTCCAACCTTTCAAAAAAAGTTGATAATCACAATAAATTTGAATAGACTTTCAGTATTCTGAAGATAAAACGATGAAAATACAAAAGTGTTGAGAGAGAAGAACTAAGTGAGGGGAAAAAAAGAAGAATGTGAAGGGTGAAATGGCTCATCTCACTATTTTGAGCATAGCAAGAACAGCTACAGATTTGTATTTTCTTGTCAACTTAAGGCTTATTATTCAAACTTCAACAATAATTTTAATGCAGAACACCAAACCTTTTGAATCCCTGCCAAGCATGCAGCATCAGGATGTGATGCTTTCCACAGCTTTTCAAGAGCCATTTGGACCCACTACATATACAGCACCTGACAGAGACTCAGCTTCCTGCTGGGAATGGGAACAGGACTATTGTGTGGTACTATACACTTGTCAAAAGTTCTGGCACCAGTGCACTGCACACCACTAAAATGTTTTGATTTGCCAAGGGAAAAGAGGCTGACCTGCCATGTTTCAGATTTTGCTCCTCTTCAGCCTATGAAAATAGTAAATCTCATTTGTAAGAAGCTTTATAGAGGGAAAATCTGAGGCTAATACTGTAGAAAGAAAAGTGAATTTTGTTCAAGCACATAATTTTTTTTATAACAGGCAACAGGGTTGAAGTGGAAGTATTAGAATAAGTAATCTTCATCACCACTTTCCCCCTGCAGAGAGAACAAGAAGATATAATGGTTACTGGTATATTGCTCTGCATCAGATGCTGACAGTTACAATTTTATTTCCATTTTAATTTTCTGCTATGAATATGCTGCTCTCAGCAAATGAATTTACTGTTTGAAGAAATAAATTCCCATTAGGATCATATTTTAGGAGAGCAGCAACTGCATATTTTTGTATTGTTAAATTATGTAGTCACTACAGTCTAGTTAATTTAGTAGTACAGAAGTATATGCCGGGGGAGGGGAAGAAGGGGATCTCAGTGCCCCTGTTTGTCCATCTCAATTACTCTTACGCTCTGAAGCAAGAGAAGAATATCCTTTCTGAAGAGAATTTACTTACTTCAACAAGACCTGGCTTCCTGTTATAATAACAAATAAACACTTAGAATGCCAGATAGTGGAATCACAGAAAACTTTGCTTTTAAATGGAAATTAAAACTCAGGATTACCTGAGATCTGCATTGAAAACTTCACCTCAAGTTGCCTGAACAAGCAGAAGTTGTTGGATAAATGCAGTTGCTTCTACCTTGAGTATTTAAAATGGAGCTCAGCTACCTGCATGTTGTACTCCAGTTGGACACACACATGGGTAGTCCCTTCAGATATCTCATTAAGTGAACTTTATTTTTCAGATTGCTGAGGACATAAGTCTTTCAGTAGAGCTTCACCCAAACACTCTGAAGAATCTCCACAGAAAAACATGGCTCATGTTAAAATAAGCAATATGCCGTTTTCCTAATGATGTTATTTAACCATCTACAAGTGATGTTAAGTACTGTTCTAAAAGGATTTTATTGTTCAGAAAAATAATAATGGACCTAATGAGCACATTTTTCTAATGGTTTTTCTTCCTCATCCCAAAAAGTGAATTCTCCCTATTTCTAATTCTATATAACACATTACAAGTACCACTTTCTAAACCAAATCATAAAATAGAAATGCAAGGAAAATATTTTGTCTAACACAATGTGAAAAAGTTACGAGATAAAACTAATAGCTAGCACTTGGCTAGTTTCAATATGAAAGTGAAGGACAATAGAATACATATTGGGTGGACCAGGCAATTAATGCAAACCACTGTAGAGTTCAGGATTAATTAAATTTCTTCAAAGTAAGTCTAAACTATTCAAACAACAGAGTCTTATAAACAAGATACTACCTACCATTCACTATGTATAAGATTTCACACTTTTTCACAGAGCACAGAATAACAGCATCCAGCCATATTGAGTCCAGGTCAGTTCTGCTGACCACAGTACTGGAAAACACTGACTACATATAAACAAAGTAGACAAACCAAAAAATGGAAAAATTAACTACATTGTTGTTGTCAGTCTGGTTTAGCTTGATAATTTTTCAGAATGAAGTAAACCTAGTCACTGTGACCGTACCAACTTTACTACTGCCCTCTATGTAAACAAGGGATATAATCTTGAATTGAGACTTTAAGTATGAAATGCCATCACAAAACAATGTGCAAAACACAAGTTTCCTCAAGCACTGAAATTGAAGAGTAAGTTCCAAAAGACTCATTAACATGTAATTATAAAGATGCAAGGTATTACATACCAATGGAATATTCACCAAAACTATAACACAGTTTTTTTCCATAATCATTCCTGCACCAATTTAATTTCTTCTTTCTGTGACTTCTCTTGAAATTTACTTCATGGTACAATAATCTTCATTAGCACATAGCAAATAATAATAATAATAATAATATATTCTAGCAGAATAGGGAACAACACTAGTGCAAAGCTAATTGAATACAAACACCTAACTGGAATGTGTAAAAAATTTTCCTCCTTTTTACTCAGTTTTATTATCATGGGAATATACTTCTTGTACTCATGGACACTAAGTACTTTGACTAAGTAACAATGGGCTATAACTTACCTATGTGTTTCCCATTCTCCATTATTTATGTGGCTTTTGTATTTAGGTGACAAATATGTCTTAATTCCAGCATTTGGGATAGATATTCTACTAGATCAAATTTTATCCAGTTTATCCATTTCTCATCATATTCACATGTTCAGATATCCATGTACTCTCACTGAAATCATGAAACCCATAGAAAAGACTATGAAAGCTATTGAAACCAATTGCAAAAGCAGTTAATTCATTTGCAGTAGTAGTAAGTCTGCCCTGCATTATGGATCTTACTGCATTTTTCAGCAGAAGAGCTTTTGGGATATATTTGTTTTCTTGAGTACTTGAGCTGATAAGGAAACTCTCAGAGCCTTTTGGAGTTCCAAATTTTTATTGGTATAGTAGAAAACCCACCCTTTTTTTTCATTGCCTGTTTTGCTAAAAAGCTCTATTGGACATTTTCTGAATACTGAAGTTACCATTCTGGGAATAGTTAAACAGACACTTTGTTTAGTTTTTAAAATATTTTTTTCAAAATTTTGATGCCAGTTATGTGAGCAGACCTAAGCAAGTGAGATTTATTAGGTTTCAGAATGACACAAGTCTGATGAAATTTTTTTCTGTTTAAAAGTTAAGAGTTGGCCACTAAGGCATTGAAAAAAACTAAATGTCTTAGCTCAGTCTGTCTAAGAAGCTACTCAAGAAATTTTAGTATGTTGGTCTCCCATGCAAAATTTAAAAGTGCTTTACAGTTTCCAGAAGCAGTCCTCAAACTATCTGGAGGGATACTGACTAATGAATGAAGGTTTTTCTGTGTTCTCATAGAACCAAAGAATTATCAAGATAGGAAAAGACTTTCAAGATCATCCAGTTCAACCAACACTGTCACTGTCACCACTGAACCACATCACCCAGTGCCAGATCCACGTGTTTTTTAAGTGTACCTAGGGATGGTGACTCTACCACCTCTCTCACCAGCCTGGTATAGTTCCTGACCACACCAAAATTATTTTCTAGTACCTAATCTGAATCTCCCGTTGTCATGGTTTAGGCCTGGCACAGAGCCAGTGCCCCCATGAGAATACCCTCTCCCTGGTGTCTGCTGTGAGATGTGACCAGGAATAAGCAAAGCAGGCTCCAGCTTAGAAATAAAGAAAACTTTATTAACTAAACTTCAAGAAAAGAAGGGAAAAAAATATAAAGGAAAAAATTGAAAACCTTATAAAAAGCACTTTCCTCCTCCCCCCCCACCAAATTTCCCAATGCAATACATTCCCCCAAATCACCAACTCCCAGTCCAGCACCACCCTTTAGAATACTTAATCTTGAGTTCATGAAGAGGAGAGGAGTCCTTCTTGCACCATAGGCTTCCCCTGGAAACACGTTGAAACCTCATGTGCTTCCATGTCACTCAGCACCGCCCGGAAAATCCTTTTGCATCGTGACATCTTTCCTTCCATGCCCAGTGCTCTCACCACTATGCATGGACCAGAGCTGCTTCTAGGGTTGTCTTTCAAGGATGCATTTTCTCACTCCAAAAAAGGCACAGTCTCTCCTTTGGGACATCTGTCCCCCCCAATTTTTCACCCCTTGGGGCCGAGGGATACCCACACTGAACCCTCCTGGTTCTGAGGCACTGCCTCCCCCTAAATGCAGTCTCTTGTTGGAGAGTTTTGTTCAGACATGGCTTATAGAAAAAGGCCATGATCATATACAGCTGGTTAAGAAGTAAAAGGCAGCTCTAAGCAGCACGTTCTCAGGCTTTTTCCTTAAAAACAATAAACACTGTGTCCTTAGCTAAGTGATGAGAAAAACATGGTGGAAAACATGGAGTCCTTGAGGGTGCTCAATAACAAGTCAACAGCAGGATGAGGAAAACAAGTATTAGCCTGAACAAGAAACCACAGGTATTAACAACAAAGGAGGGGTTGGCATGTAATCTGTAACGAATGATGAGCTCAGGTTTTGCAATATATATGAGCTTAATTAACACTACTATAAAATCAATAAAGTGGAGATTGATGCTCATCAATCGGATGTGTGCTCGTCTCCCTTCACTTTCCTCAAATGGTGACCTCGATCGTGATACGGCGACAGACCGCATCAGGTTCCGAAGCAGCCGTAACAGCAGATAAGCGCGGAGAAAAAAGGAGAAAAAAGAAGCTGAGACGCGCCGTGCCATGGGTGATTGTACAGGCAAGCCCGGCCAAAAAGTGCTGCCGCGACCTTTAAGAGCTGCAACAGCACTGACGATTTAGGTATGGAAAGGCAAGCAGCATATGATTTATTTACTGCCTTTTTACAAAAACGGCAGGTTAGGGGAATAGATTTGCAAAGGATTTACCAGGGCTTTTGGCTTATGGCTATGCTAAGGGAGTTTTTATTAACCCCCATATGGTTCACAAGTTAACGGAGTGGCAGAAATTCGGTGATTTATTGTGGGAGGCTACTTTAGAGGACGATAAAACTGCCAAGAAGTTAGGTAAATTATGGAGGGTGGTTCACAAAGAGATGTTAAAGCTTCAGGCCGAGAAGAAAGCAGCCGAGCAGGCAACAGCTGCACATGGCCGTAATAAAGATTATGATCAGGAAATGGGTACACCGCTCGCTCCTGCAGTGAGGACGGTTTTCTTGCCTGCTTCGCTGTTCTCCTCTGCTTCAGCAGGCCAGGGTATAGAGCGCACCTCTGAGGCTTCCACATCCCCTGAACAACAGGAGCCGTGGCCAAGACCACCCGATAAGCTCCCGCAAAGTAATGAGCCAATCCCTGGGGTGGAAAACGACCTAGCGGAGGCTATTGCGAGGGAGCGACGGGAGGCTTGGGCTGCACTAGCAAGAAAAGCCATGGAAAAGGGGGATAAGGAGGTTATCAGCGCTGCTACCCAGCTGGCTTGTCCTGTTGTATTCAATCCGCAGGAGGGAGGGGGCATGCAGGCTACTATTACAGCCCTTGATTGGAAATTGCTGTCTTAGCTGAGGTCTACTGTTAGTCAATTTGGAGTGAAAAGTGAGCCAGCCAAACAGATGTTAGACTATATTTTTGATACCAGTCTTCTCTTGGTAAATGATTGTCGTGGAATAGCTAAATTGATCTTTACTCAACATCAGCAGTTCTTATTAAATGCTCATTGGCAAGAGCTTGTAAATGAATGTGTAGCGGTACATTGGCAGCAGGGAGACCCTCTCCATGGTATAACTGTTAAGGAACTTATGGGCTTGGGACCTTTTCTTCGTACTGAAGCACAAGCTTTGCTGGGGCAAGATAAGTGCTGAGAAGCTATGAGGTTGGTCAGGCTTGCTATAGAGAGGGTAAAAGAGCCAGGAGGGATACCTGTGTATATGGGAATTAAGCAAGGGCCAGAAGAGTCATTCGGGTGTTTTATTGGTGAGGCTGCTGCCGCAATTGAAAGGGCTGGAGTACCAGAATATCTTGGGGGGGAGGGGGGGCATTACTCAAGGAGTGTGCTCTCCAAAATTGTAATTCTACTACTAGGAGTGTGCTTAATACTCTGGGTGCCAATTGGACTATAAAGGAGGCATTAGAGAGGATGGCTTTAATGCCAATAGAAGCACAAGCCTTTGTAGTAGATGCAATCAAACAATTAGGGCTAGGCTTACAAGAACAGGCAAAGACCTCTCAAAATCAGGTGTTAGCTGCTCTTGCACCACTTCAAGCGTCAGCAGCACTGCCTCCAACATCTAGTTGGTGCCAAAAATGCTGCTCGGACACTCACAATACGGGCGCCTGCAAGCAGAGACCGGGAAGCATGAACCGCAGTGACCGCACACCGACACAAGTTGTCGCTGCCGCAACAGCACCCTCTCCTGTCTCCAACCCGCCACAACATGGAGCCTCGGCTTGGAACTGGCAGCCGCCGTAGAAGTTATGCTGACGGCCCCGCACCCATGAAAAATCCCGACAGGGGTTCACAGATCTATTGTTATACAGGGTCAAGCTGGGTGCTCTACTGTTCGGAAGATCATCTGCATTGGGATTATTTGTTTTGCCTGGCGTCATTGATGTGGACTATGTGGTTGTGGTGTATAACCCTTTCCCACCACTCCAAATTAACAAAGGACTGAGAATTGCTCAGCTGGTGCCACTTGAGCCAAATGACTAAGGGATTACAGGCTATAAAAGGACAAGAGAGGGGAGAAAATGGTTTTGAATCCACCGGAGGACTTACCTTACTGACTTTGAACCTTTCTGAGAGACCCAAGAAAAGGGTGGAAGTGGAATTTCAAGGACAGAAAGGATCATTTTCAGGCTTGCTCGACACTGGAGCAGATTCCAGCATTATTAGCCCTAGCCATTTGCCTCCTCTCCAGGTTTGCATGAATGAAAAACAGCTAACAGCTTTCTTTTTCAGTAGTCCAATTACCACCTACCCTGCAATGCCTGATAAGGCAGGACATTATGGCTCAGTTGGGGGTGGTTTTTGAAATAAACAGGGCCAGGAGACTTCTTCTCCTTTTTAATGCCTTTATTAAAAGTGATCAGCTCAGGATTGGGCAGCTCAGCAGGGCTGCAGTCCCCGTCCTCCCAGGGCGACTCAGAGGAGGAGGATATGCACAGCTTTGTCCACCAGGGGCAGAGCTGGGGATCAGATCCTCGTGGGAGCCTTTAGGGCTTGCTGATCCCTTCCAGTTGTTGATTTTGCTGGCTGTCTTAGCAGGCCCTCATCTCCGGGGACGACTCCCATGGTCAGGGCGAGAGGCTCCGAAGGTGTTCCGCATCTCTGCAGGCTCAACACTCGGCTCCTCACGTCCAGACATCACTCCAGTCTCTCAACTCTTATTTGGCTCGTTGTTTTTGGGGTTTTCTCCCAAAAAAACTTGGGGTTTTCAACCAAAAAAACTCCAAACTTTCTCCCGAGTTTGGAGTCGGGGGTCCCACAAAGCATTCTGGTCCTGGAGTCACTTTGCATAACCCCCCCTTCCAGGTCTCTTCTCACTGTTCGGGAAGGTCCCCATCCGTTACTGTCTCAGGAGAAGGGCCATTAACTCGCCCCAGCCAGGGCTTTTACTAATACAAAAACAACCATTAACGACAACGACCCATAATTACCATAACACAGGCAGCAGCCCAGCAGTAGTGGTAACTTTTTTTCAAGAAAAAATATTAACCGAATTTTTGTTCATAACAGTTTTAACCCTTTGGGGTAAAAGCCATTGCTTGGACCCTGGCTGGGGAACCTTGTGACATATGCTATAGGGATACTAGGTGTGCTTTTAATGCCTTTGCTTATTTTACCTTGTATTTTTAATTGTATTCAAGATATGGTTAGTAGAATGATAGAAAAAACCTGGCAGACTAACCTCCTTGCGCAAAAAAAAAAAAAAAAGAAAAACGGGGAATATGTTGGAGAGTTTTGTTCAGACATGGCTTATAGAAAAAGGCCATGATCATATACAGCTGGTTAAAAAGTAAAAGGCAGCTCTAAGCAGCAAGTTCTCCGGCTTTTTCCTTAAAAACAATAAACACTGTGTCCTTGGCTAAGTGATGAGTAAAACATGGTGGAAAACATGGAGTCCTTGAGGGTGCTCAATAACAAGTCAACAGCAGGATGAGGAAAACAAGTATTAGCCTGAACAAGAAACCACAGGTATTAACAACAAAGGAGGGGTTGGCATGTAATCTGTAACGAATGATGAGCTCAGGTTTTGCAATATATATGAGCTTAATTAACACTACTATAAAAGTGTGTAAGCTGGATCAATAAAGTGGAGATCGATGCTCATCAATCGGATGTGTGCTCGTCTTCCTTCACTTTCCTCAGTCTCTGTGTCACAGGAAAAAAAAAATGGTTCAGTCTATGGCCATACAAGAAAAGTCCAGCCAAAAGGCTACTCCGTCATCTCTCCCTCACTCAAGATTCTTCTGCACTTCCCTTATGGCCCATTCCTTCTTATCCCTTATCTCTCTTCTCATTCAGCTCCAGGAGCATCAGCATTTTGAAAGGTCTCTATCAGGCAAGAAAAGGGTTAAAAATTTCAGTCTCTGCCTGTCCCAGAGCTCCGGAACTCCCATGCTGCCCTGGCCAGGCACCTTCTTGCCGCACTCCCCCCCTTCTCCTCCTTGGCTGGCTGCTATCAAATTCTGTTGCTGGCTCTCCCTCTCTCTCTCCTGGGGGCCAGGGGTGGCTGCCCAATGTCTCTTGGTGCTCTTCCATCCTCAAGGGCCTCCTCACCCCCCCATCTCTGTCCAGGCCCAGGCCTACTGCAGGGCTGCCCCTCCCCCGCCCAGCAGCAGCAGCTGGACGGGGGAGGGAGAATCCACCTCTTCACCTCGAAGTCCCAAGAGAAGCTCACAGGGCCGAAGCTCTGGTTTTTAACCCCTGTGTGTTCTCAGAGGTGTGTCCAAACCCCACTGGCCACATCAGGTGCTAATATCAAAATCTGTGCACCCATTGGTTTGACCACAGCATCCCAGAATTCCTACTTCCTGGTCAAACCAGCACACCCGTGTATCAGCTTGAGGCCTTTGCCTCTGGTCCTCTCTGCAGGCACAGTAGCAGGGACCAATCCCTCTCTCACTGCAACCTCCTGAGCAAAGGGCTTTTTAGCTTCTCACCCCACCAGTGAGCAGGCTGGAGGTCCAAAAGGAGTTGAGAAGGGACACAGCCAGGACAGGTGACCCCAGATGACCAAAGGGATATTCCAGATCACATAGCATCATGCTTTACATATAAAGTTTAGGGAAGAAGAAGGAAGTGGAGGATGTTTGGAGTGTTTAGCTTCTCATCCCAAGTTATCATTACAAGTGATATAAACCTGTTTTCCTGGGGATGGCTGAACACCTGCCTGCTCATGGGAAGGGGTGAATGAATTCCCTGATTTGCGTTCTTTGCATATGTGACTTTTGCTTTACTTATTAAACTGTAGTTTTCTCAATGCTAAGGTTTTTTCATTTTTACCGTTCCAATTCTTCCATCCTCCCACCAGAATGGAGTAAAATAGTGGCCCTTTGTGGCTTAGTTGCCAGATGGGGTTAAACCACAACATCTACTACATACTGCAGTGTTCCCACTACCAGATTTGTTTCCAGGAGATTTTGTGCCTATGCAATTATCAACTGTATGCCCTTGTGTTCTGGCAGACAAAAATAACTGATTTACAAAGCTCTTCAAATGGAGGTCATTAACTTGACTATAATAAAATACATCACCATATTCTATATGAATTTGCCTGTGCCAGATTTTCAGCCTGCACTTGTTTTATTTCATTTCATATCTCCTGATATTTTCAGCATGTTTATTTGCCAATATCCTGCACAAAGTGCTTCAGCTCACTTATTGCAGGTAATTATTTCAGTTTTGGAGCCTCCATTACCTGACACCTTGCCATTTGAAGGAACAGCAAGACATGCTTGAGTAATGTGAAGTGCAAAGGTAGAGATGTGGATTTGCTTTATAATGGAGGTTTTTCCTAATATTTGAAACCAAACTCTACATCAAGCGAATTAAAATGTGACAAGTTAGACATTTTTTAAAAATTACTAAGTAGGAAAAAAATTTCTGAAAAGCACTAATTTTCTGTCTCTAGCTTGCATTTCTGTCATAGCTCAGTCATTTCTTACCAGGTTTATAGGTTACTAAACCCTTTCAGTTTTGTGACAGAAACTTTCTCCAACTAGATACATGGTATACACATCACACAACACACATCAAACAACTATTTTTGCAATTTATCTAAGCACCCTTATTCCCTTAAATAATGAGCGAAACTTTCACAGACTTCAGACCCATACTTTATGATTTTATTTCCATACCAATGAGATACTTCCTTCATTTTGTGTCTTTTAAAACAATCTCAGAATAAAATACTAGGGGCAAAACAAGGATCAATTGAGCCCAGAAATTTTTTAAGGTACCTGAATAATCTGGAGAGAATGATGATTTTTCTGGTTTATAGTTCACCTTTCCTCAAGAGCACCACTTAATACTAAAAATTAATATGTTAATTACAAAAGCTCAAAGATTAATAATGATCAGAAAGAAACTTTATATGTACCACTTGTACTTCCATTTTGGGCATTTGCTAAGGTATTCTGTAGACTGGAGAGGAACTATAACCAGTTACCAACACTCCCATTATACAGACTTTGAAAAGCATACACATGAGTAGGCTATCCAAATTCGTAAGACTCCTCTGTATAGCAGACTCATTCTTCTGGCTGGATTTTCCCATGGACGCAGCACACAAATAATTTATTCCCAATTTTTTCATCATATATTACTGAGATACAAGAGTAACAGTATTCCTCAGTAACAGTAACTTTCTAAAGCTTCTTTTAATCTAACATTGATCTTTTTTGCCTGTGGATTTCTGTCTTTCGGGGGAAAAAACCTCCACCCATATATAAACAGAGCTGTACAGTGTGCTTCACAGACATGTCATGAAAAGAAAATAAGTCATAAACAAACATATTCCTTTATTTACCACAAAAAGGAGAATCCCTGCCACTGCAAAAGCAGAAATCAAGCCAACAAAAGGCAAAGTTAGACTTTCATTAACTGAGTATTTTTGCAAAAGCTGCATATTATTGCTCTGCGTTGTAAAAATTGTGATATTGCATGCAAAACCCAACAAAATTGTCTGGTTTTAGCAGAAACAGAACCATCTGGTGGGGAGGGGGAAAAGCACACACACAAAATAAAAAATCCACAACAAATAAATTAACAAAAAAACCTCCACAAACAAACAAAAAACCTGAAGTTTAATGTCTTACTGTATGTTTGTCTGTCTTAAAGAATAAGACAGTCTTTTATACTCACTAATTCATAACAAGAAATACTACTTAACCCATAGCCCTTTTTGATGGATTTCAGACACACATGTTTTTCAGTAATTTTCTTACAGTTGCTTACACCTGAACCTACCTTAAACAAGGTAACTGCTTTAACTACCAGTTCTTCATACTGTCATCATCTCAGTAATGGTCAACAAACATGTAAAACCAGCTAATAAGCTGCAGCATTGCTAAGGTTCCCATGTTTCTGTCCATAATCAGTCAGTAGATATACTTTGGTCTACTGTGTTCATAACCAACATATTTCAGGTTCTAATATTCTAACATGCTTCTAATCATGTGCAAAGAGACCTCACAAACCAGGCATGTATACAAAATATTTTAAAGTTTTAAGTAATTATATTTATGGTAGCCACATGCAAAACAAAGTTCCTATTATTTTCCCCTTTCTCAGTATTCACAACACCAGAAAGAATGTACTCTTGCCATTGCAAGTAAATTTTGGTGTTAAGCTATTAAATTTAGAGAAGTTTTCAAACAAGAAGAATTAGCTTTTTTAACAGTGGCTTGCTTTCGCTGTCCAGACAGAGGCTGAGGTTACCCTATCATCATCCTTCCTCTTCAAATGAAAGAAAATGCAGTTTGCAGTCTTGGTTTTGAGATTAAAAATCCATATAACAACTAAAAAAGTTTAGATCAGTTTAGTCTCACCTCTAACAGTTAATTACAGTCACTCCCTTGTAAGACTAATGGAATCCTATATATTTACTGGACAGAGGCTCTAATAAACTTTTGGATAATTCATTTGCACTAGCCATATAGGGCAATGTACCTCGTTTTAGAAACTTACTTTTGGTTCACTGATGAATTACAATGTTTGTTCTACTACAATGTTTAGTTAGACAGTCTTGTTTATAGTAGGATATGTTTCTAAAAGTAATCATGCTAGTTAGAAGACATAACTTTCAAAAAATCTTAAAACATCCTTATTTTGGACAATACTTGAATTTCTAAAACCCCAAATCTGTGGTAATTCATATAACCTCAAAGACAGAGTCCATGAATTTAACAGTCCAGCCATTCTAAATAGCAGTTCACAGAGCATGTAAAAATCACAACTTCTGATTGAAATGTTTTACCACTGCTACCATGAAAAGAACTATAATTACCCAGTGAGACATACACAGAATATTACTTGCTAACGGGTTGTTTAATATCAATATGAAATACAGGCTGATGTTAAACAAACAACAAAACAGCATAAAAACCCAAGAAAATAAACCAAAAAACACTGTGTAAAACCAGATAGATCTCTGTCATTGTAAGAACACATATAGAAGGTTCACATCATAAGGTGAATGGGGCAAAAGTCTCACCGACGACCATCTCACAGAAACACAGAATCATTCCGAGTGGAAGACTTGAGATCATCTAGTCCAAACCCTGTGCTCAAGGAAAATCAGCCAGAATAGATCACTCAGAATCATGGCCAGTCAGATTTTAAAAATCACCAAGAAAATCTTCACAAATTCCTGAAAAAACTTTTGCAGTGTTTGACCACTTTCACACTTAAAAATTCCTTGTGTTCAGAGGAAATTTCAGGTGTTTACTTTGTGTGCACTGCCTCCTAACTGTCCAGAAAGCTGAGAATTAACAACAGTGTAGTTTCTACCTCTTCAAGTCTCAGAACTCCCTTTAGCTTGACCTGCTGGCCAGAAGAAACTTCCCTACGTTGCAGTATGAATGATACTCCTGTTCCTTAATCTCCTCTACAGTCCTGCAGCACACCCATTCCAGTGAGTCTGTAACACCTTTGTTCTGGAGAACCCAGAAGTAGTCCCAGCATTCCAGATGTGATCACACTAGCACTGAGTAAGGACAGCATCACTTCCCTAGACCTGCCGTCAGCGCTTTGCCTAACGCAGATTAAAGAAACCCCTGGCCTTTTTTTGCAGAAAGTGTGTATTGCTGCCTTGTGGTCAGCTTGTCCACCATGAACTCTTGGGCTTTCTCTAAAGGGCTGCTTTCCAGCTGGGTGGTCCCCTACATATTACTGCTACATGGGGTTATTCTTCGCCCAGGTGCAGGCTTTGCTACTTTCTTGAAATTCATGAGGTTCCTGTTTGCCCCTTCCTCAGTTTTGTAAAGGTCCCTCTCAACAGCAGCAATCAGCCAGTCTATCAGCCACTTGTCCACTGCACAATATATCCCATCATTCAGGCCATCATAAAAGAGTTGAATTTTACTAGCCCCTGTATTGATCTGTGGGGTTCAGCACTAGTGACTTGATTCAACCTGGAATCATGCTTTGACACTCTGGGCACAGTTACCAGGTCAGTTTTTAGCTCACCCTCCCTGTCTGGATATACACAACACACTTCACTGTGATGTTTACCTTTGCTTTGTGAAACCTCTGGCCTCCACGACATCTACTTGCCTTCACTATGTATTTCTGTGAAACAAGGTAAATGGATATACTTCTATTTGGCCTGTCTTCTAGTTACTGTGATAATCCTAAACCAGCAAGGGAAATCTTTAATGGGTCATAAAGCCAGATTATAAATTACAAAAGCAATTATTCCTTCTTTCTCCCCCTAAATAACCACTCCAGAGCAAGACTGCTGATAACTTCTTCAGAAGAGAAAGCTCTCATTGCTCTGTCCCACAAGTTTTGTAATTTATGCAACCACATTAAGCAGCAGAAACTAAACTATGATCTCAGAGTCTAGGACAGAACAAAAGAGACAAGTTTAACAGTTGACTACAGTATTATATGTCTTTTAATCATCTGCTACACTCCACACAAACCATGTCAGAGCTAGAAAACTAATTCAGAGTTTTAGGCCACATTGCCAAACATTAAGGAGGATCAATATTTCATTCTTTCAGGGCTAGTTAATCTCTTGCTATGAGCCCATTCATCAGGAAACAAGCACCAAACTTATCAGGAGACATTCATCTATATTGAAGCAAGCAAATCCTGCCCTTTTTCTTCTCTCCCTCAAAAGCCATCAAGTCTTGTGCTTTCACATAGGGTACAGTAATTTTTTTTTATTTCCTGAATCTTTCATTACAAATAGAGGTTCTTCTTGAGTTGCATATTTAACCTCTACCTAATTTAACAGCTATATTTAGAGATTTAGATGAAAGTTGAGCCATATGTCATAATCCTTTGTTCTAGCACTTGTTTAAAAATCTTGACTGAGTCACTGAACACAGTCCTTGTAACCCAAGGAAGAAGGCACACAGTTTCATAAGAGTGACATGAACAGCCAATGCAACAGGAAAAAAAATACTACCAAAGTAAAGCAAGTGTAGAGGGTATCTTACTCATTACAATTTTCCTGTCAATGTTGAATGATACTTCAGAGGTAGGCAACATTGTTTAATGTCTGGTAATAGTGGCTAACTTGTGACCAATTGCACTGTGCTATACAAATATGGCTTTAATAACATGACTCATAACTTAATAAAACTTAAGTCAGAAAGAAAATGAAGCCATATTTTAGTTTTGACGCTTCCATACACATTCTTGCTAGCCCTTCATCACTGTGTTTCTTGGAATCAAGAAGAACTCAGTCACATTTGGAAATGACAAAGCATACACAGATGCAGTAAGAAAATAGGTTTTATTTTAAAATTCTATAGAAGCATTTTTAGATTGCTGAAATAAAGCAGCTGGGCAGCAACTTTCTGTATATAATCCAGACAAACTCAAGTACATAAATTAACAAATACTTTGATTTTACAACCCAGCTATTCTATCATAACTATTGACATCCTCCTACAAATATTAAAATATGAACTTATGCCATTAAGATAACATGTAAAAATATTTCTAGAACATAGCCAAACATGCACTTTGCCAAGTGTTCCTACAGAAAAATCCCCAAAGGCACTAGCCCAAATTATGTGCACATTAAGTCCTCTCTAAACATACACAGTTCCCTTCAACATACCAAGTCAATTGTTTTCTCCCACTACAGTAACATTTAGGGATAAACACAGCTCAGTTCACTTTATTTTTCCTGTTTTATGATCAGAGTATTCCATCTTACTTCAATTAAGTTTCATACTAGACTTTTAAAATTAGACTGCAAATTTCAGTGTGACTTCTTTGGACAGCCACAATGGAATACTAAATGAACTAAAGAATAGCGCAGATTCAAAATATTTCAAGTTCTTCAATGCTGAATATGATCTTTTATATTTAGGCAATGGTGTACAAGAACTTTGGTACAAGTGTTGTAATAATGCTTATATTTTTACAGTTTTCTTTCAAAAGTCCCTGATTTGCTCGTAATTTATGTGTGTACAGCAGATACCTTTTCTGAAGTCTTTTGTTGCAGGGCTTTAGTTAATGGTGGAGGCTTGTAGAAATACACTGCCATGATCACAAAGATGATTGTGACGATTTTGCAAGCAGCACCTGAATGAAAGAACAGGAGAGAGTTTTTATCACACTCACTTGCAGTAGCAGAGGAAGTGTTTCACTCATTTATAAAGCTTCATATGGTGAGTTACATACACCCTGTAAGACTGAAATTCACAGCCTTCATTTAAATGTACTCTACATGAATGACAAAGGGCAGATAAAGACAGTCATACAACTGAATTCAGATCACTCACCTGCCTGCCAATTTTTGCTTTGCTCCTGTATTTCTTCACCCCATTCTAGCCTGAAGTGCAAATCTTTCTTATTTCTTGTTTCAGTACTGTAATTTGTTATATGAATATTCTCTTTTCCAGAAACTAAAGCTTTCCACATAGAATATCTCTTAAGTATTCTCTGGTCAGATGTCTTAGAAGGCTATAGAAAGGTGTTTGCACAACTTGGAAGGCCAAGGAGAAGGGCAAAACCAGAGGGATTGTATTTGATCACAAATATGCCTTGAGATCCTTATCCTCAAGTTGTGACTGCTGCTTTTTCAGTTTCAGGATTAGACATCAGTACTTCAGCTCACACACTGTAAATATCACAGTTGCTAGAAGACAGGACATCAGCACTTAATCTCATGCAAGCTTAGCCTACACCCTCTCTCCCACTGGCATATATACCACACGTTTGAAGGGAACAAATTGTTAAACAAGTCAGGATTTTTTCGGACAAGTGTTCAGACATATTTTCAAGAACTTTATATAAAGTTACAGAAAAGAACTGAGATACAAAAAGAGAAAGAAATCTCCCCAGACCTTAACTGCCAACACGCAACCCAGATAATCACAGAATGATTTGAGTTGGAAGGGAATCTAAAGTCTGTCCAACTCTTGTGCTGGGGGCAGGCACACCTTCCACTAGATCAGATTGCTCAAGGCTCCACACCTTGAATACTTCCAGGCATGGGGCATGTATAACTTGTCTGTGAAACGTGTTCCAATGCCTGGCCAGCCTCTCAGTGAACAGTTTCTTCCTAATATTTAACCAAAACCTACTCTCTGAGTTTCAGTCCACTACCCCTTGTTCCATCACTATTCTCTCTTATAGAGTCCTTCTCCATTTATCTTTCTTGTAGGCTCCCCTTCAGATACTGAAAGGCCTCAAAAAGGTCAGCTTGGAGACTTCACTTTCCCAGGCTGAACCAACCCAATTCTCTCAGCCTTTTCTTTATAGGAGAGGTGCTCCATCCCTCTCATCATCTTCACATCCCTGTTCATGCTCACTGCTCTGAAGACAGACTGTAGTGTGAGCCAGTCCCTTAAAAATCTAGTAAATAAGTATGACAATGAAGCAAGATCAAAGACCAAAACTATTTTGTGTAATTTTTAAAGGAGTTTTTAAAGTAATATTTAGGGTTTACTTACTGTGGTGTTTCTCCTTCTGCAATATTTTGCTGATCATTTATGAAAGTAAGTTAAAAAACACTGCTGCCAAAAATAAAAAGTGTAAGGTTTTATATCAAAATAATCCCTATCTAGTGGACAAGGTCAGTATATATATTACCTAGTATATGTATTTAATATAAAAGACTTACTTATGCCCATGAGCAAATAAGCCATTCTCTCATTGTCATATACCCAGCAAGCTCCTTTAGTTTCACATTCATCAATATCCCACAGAGTACAACTGTTGTCTATAGCAGCACCAAACAAAACTGGTCCAGGAATAGAACCTAAAAAACACAGCAACACATTAGAATGTTTGAGTTACTTGACATACTAGTTTTCATGTGAAATGCTAAGCTGGTGGGGAAGATAAAATGGGAGAACCAGACACTAAATGTAACTATTTTAATCAAAGTCATAGGCTTCATATTACATAGTAAGTCTGCACCTAGCAATGCTCTCAGTTAACAGGTAGGATGCAGAGAGTTAATTCATTATACACTTGGTTAAGCAAGAAATTTATTCAAAGACTTGAGATTCTTAACTTCCTCTGTATTCACTAGAAAAAAAAAATTAAAATCAATGGTGAAAAAACTAATCAAGAAATCAGGAATGTAACTGAAAGGAAAAAAGTTCCTTTCTTCTGACCATACACACCACCCTGTTCCAAATTGAGAACTAAAATATAATTATGTTAAATGTTCAGTTACACATTTCTCCCTATTCCTCATATGTAGCAAAGCTTCCAGTAAAAATTTCATAAAAAAAAGAGCACTGTTTAAAATTATTCTTGTACAGATTTTATTAACTCCATGTGATTTTTGTGTGTTATAATGCACAAGTGTATTGCATCCAAGTACAGCCAATTTTAGAATAAACACACCAGGTACATCACTGCATGTCTACCCAACTACCCAAGGCCTAAACTCTCCTAGAGCTAACCAAGTAGCTATGTCACTCACTAGATCTTCAGCTTAAAACCCCTGTGCAATTCTTAAAGCCTACAGCAAAAAAAGGTCCCGGTAAGTAACTCTGGTACTGCCTTCTTCAGCCATAGTACAAGCAGTGCAAAAAGTTCTATCACTCCACAGTGAAGTCAGGAGTTCGAGATCTAGCATAAATATCTGAACTCTGAGTTAAGTCAATCAGAGGGACCCTTATACAACACTGATCACAGACTTCCAGCTTATTTATACCTGTGGGGATGTTTCTTTTATTACACTTTATCAGCAGAATAACTTATATTAATCACAGTTTGAATACAGCAAGGCGGAAATCATTACTGCGAGTGTTAGATATGTAATCTGAAAGGAGAGGGAATGGCTACAGTACTAAATATTGGCATGAAAGTCCAATCAGCAACTGTGTCTTGTCCCAGTCTTGAATTAAATATACCATTTAAAAACTGTCTACTACTAAAACAAGAATTTTCATTATGCCTGAGAAAATTCAAATGCTTGTGGACCAGAAAATACATACGCTTACCCTTGTTTTACTTAAAAAGATTCATCTGTCCTACTGAAATGCTGGAGATGCTTAGATATGGAATTAAAGTATTATACTTCCCACATTATACTCTGTAAATAATTATGCACAATTATCTATCTTAAGAAATGCTGAAGTTAGTAAAAGACATTTTAAAGGAAGAAGAAGAGGAAAGGCTCCACATATTCATTTTTCTTTTAAACTTCTGGATTTCAGATGTTACATGAAACTGTTTTCTATTACATCAGTTCTTCTTATCTCAGTTTTCAGAATAGGCCTTCTTCTGGGGAAAATAGCACCAGGTGTGTTTAACTTGAAAGAATGGCAGTTACCTCTATTTGGCTTGTGCTTGTAAGAGTGAGAAAGGCTAAAGAGAGCATGAATGCCCTATTAACAATGAATTTGAATCCAGATGTAACCTTACAAGTGTATTCCATAAGCCAATGACAGACTGCTTCAAGCGCCCCTGAAAGTTTTTTAAGGCATTATTTTAAAGTTGAGAAAAAAAAATGTCAAATAAGTAGATTTCTCAATGTTTCAACAAGAAAGTCATACCCAGTATTCGCAGAAACAGTAACTTTACTCCAAGAGCAAATGAACGCTGTTTATCTGGTACACATCTGTAAACAAGATTTGCAGTTTAAGACAGAGTAAACAGTTTCTACTTCTGTGCTGTGTCCCTCAGTGAATATGCTTTCTCTATATACTCTTTTAACCTGTTAAATGCTGAAGGGTTTATAAATCCAGTGTGCAGAACAAGTAACCCAACTATTTAAAATGGTGTTTAGATAAAAGACTGAAAAAAACACCAGTAGCCCATCAAGAAATTTTAGATTTAACTAGTTTAACAAAATAGTATAAATAAAAAGGAAGCTTGCTATCAGCGTCCTGATATAAACATTTTTTCCATAGAATAACCAAGGAAATTAAAATAGTGTTAGGATGCAATCCAGAGCTACTATACATAAAGAAGTAAGTGTTGGATTCTATTATTTATAAAGGCAATTAAGAGAAGGAGAATGAGCTCCGCATCATGCAGTAGATTTTTCCTAGCAGTAGAACACTGTCATGAATATATGAATTTATGTTTGAAATTGCACAACAAAGGCTTACAGAAAAGACATTGGAATATACTGTAAAATTTACTGACATTTTAGCTATTTAAATTAGTCTTTGAAAATTAATCTACTTACAGTCCTTTTTTCATAAAAAACTGTTCCACTATTTCAGCTGAATTATATAAGGATTCAAATATCCAAATGTTGCTGCTTAGAATTACTAATATAAAACTATGTCAGCTCAAATTTGAAGATAATGCAGAACTTTATGCTATTCTGCCTCCACACTAATGACAAGCTGTTAATTCCAGATTTACACCAAACCTGGACACGAGGCTATTACAAAGCACTGTTGGTAGGATATTACTGATTTCCTCAGCCTCTCGCCAAAGGGCATCTAGCCACATCCTCACAAAGCAACATGCTATTGCATCATGGTTATCTTTTAACTGGAAGTATTAGAACTACAAGTCAAACTTGTAGTTTGACTTCAACAAACACAAAAGAGCTCTGAATTCAGAATGAGAAGCAGATTTTAAAAATAAAAACAAACAAAAACTATATTTCATGCATATAAGCTTCAGCAATTTGGAAGACGGCAAAACCACTGGTTAACTCACTATCACATTTTATACTAGTGACCACCATACATACAAAATCAGTATCATGGGAAATAGTCTACAGTTCTTGACAGACTACAATTTTTCAAGCTAGAACTCTGAATTGAGACAGGAATCTAAGGTAGAAAATAGAAGACTAATTGTTATTTTGTCCTTTTCCTGACACAATTTGAATTGCCTACGCTATCAATAGGCTAGACAAATATTTTCTTGATCAAAGCACAAAGCACATTTATTCCTTTTTGCTTCAACTAAAACAGTCAAGAGTGCTCAAAATTCATAAAATGGACTTTGCTGCATGCTAGAGAAATTTTTTAAAAATAATTTCAAAACTCATCTACTAACAAGAGTGAACAGTGGTATGACTATGCTCTGTTTAAAGTACTGCTTGCTTACTACATAACCTTGTTAAAATACTGCATTGCAAAGCAAAAGAATTAAGTATTTCACTGACAGTAGTTTTCAAAACAATGTCACCTTTCTTGCAGACCAAAAAATGTACCTGAGAATGGCCACGGTTGTTGGAGTAGTAGCCATAAATGTAAAAACAACAGTAAAAAAGAAGAAGACCAGGAATAAAGGTAAAAGTTTGCATTTTGTTGGGCATTTCCCAGGAACAGCTTCATAGAGAAAGTCTTCTGAACCATTTCTTCTTTTTGATTTCCCAATACAGGAACAGTTGTGGTATGTCTACGAATAATTTATAAGACAAAATTTAGCTCCCAGAACGTCACAAAATGACACCTTTTGGTAAATTTTCATTACATTTGCATCACAGACGACAAGAATAAACATTGACCTTCCTATATGGGAAACAGTTAATTTCCTGATGAGCACATGACAATAAGATTAATTTTTAAAACTGGCTCACCAGAATTTGACTGATCCACCTCACCTGAGCAAAAGGTATTTTTGGATTTTTGACCTAAAAAGACAGTGACAGCCTCCATTTTGTATGCTTTGTAAGCTTTTAGCTACACTCATAAAAAAGTTGCAGAGGTTAGAGGCAAACCATATGCAGAGAGGCAAGCACTACACTTCAGACTTTAACAGGAAAGAATAGAAGCAATATAGTACCACTTCTATATGCAGGTGAACAAATGGAATATGCTCTTTATCTAAACTCACAGAGTTTGTTTTCAAAAAAAAATATAACATGTCAACAAAGTGTGAAATTTTGACTGCAAGAAGTAGTTACTCTCCTACATTTTCTTATGGATAATACCTTCTCTCATTTTCCAATATAAAAGTATAAAGGCCTTTCCTGTGTCAGCTTGCTTTTTGGATCTCTCTATACTGCTCCCACATCCCTTCTCAAGAGTCTATTGTACTAGAAGAGATAAGCACAGAAAGCCCCTCAGTTCCAGGAAGGCTTGATAATAACCTAGGCACTTTCACAGCTTACCATTCCTGCATCAGGGGCTACTGAGATTCAAGTTTTCAAAACTCACGGAAGCAGGTTGTCATGTATATGTATACAATAAACACTGCATTTTGCTTAAAGATCTAGATAAGAACTGCAGGTTCTTCAGAACCTCAAGATAATTGCTGACTTTTCCAATTGTCAATTCTATTTAAAGTACATTTAGATTTAACTTATTTTCAGCATTAGGAAGTCTGGTAGATGTACACTTGGAGAATGGCATCACACAAATGAGAAACACTGTGGCTAACCAGTAAACCCTTAGAACAAAAGAAGGCCCAGAGGTGGGAAAGACTGTTGTGCCCAGAAAACTCACAGAACAACGGAGGCTGTGAATGACCAGAAATGTTGCAAAGAAAGCTATATAGAAAACAAACAGCTGTGCCACTTCAGTGAATCAAAAGAGATGTAAATGCTTCTGAGTTCATTAAGAGAGTGGAAACATTTTCCTAAGTTAGCCAGACCAGCATGAACATGGGGGGTGGTGAAGGGAAGGGAGTATAGTTCCAACACACAGTATAAAAAGCTAGACAACTACCAGCAACATTTCAGAGAGTAATGAGCTTGACCCGGCTTCAACCCATGAATACCTTCCCAATAACTGGGGAGGCCCAGCACTGTGCAGTGAACATGTTGAGATCAGCAGTGGGAGTCACACTGGTACCGTAAATGAACTGTGTATTGTAATTGCTGGATTTTGTTAAATACAACCTATATTTGGTATTGGAGGAAAGACATCTTGAAATACAGTGCATTTTACAGGAAACCAGAACAAACCATATCAGCTATCTTCATTGCATAAAGTACCTTTTTCATGTTGTTTACAAGATATGAGGCACAACCCGCAAAACAGGGAGAAAAGTACTGGACTTCATCACTGCCACAAACTGGGTAGTATATGGAGCGCAAACACCGGCAGTTTGCATTGCATGGTGCTGTTAAGTTATACAGAGTGCCTGTTCTGAAAAGCAGAAGTTAATAGGCTTTTAAAAAAGCAATTGGAAAACAGAAGATATGTAAACAAGCAAAGCAATATTTATAGCATAATAAATTTTAAAATACTCTATTCATGTTACTTATGCACTTAGTTGTTTAAAAATAAGCATAGTAGTTAGAGCTCTGGATTTTCCATTTATTATACACCTAGGGTTTTTTATGCTGTTATTCTATCCAAAGATTATTCCTCCAATTTCCACTTAAAAAAAGAGATTACAAAATTCTGCATCTCAGCCCAAATCTTATATCATCCTCCTCCTCCCACTTAGGTATTTGAATTTCTTCCATTTATAATTTCAAGAAAAAAATACAAGATTAAAACCAGTATTTGGAGTTGTTTATTCTACTGATCATACTCCAACATTCTTCCCCTTTTTTGATTTGAGTCCAGTTGCAAAGCCACCTTACTTTTACTATTTCTAACACTGCCATGGAGACATCTAAATTGTATGAGCACAAAGACAACTGTACACTTTAAATGCAGAGTGCAATGACACCCTGAAGGACCTTAAAGATTTCCTCTGGCTCTTTAAGGAATAACTAATAACAGAGTTTACTTTAACTCTTGCACACTATATTTACTTTCAATTTACTTCTAATACAGGTAATCGTACGGTTTTATTTGAAGTAGTCCCACTGTACTATTAGCATGAAAGATCACATTGGTTTGTGTGAGGACTGTCCTAAGGCATAACCAGAGAGAATAAAAACATCCTTTGATTTTCAAATTGTAGTTCATTAATAAGTAAAGAATTTTCACAGCTTAAAAGTTCAGTCAGCTAAATCCAAGTTCTGGCACTGCCACTAGAGTTTAAATATTGTACTGTAAAATTAAAGTTCCACATCAATTATCTAAAGGTATGTTTATTTGTGAGAATTTGAGATTACAAAAAAATACTAATAGAAGAAATAGTTTATGTAGGAATTAACTTACATACAGTCAGACTTCAAATGGAATATAAGGGACATCATAACTACATATAAAATCAATTTTGTTGTAATTCAGCAGAACGCCACTAAATTAATTTGTGCTTTAAGCCTAAGCAAACTAACTTCAATTCTTCTAAGTACAAAGAATGAACTACTTTGCACCATAAGCAAATTCACTAATCAGATTTGTACATTCAGTGCCTTCCTAGCCTGAGAGGCATGCAAAGCCTAGAAATATTTAATCAATTTGGTGGGATTTGTCCTGTTTACATGTGCAGTGTTTCTTTCCCTGACCTCCAAAGAGGGAATGAACACTTAGTTATACCCAGTCAGAGAAAAATAAAACAAAAAAGATACCCCTGGCTATTCTAAAAAATCTAGCTGATGAGACCATCAATTGCTCATTAAAAAACTCTATTGGAGTTTTTAATCAAGAGACCCAGAGACACGTGGAAATAAAGTACAGAACAGAACAGAAATAGTCACTGCATTTCTGTTCCTTCAAGTTTTAAGGGAAGCACTGGGCAACAGAATTTGGCAAAAGCAATTCCCTGAAGTGCCTGTTGGACAAAATTATGTTAGTTCTGCTGATAGCCTATTTAGTAATAAAAGTAACTAAAAGTAACATGCTGCTTTCATTAACACAAACAAGTGATCCTGTACTCATATATTTCTGAGACAAAACCTGCAAAAGCTTCTCTCACCTTTCTGAGCTATTTTTCAATAAGAAGATAATGCTTGCCATGAAGGATTTCTTTAAATTCTCGACAAAAATCTACATCAAATTCTAAGTCAACTCTCAGAGTAGTCTCACAACTTATTAATTCAGAAGCATTTGTTCAGTAGCATGAAGGCAAAGAACTTGGCTGTTCTTGTACAAGTTTACACATTTATTAGTTTTTTAAATTTCTGCTTTAAAACAGCTACTGCTTTTAAAACATATTTTATTTCTGTATGGAAAACAGTTTAAGAACTGGCACTGTATTAATGCCACTAACTATTCTGATGCACACATCCAGTAAAGTATAAGCCAACCAGTAATACTGCATAAGGTAGAAATGAGCCATTTCTTATAATGGATACCAAGAGAAGAGATATATTTCAGGACTGGTTAACTTCCAACTTGGTTAACTTGCTGTAGCTAAGTAGCCTTTAGCAATAGTTAAGCTACATAACTGATAAAGTACACAAAACTGTAAAATACACGTTAGTGGTATATAACTTAGGATGACAATCAGTTCAGCTGTAACTTTTATCTGCTGCCTGTTACCATAGGACCTGATATACAGGTACCATTTTCTATACTGTATCTTCAGCATTTTATTGATGACTACAGATTCTTTCACTAAATATGTAACTATAACCTTGCTGTAGCCAAAATCTGAATTATGATTCACAGTTCTCAGTTGTCTAAGTCATCTGTCACAAAGCCATATTTTAGTCATCCAATTTCAACACTGGCCTTTAAATATGCTGTCAATTTATATAATAAGTTGTAAAGATGAAATCAGAATGAGTCATAACTTGGGCCTTTTTGGGCTTCAAGGTTTTTTATTTTCTTTCAGTCACCAGTGTATGGAACTTTGTTGATTCATTTTGCATACTTTTGCATACCAGTAAATTTCTACTTTCCACCAACTTGCATGGGCATTTGAGGCTACAAAACCAATTTCCTCCCCAACCCATTTCCTCTGTTTTCATGGTACACATCATGCTAATGTGTCAGCAAACTGCACCACTCCTCTTCCCCATCTCATTTAGCTTCAAGTGTCTCTTTATGCACTGGAGAAGAACTATGAGATTATGCTTTGATACAAGATAGCAGTATCTAGCCTTTGCATAAAATGGGGGATTTGGGAAAACAATAAAATGGTATTGGTAAGTTATTTGTCAACTTACACAGCATACAATTGACACCTATGATTTTTTTAGACGGCATCTATCAGTTCCTAAGTACCAGACTACTTGAATTATCTTGCACAGCCCCATCTAGCTCTTTGACAGACCTTCAAACAGCTGCTGTTGCCTCTGTTAATTTATAATGGGATAACTGACCACTTGAGAGCAGACTTCTGGAATAGCTAGTTGCCTTCCTTCTGCTTTTAAATACTGCTGGTGTGTACTATTTGAAACTATGGCAATTGAATAAATATTAATATGAAAGCCAAGAGTGCATTAAATATATTTACCCATTATATGTTTCATAGACACCTGCAAAAGGCTCATTCCCACATTTAGCAAATAAAAACACTGTGTTTAATATTAAGGCCACTGTACAGGTGACTATCATGAACTTGATTATGCTTTTCAAATCCATTTTGCGCTTGGAAACCAAGACACCACTTATGACTTGGCCTAGTGCTGCTCCTGGAATTAGTACAAGTCCTAGAGGAAAAAAAGACAAGGAGCAGTTACATAAAAGTGCAAGACTTAACTGTGACGCAATTTTATGCTAAGAAAAACAAACATCAAAACAGTTACCTGCAAAAAGCAGTCCATGCGGTATTGCTTTCAAACCATACTACCAGAATCTAAATACATGAGCAATTTATTGTACTGTTACATCACCTTTAGCCTTTCCAGAGCTTTAACTGGAAAGTATAATTTATAGTTGTCCAAAACCCAACTTCGATACAGCCAAACTAGATGACTTAGGAGCACTATGGGGTGGGAATGTCTGAACACCAGTAGGTGTCTCCACGAAAACAGAAAATCCTGTTTCATTCTTTCAGTGGTTTTTTGACATGTCCATGTTCTTTCTTATACATCTGTTATGAACTTGTTAATAAAAGAACATAAACTCTGTTATACAAGAAACACAAGATGCAAGAAGACATCTACTGAAAGATTTAAAGAAGTCTAGATCAGTGGGTCAGATTTGCTGTCATAGTCTATATAGTCTACCATGATTTATCCTCTTTGCACTCCAGATAAATAACTGAGCATTTTTATATGGCTAATGTATAATACAACACAGAACTCAGTATAACTTACACCAACCTGAGACAGCTAACTTTACAAACAGTTCAGGTACAGTGACAAAACTGCCCAGGCCACAGACCTGGGAATTCCACAAACCACAGTCAATGACAGTTTAAATAGTTTCCACAACCATTGGTAATGCTTAGACTGATTAGTTCAGTTCAGGTACAGCCAGCTTTCAACGTTACTGTAGGCATTTCTTTAAAGATGTACATTTAATAGGCACTCTCAATACTTTCAACTCAAAGACATTCAGTCAAGGTCTATTGACAAAAAATGCAACACAGCTTTTCACTTCACTCCTAGTCTCTGGTTAACAACTGAGCATATATTCCAATGTGTTTTTATGTAAAATTACAGATTATTTGTTTTGATGCAATGATACTATCTAATATTGCCCAGAGAAGTAATTTAGGAAGTCTTTCCCAAACACATTTCTGTTGGAAAAAGAGCAGCTCAACTACCACAGTTATAGTGCAGCACTCTACAGCTTAGCATGACACTTTCTATGAATATTAAATCTGCATATTGCAAGCATCTGTTTGCATTATGGACATTTCTGACTTGATCTGGTTGCTATTCTTCAGAATTAATTATGTCAATAACGTGAGTCTACTGAGCACAGCTCTTCTATCTGATGTTTTCTGTTCCTCCAATACTCAGTTTTTCATAGAAGCTCTCTCCTGGTCTACATATAAGTTCTGCATATCAGATAAAAATAAGTGACAGTAACCCAACTACAGCAGAGCCAGTTATATAACAGACTTACTACATATTCTGATCAGTCATGTTATTGCAAACTCATTGTAATGTCATTGTGGAATTAAAGAAGAGAAAGGCAAAATCAACTTCTTATTTGTGACAAGCACTGCTTTTTTTCCCTAGTTGCCCTTCATCGTGATTGTTTTAGTTGGGACTAAGATACTACTGCTCCTTCAGGCAATTTCAAATACAGGAAAATTAAATGTTTTTCACCAAGAATAAGAAAGGAATAAACTACTAGTAAACTAAAAGTTTCATCAGCACATAAAATCCTCAGTCTACTCTGAATATGTAGAGTACTTAAGTAATACTAGAATATTTAAGGGCAGGCAAGAATAACAAAAATACTGCTCTGATTACTGCATTCCACCTAAGTACATTCACAAACATCTCAAACAAAAAAGATACCCATATAATCTTCCACCTCTAATGTTAATGAAGTGTTCAACACAATATATATATAAGATTTAAAATTAAAAAGCCATATTACCTCCAAGAGTTGCTGAAAAACTTGACGACTTTCCAAACTGATTTTCTATAAACTTAGGTAGAAATGTGGCAAATCCAGTGGCAACCAAAGCTTCTGAGGAGCTGGCTACTATTAGACTCATGAGCACTGGATTCCTCAAGAGTATCTATGGGGAGAAATTATCATAACACTCTGGAAATTATTTGATTTTGGTACCAACTAAAGTCATTATATTTTAAAAGGAGATCCTCTGAAATGGAACTCCAGTAATATGCCTTTCTAACAATCTCAGGCATCAACAAAATGAATGTGCATTAAGTTATCAGTAATATTGAAGTTTTCCCTTTCACAACACAAAAAGTCATTTCTATAGGCCTCTAACATCTGGAAAATAATTTCATTTCTCAGAATATATTCAGTTTTAGCAAATTTGAATTTTTTCTTACCAGGAGAGCCATAGGAAAGTCTTTAAAACTTTGTCCAATATCATTGGTCTGAATCAGTACTTGACCTCCATCATCATGAGTTTCAGGGATTTTTTCAGACTGAATTTTTGCAGTTCCTACAAATAGTCATATTTATCAACAATGAAAACACTGAATACCTGCACTCTTAGACAATGTGAACCACAAAAACTTTTGTTTCCTTTAGTTGGGAAAGTGCTTTCAGATATTACAGGTCTTCTTGCCTGTTTTATTGGCACAGATTTTTAAAGAGATCAATACTGTATTGTTGAACAAAGATGTTTGTTGAAAGCATTGTACTTTCATTGGACATTGGAAGGTCTTGGCTGCAAGAAGATATTATCAGGGACATCCTAAAAACTTCAGAGTATGCTGAAGCCCCTTTTTTTTCTAAATCATCCTCACATTCTCCATTTCCTACTTTATTTTTTCTTTTTCTCCTCCATCATTTTTCTCCTTCAATATTACCATAGTAAGTCCCTTTGGATGCTCATGGAATTTCTACACTGTTCTTGCTGTGTAACACAGAAGCTTTAAATACAGTCTTGGCTGCTTAGCTACAAGCACCTTTCAAACTTTGACCACAAGTCTCCACACTTAGGTATTTGTTTCCAGTCCAGTCCATCATTACAGAGAATCACAGAATCACGGGCTGATTTGAAAGGGGACCTTGAAGATCATCTATTCCCAACCCCCTGGCCATGGACAAGACCACCATACACGAGATCCTCCCTCTAGCTGATTCACCTTGTTTTAAAGGCTGCATATTGGAGGAGGAAACAAACAAAAACAACAACAACAAAAAAAAAAAAAAACAAAACAAAAAAAAACCAACAAAAAACCAAACAAACAAATTTGTCCTCAGATTTTAGTCAAAGACAGTTAACTGAGAAACAAAATCAAACAGGAAACATTCGGTTCAGTACTCTATAACTCAAAAATATGAACAAATGTCTCTTTCAAAGTAGCCAAGCATTGCTAAACCTTTACCTGGTAGGTGCTTTGGAAAGCATGAAAAAGGTATTATAAGAAGCCAAACTGGAAAAAAGCATGCAAGAAATCCTATCCACCATGCTCCAAGCCAACGTGGGTCATCTTGATCCATCTTTGTACTGGAAAAGTAATTCAGAAAAAGCAGGTTTACCTTTCTGAATTTCACATTTTAGTGAGTTGGAATATTTCTTTTTAATACATTTTAAAACAAAGCCTTTTAATATTGCTATTTTCCTTAGTTTTATATTAAATTTATTGTTTGCTTGTTTAAACCACCTTCACTGGGCAATTATAAAAATACTGAATTCTACCAAATGTAGCCTTCAACTCATTAGTTAATGTCATTCCAATTTAAAGACTATTCTATGGCCCTGATTTCAAGATTCTGAGGCATTATGAAGATACTGGGAATGCTGGATTTAGAAAGATTCCTCAATCAATGAGTTATACCAAAACCAATTCAGAAGTTCAGAATGCCATTGCATCAATCTGAAGGCTCTAAAACACAGGAAACAAAAGTGTAAATGAAGCTGCTGGTTTAACTATTAGTACAATTTATAACACTTTTTTAAAAAATGGACTATTATTCAACACAAAGATTTTCTAGCAAGCTCTTCTCTAGGAGTTAAGAATCCTAATCCTAATACTCCAGCTCAAGGAAACAGTTCCACAAGACATCAGTAGATGGAGGTTTAACCCCGAATATACAACTAAGCAAAAGGAAAACCATTTTTTGCTACTGAGGTTTAGAATAGCTAATATTTAAATGCTAGAACTATTTGCACTACAGAGAAACTTCCACACACAATGGAGTCACTACTCACTCTAGGAAGTAACTCACTAACATGAAGCCTTTTCAAGTGCAACTTGTTTCCAAGTTAATGAAGCTTTTGAAAACACAGTACTTTCTGAAAAATTTTCTCCTCACAGGAAGAAAAGCTGAATATTTTAGTAAAAATATTAGAAAAAGAAAATAGGAAGCAATAAACTTAGTTGTATCTTGCCTTTTTGGGATCTGGATATCAATATAAACTTGAAGCAGCTGCCCTCCTAAGACATAGCCAATAGCAGGACCCAGCAGAGACATGGCATAGCCAACTCCTAGAAGTGAAAATACATCAAGTTCATGATAACTTCTTTACTTTTTTAAGCTCTCTTTTAATAACATTTTTAAGTCAGCTTCAGACCAAAGGGTTTCTGTAAGTCAACCTGTTCTTTTACTGTCACTACAGTTGTAGCACCTGGAAGACAAAATCTATAATTAACTCTCTACAAAGAAATTTGCAGCTCTCAAAAGATTCAGGTTCAGCAAAAGGCTGATGCACCTTTAAGCATTATTAGATTGCTTTTTTCCCCATTTGTGCCTACATTTAAAAAATAACTAGTGAAAAAAATAGTGAAATTATGAACATTGGTTGTTAACTGTATTAACTACAATCTTTAAGAGCTTTCTTATTTCTATTTTTCAATCTTAAGTTGTTTTCTAGATTTTCTAAAACAAGAAGACAGTTACATCAAAGTGTGTGACTGGAGTAATATCTGCCTTAAAATACAAAGCCAAGGCTCTTAACAGCTCCTGGCAGTTTTAAAGAAAAAAACTCAAACAAGCAACAAAAACAAACACCCTAACCCCCTCCCCCTAAAAAAGAAATCACTAACCTGCAAAGTTGCAGGTGTAACCATACCCTACAAAAGAGTATAAGACTTTTTTGATGTCACAATAGCATTCCTGGCCTATCAGACAAATTTCTGGCAGGCAGTTTAGCACTCACTGACAGCAGGAACACTGTCTCTGCAAATTAAGGTTTCCAATTAATAGCAACTAGATCCATCTTTAATTAATAAACATGCATTCCTACCATTTCCCCAGGTTG
This sequence comes from Melospiza georgiana, assembly GCF_028018845.1. Lineage (NCBI taxonomy): Eukaryota > Metazoa > Chordata > Aves > Passeriformes > Passerellidae > Melospiza > Melospiza georgiana. Next base: position 61,495,183 of record NC_080465.1, on the reverse strand, counting down.
AATAATCTGGATTTCTCATTTGTTTCTGAAGTGCATGGATCACAAGTACTTAATTTTCCTCTAGTTAGTAAGAGGAAATGATGGGGGAGTCAGGAGGGTGACAGGGGTGCAGGAGGATAAAGCAATGCAGAATGCGACAGTCAGGTAAGTAAAATTAAATACTGAGTAGATATATCCCAGGTTTTCCTATATTTCAGAAACAGTGACATAGTCACAGGAACTTTCTAAGTTAAGTTCATATTCATCCCAGAGAACTTCAAACTGAGCTTAGAAAGTGCCTATTTTCTTCCACACACTCAATTTAAATACATTTGGAATTGTTTAGCTTTAGTTGTAGATGTACCAGTCCTCATGAACCTGCACCCAATATAGAGGATAAAGAAAATACCAACTTGTAAGTTGCAGGCTTACAGCAAAAGGTGCTGGCAGCTATTTACGGACCATTTTAGGGGTGGGTTCTGGGATTATTTGGTTTTGTTTTGTGGGTTTTTTTGGGGCTTTGTTATTCTTTCTGCACTGCATAAGCCTTCTTGTAAAAGGTAAAGCAACACAATATACTTAAATACTTAACACATTGCATGAAGCAAGGAAAATAGTTAGTTACCTACCCACTCACTTGCATTCCAGTTTTGTTATATTAGGCAGAATACACTGCTCTTCTGAAGTCAACTCAGTTGCCTGAAGACTGTGCATGAATTAGTTTTTTGTATTGATCTTTTTCTAAAAGTATAAACACTGACACCGTTCTCCTGAGTTTTCATGTCACTTCTTGTTTCCCCATTTATGCAGACAACCCTAATTCTGCTCTATTTATTTCACTGGATTCAGGGGAGGAAGAAAAAATTCAATATCATCCCTCTCAAAATAAAGAAACAGCAAAAACAAAACTTGTCTTTTTCATCTCAGAGTTGTCATAGGCACCTATCCTGTTTGTTGGCATCAAATGAAGTAACTTGCCTCGGAAAACTGTGAAAAATTTGCATGCAAACAGATAATTATTTCAATTTTGCCCCTTAAAATATTGTTCTAGTCTGAATACAGTCCTGGAACCTGAGATGTTTTGACTTCCTCCTGCAAGTAAGAAGTATAGATAATATGTTTTGAACCAGCTTACATATGAGGTAGGGGAAATAAATATCTTCATACCCATAGAAAACACACTTAGACTGCAATGAACTTGGCAATAAAATGGCATATAACCTAGAGAATGGTGACTGAAAAAGATTAAAAACTTTTGCTAAGTATTACTACTCCTTAGCTTTTAAACACTCCCAGTGAGGCAATCTCTGTACTTCCAGCCAAGTGCCAAATTTGTATGTGGCTAGAGAACAGGATTGATCAGATGAGACACACCAGTGTTTATGCACTGAGTGGATATGCACTGAGTGGACAGCCTACTATGAGAAGGTAAGTAAATTAAATTATTAAAGGATATAATATGATCTAGCTACTGACCTGACTGATACTTTTAGTCACAGGTGTTGAAAAATACTGTGTAAGTTTTTTGCAACAACTTATTCTGTCATTTACAGACATGAACCATTTAACAATTTTCAGTTACTGACATGAAAAGGTAACACAAGGGTGCTCAAAGAAGCTTTACCATGCTCTACAAAATGAAAATTGATAAGACTTGGTACTTAGAGCAGATTAGTATCTAAATTGCATTGTAACTGATGCAGAAATACTTCATGCACATATGTAATAATCAAAAAATTTTTAAATTAGATGAATTCATAAAAATACTTAAAATGCATTGCAGTCTATAATCTATGCAGACAGTGTTCTATAAACAGTTTTAAATTTACCTATGTAAAAGGAAGACTTGTGTTTTGGGACACTATCATCAATAAAAGATGTCCCCAAAGTATACAGAGGAGTTCCTCCAACTCCCAGCAGCAGCTGTCCGAGGATGAAGATGTACAGATGGTTGCGAAGTGGAGAGCTTGTGCTGGCACTGCAAGTGGCATTAGCAAAGGTGGTTTCTGCAGTTTGACATGTGTCTGAAAAACAGGGACAGCAAGACTTTACAACTCTGTTACCTAACTCACAGTCCAACTTGAAGAATAATCTGTACTAAAAGCTAAACTACAATGAATGCTGTTATGCCAGGCTCCTATTTTAATTTTCACACCTGTTAATATATCCAATATTGCAGTGCCAAGCCTTCTGTGATATCATATCGCCCAAAAGATTTATTAGGAGGGCTTGGGTTTTTTTTTCCTCTCTATGAAGAAACAGGATTGAAATAGCCTTATGAATACGCTTTGGCAACAGGGATCAAATGGCCCTATAAATATGCTTTGGCTTACTGAAAGTATTATTGACCAGAAATTATTGTATGAAAAAACCAAACAACCAACCACCTGTCAAATGGTCATTCCAAAGGTTATGAGTACTCCCATGTAACAGACACTTCATTGTGTGCCTGCACCTTATAACAGTTCTGAGGAGAACTAACAACTCCCACTCTTAGATGACAGAGCAGCCTGCCCAACCTGAGGAAATCTGCCTGACAGAAAGTGAAGTCATTAGCAAAGATAATCCTTTCTTTACATTCAGTCTTTTTAAAGTGTTCGCCTATGAAAACCTTAAAAACCTATACCGCTCTCTCTCAGAACACACACTGCTATGCCTCTAAAAGGAGAAGTTAACGTAAAACCTCTGCATTTATGCACACACACAAAAAGAAAGCAGTGGTACAGCAGCATAAGGCTGTGTCTGCTGGTGTAATATTTGGCACTACAAGGAGGGAAGAGAAAAGAGGAACTGAAAACAGGTAGTACCGTGTTGTCCTCTCCTTTCTCTTGCTATCATTGCACTCTTGGTAGCAGAATACCAAGAGACAAGATGTAGGAGAAACATTTCCATGGTTCTCCTCATAAGAGCATAAAACCCTAAGAAGGAGGATAAACCCATCCATTTGGTAGTAATGAGTCCCACTAAACAAATATATGAAAACGTCATCCAGATCAGATAAGTAGACTGATTAATTCACACTACTTCACTACAAAATTATTACAGCCTTTATTTTTCTTAGATCCTTTTACATCTGAGAATACTTTTTACTTACACATAGAAGAGCCAAGATCAATCCACACTATGGTCTCACAAAACAAAGCTTAAGAAAGTGCTAGCCATGCACCAGGTATTTAAAGAAAACTTATCTAAATCATTATTTCCTCTAGCAGACATAAGCGATACAGTGCCATTGCACAGAAACAGGCCAACATGTGGGATAAGAAAACCTCACATCAAAAGGAAGAGTCTTTAAAGTTTTCCTTCCTTTCAACTTAGGAAGTATCCTGAGTACGCTTGTCCCAATGTTTGACTGTCTTCACAATTAAGTTATTTTCCTTGTGTCAAGTGAGAAACTAGGATTCTCATTTGCTGCCACAGACATACTGAAACATGTTTAATTTTTAAAATAAAATCCGAGACTGAAGTTTAAAGGTACACTGCTTATAATATTTGTGGTTCTCACAGTCCTCCATGCTAATTAATCAAATTAAATTGATTCTGTTAAGGCAGCAGGGGGAGCCCTTGACTGCACATACCACAGCCAGCTGAGGCACCAGCAGCCCATGCAACCTGGAAATTTACCAGAACAGACAGCTGGTTGTACCTGGGTTACAAATTTGAGTCTAAAACCTTTCTGGAAAATAGAAAACACATTTTACAGTGTCTTAAAAAAACGCAAAACCCCAACAAACCAAAAAAAACCAACTCCGCCGCTCCACCCCTTCCCTCCAAAAAACCACAATTCCAAAGAAACAAAACCCAACCCCAAACAATAATTGGCAGACAATTGATTAGCAGATCTTTCAAAATGAAATGGATTAGACTATTTCTAGGAAGTAGTATTATGATAAATAAATTTGCCTTATAAGCCTGTTCAGAAAAAATTCAGTGGTGGATTTTAATACAAGCATAAAATACAAGCTTAATTAAAAAAAAAATTAGGATCTCTATAAACAACCTGCACAAATAACTAAAAGGAACACTTTTGGGGTGTGGTGCTATTAAACCCTGCAACTAATTGTATAGCTAAAATGTTTCATCAACCTCAGAACTAGTTAAACCAGACAACACATAAACCTGTGCTGTGGTTTACTTGACAGTTAAGAGACGCTGTTGCACTGCACCTGAAGATTTATTTTGACTGCCCCAGTGCTGACATTCCCTGCACTCTCAGTCATTTATTTTTGATAGTGTTTCGTTTAAGTCAGCTTAAGATCTGGAATGTGTTCACCACCAGCACAGCATAGGCACCTGCATTACAACAGTCCAAACAGCAGGCAAGCTGTCACCTGACAGTGCTATGGTGAAGAAACACATGCCAATTCAAAAATTCCCCACTCCTTTTAGGTTTCAAAACTCCATGGGGAACATGTACCTAATAAAGCTATCAATATATACAGCCATCTTCAATGATGGATGTTGGATAAAACAGTAACATGCTCCTTGGAATTTCAACTAAAATTGTTTGAAAGGGGGAAAATCAGTTGGAATAACTGGTAATGTACTCTCTCACACTGTCAGTATCTTGTTCCAAATGAAAAAAAAAATCAAACCTTTATGTATTACGTATTAAATTTAGCTTCCCCTTCATCAAAGTGCAGTAGAAAGGTGAATACTGAAACCAAAATTACAGGGCAATGGGACTGTAACAGAGCCAGGACCCTTTTGTCCTTCTCCCAAGAGCTAACAAGTGATTATCTGCTCATAGCCCCCAAAACAGTAAAGATGTTTTCTTCTGACCTTGTTCAGTTAACTTCCATTTCAGATCCTCATTAATTAGATAGGAAAAAATAGCTTGCCCAACTTTTTAGACTAACAAGTAGACAGCTCATAGAAGGGGACAAAATGATTACTACTGAAGATATCAATTTGAGGATCAACAACCTTTCATCATGTTTCTTCATAGCTACTGATTTTTTTTTAGTGAGCACTCTAATATGTTTAGTCATTGAAGGCATTATTTTGATTAAAGACTGCAATAACAAGACAATCCTAAAAGATTAAGTCATCCTGCTTTAAACATATCTAAACATTTCTGTATTATAGGTGTCCCACTAAATTGAAATACAAATAGTTGGCATTAATCACACTGTGCTAAGTCTTGTTTTGTGAACAAAGTTTAAGAACTGAGGGATAGCTACACCAATGACTTAAGTACTGCTTTGTTCAGTACAGTTCAGTACTGCTTGTTCCCTCTCTATTTCAAGTAAATCCTTAAGTTAAAATCAACATCTTTTAAAAGAACTTAGAAAAACTTGATAATGAATTAATCAACATGCCTTTAATAGTTCAAAACCACAAAGAAATGCAAGCACTAGTCACCTTCAGGTAAGATGGCAAGATTAACAGCTTTAACATCATTTCCCCTACCTTGCTAACCCAGCTTGATTCCATCTCCTAAGAGATGCCACATAATTTTTTTCTTTAGTGAATTTTAATTGCATTCCTCAAGGCAAGAAAAAAAAAGCATTTTATTCAAATGTTGCTTAATAGCAAGAACCTCTATTGACACTCATATTCCTTCTGGAAAAATAAAGTTCACTGTGCAGAGAGGCAGCTCTTGAACTTTCAGATTTCAAAGAATCGATTTTCAGTTACAGATAGCACCCTGTTTTAGGACATTGAGAGAGATTAACTGTAACAGATAGCCCTGTTCACTAAACCCCGATATAGACAATCATGTGATTGAGAAATATATGGTCAGCCCCGTATGATTGTGATTAAGAGATACATGGTCAACCATATGATTAAGAAATACATAACCGCATAACCTAAAAATAATATATATCAAGTTACTATTGTTTGCTAAATTCAACCATGTATTGCGCAAATGCTAACCATGCCAAAGGTTAAGGTTTTAGGAACTAAGAGGAGCTAGCCAAGAAACAGAAACCAGCCAAACACCACCCCATATAAGTGTTGGAATCCTTAAGGTTAGAGGGTTTTTAGGAAATGGTTAAAAAAGTATAGGCCTCAGACTGAAGTTTTGTTAGCATTGCAAATACAGCAGAAAAGTTTTCCATGCAAGCAGAAAAGTTTCCCAAGCAGTAGACGTGACAAACCACAATAGGTGTTTGTGGAATTGGCTTCAAGGATGCAACAAAGATTCAAGACTGAGACATCAATTCTTCAAAGAAGACCATCAACTCTTCAAAGAAGACAACCTCATCACTGGACTCCAACTGTGGTTCGAGTTTTTCAGCTTTTCCCTCAATCTTTTAATTTAATTTAATGAATACAAAGTTCAATTTTAAAGGATGTTAGTAATGAAACTTTACATCATTGGCTTTCATGTCTTTTTATAACTTTGCAATATAGAACTAATCCATGCTTTGTTTCTCACATTAGGGCGCATTCTTCACTTCCTGGATTTTTAGTGGAAGGAAATGCAAGAGCGGACAAGTTGACAATGGTCATTTCTAACACATTGCCAAATATTTTTGAACAAGCAAAATTGAGTCATGCCTTTTTCCACCAAAATGCACAAGCACCCATGCGAATGTTCCAAATCACTAAAAGTCAAGCTAAAGCTATCATTCATACTTGCCCTGACTGTCAAGTGGTACAACCTCCTGTTTCTACAGGAGCAATCAACCCCCGAGGCTTACAAAGCCTACAGTTGTGGCAAACAGATGTTACTAAATAGCCTTCTTTTGGTAAATTTAAAAATATTCATGTTTCCATAGACACGTTCTCTGATGCAGTTTTTGCTTCCCTTCACACAGGTGAAACTGGCAGCCATGCCTGTCATCATTTCCTGCAAGCTTTTGCTTCATTGGGTATACCCCAAGAAGTAAAAACTGACAATGGTCCCGCATACATATCTCAAAAATTGGCCACATTTTTAAACGAATGGGCTGTTCGACTCATTTCTGGCATTCCCCACTCTCCCACAAGCCAAGCAATCATTGAAAGAACACATCAAACCTTAAAACGCATATTAGATCAACAGAGAGGGGGAACAGAAATCACCCCACAGATGAGACTGAGTAAGGCTTTGTATGTTTTTAATTTTCTAAATAGTTCAAGTACAGAACCAGATCCACCAATCTTTAGACACTTTTCAAATAGCACACAGGCAAAACTGAAAGAACATCCTCCTCTTCTAATTAGAAACCCTGACTCTGGACAGATGGAAGGTCCGTTTCAATTAATAACGTGGGGCAAATGGTATGCTTCTATTTCCACAGGTGCTGGAATTAAGTGGGTTCCTGCCAAAAACGTCAAACCGTATCGCACTTCAGAACCTGTTGTCGAGCCTAGAACTGAGGAAGCAAGTACGCAGACGTGAACCGAATGGTAGGATCCCGGGTCTCGCCTGACGCCTCTTGTGCCTGACGTTCTTTGTGCATCGGTGGAACCCATGAACTCTGATTTTGTGCCAATGTTATTTATGAGTCTACGAATTGAATGCTGAATGTTTGTTTAACAAAGCTAATTTTTGGCTGAAAATTTAGGTTATTGTTTTTGTTTAGAAAGAATTCTGCCAAAACTTAGTTCTTGAAAGAGATGGGGCAGAATCAAATGGTATACTTGTTTTGCTTGATTTTAATTGTTTTTTGTCGTGCAGATTTGCCTGTGGATCAACCGAAAACGAATGTTTGGGTGACCTTAGCCAAGGCTGTCGGATCGGATACTATATGTTTGTCTAATTTGGAACCAGAAAAGCCTTTTTCAACCTGTTTGGTTGGTGTGCCAGTGAAAGAGTTGCCTTTGGTAAAAAAACAGTAAATGGTAAACCAGGTGGAATTGACAATGGAAACAGTCCTTCCTTCAATTGGAACATTTGGTCCAAAAAACTCCTTAGGGCAGCATCTGAACCTCAAGAATTAGAAATCCTTGTTCTTTGACCATGGATTTTTGTTTTACTTTCATGACTCGTGTCTGGCGAAAAGGTGATCCCCCAAAGTTCAGTGTTACTCCTCATTATTTTGCATATAAAAATTTGAGTTTTTGGTGTAATGTTTCAAACAGTTGGGATGTGTTTCCGGAGACAGATCAATATTCATGGCAATTGCCGAAAGGGTATTGGATCATTTGCGGAGACAGAGGTTGGCAAGGCATTCCAGCTCACCTTGAAGGTGGCCCTTGTAGCATTGGTATGCTCACCATACTTGCCCCCACTGCCAAAGCAGTGATGAAAAAGAAACAAAGGAAAACAAGAGCCATTCCTCATTATGATGAGAACTGTCAGAGTGATTTTATGCCTTGGAATGCCGCCAGAAGGGTTTCAGCAGGTATATTTCTACCCCAATTGGCTTCAGCTGTGGCATTGAGACAATTAGATCGAGTTGGATGTTGGCTGAGCAAACAAGCTAATGCCACATCCTCCGCAATCAGTGATATGTTGACTGATGTTGATAGTATTAGACATGCTACTCTTCAAAACAGGGCAGCCATTGATTTTCTTTTACTGGCACAAGGACATGGTTGTGAGGAATTTGAAGGATTGTGTTGTATGAATTTGTCTGATCATTCTGAATCCATTCACAAAAGCATTCAAAAATTAAAGGATCTGACAGGCCAGATTAAAGAAGATGGAGGTTCCTGGTTGGATGATTTGTTTCAAAATTGGAGTTTTGCACCTTGGCTAAGGCAACTTTGCAAGATAGGTCTTTACATATTAGGTGTTCTAATGCTGATATTGATAGTGGTACCTTGTATACTCTGTTGTGTTCGGCGAATGATGAACAAAACAGTCCGAGAAGTTTTTGTCATTCAAGCAGGAGAATTGGGAAGTAGAAGCACAGAGAGTGTACGAAATCTCACGAAAGCAGTAGATGAGGGTATTGACATGAATGAAGGTTTTGAATTAAGGCCTTGGAATCGACCAGAGTTTTTTGAACGATGACTTGTGACTGTTGCCAAACGTGATTCATATCTCTTTCAGAGATTGGGTCTTCACAGCATTAAGTTGCTGTGCCATAATATAGCAATGCTTCAGTTTAGTGAAAATAGGTTTTCAACCGCAATAAGCAGAAATTTTGCAATAGAGCTATGAAACGCAAGAAGCAAGCGACAAGAAAATGAAAACCTCTGGGTCAAACAGAGAGGGGGAAATGTTGGAATCCTTAAGGTTAGAGGATTTTTAAGAAATGGTTAAAAAAGTATAGGCCTCAGACTGAAGTTTTGTTAGCATTGCAAATACAGCAGAAAAGTTTCCCATGCAAGCAGAAAAAGTTTTCCATGCAAGCAGAAAAGTTTCCCAAGCAGTAGACGTGACAAATAACAATAGGCTTCTGTAGAATTGGCTTTAGGATGGCAACAAGGTTATTTAAGGTATATCTTTAGAAGGTTAGCATGAATAGAACTCGGTTCTTTGTCTCTTATCAACTAGTCTTTGTTTTAGCTACGATTACCTATGTTTTATAAGACTGGATAGAATGCTTGTCAATATGTGTTTTCTGTGTCTGATTGGCTGAATTCTAGTCTGAGATGATTTTATGTATTGCTGTATGAGCCCTGTTGGAGGAGACATTTTTTGGTGTGGATCAGTGAGCTGTCATGTCTCCATTTTGTATTTTGAGACTGATGTGCTGGAAATAAAAGCAAAAATCTCTTCACTGGTCTGGTTACCATGTTATCCATATTTGGATATTTTGCCACGGCCTAGTGGGTTCCTTTTTTAAGGCGTGGGTTCCTGACACCATTGGACTTATACCTGTCCTGTCCCTTGCAATAAGGAAGGCAAGAGCTCCGAGGTCAAGAGTACAGGCCTGAGGAAGACTTCAAGCCTTCATCCAGCGACCACCAGAGGGTAGAAGACGACCCCCTAGCAACAGTTGGAGCACGCGCCAAGGGAAGAACACGTCTACGGAAATGGACTAGTATAAAAAGGGAACTTGTGAGATACTGGGTGTGGCAGTTGGTGGAGTTGGACTCCTCACAACTCCCCTGTCGCCCAGTGCTGCTTTGCTTATTACCTATGCTTGTAATTAATAAATTCCAATTGGGCAACTTAACTCATTGCAGAGTTCCATTTATAACAAATTGGTGCCGTGACTCGGATGGTCATAGGTGAGGGAGCGACGGTGTTTGGGAGGCGCCCCACCCCATTTTCGGGTGGCCTAACATCCGACCTTCCTACCATACGTCCACTGACGAACCTAAAACTTTAGGTAATAAGCAAAGGGAGACCCCATAAAGACTGTGCACAGAAGCCCGGGCGAAGACTCAGGAAGCGTGAGTATAAAGGATCCTGGAGTGCGAAAGGCACTCCAGACGAATGGGCCGTCCGGTTGGGTTTGGGACCCTGGAGAAAGGATCCTGGAGTGCGAGGCACTCCGAAAGGATGGGCAGAAGAATGCTCCAGATGAGCCTGTGGATGGCGAGGGATCCTGGAGTATGAGCAAGTGAGGTGTGCATGAGAGGGGAACCGACAGTCGGATTCCCCAAGTGAGTGTGGACCCTCAGTAGTGCGGTTCCCATTAGTCCGCGAGGACGTGGGCCACGAACAAGGGGAAGCAAGTGGTGATTTGTGTGTGAGAGGTACTCCGAAAGGATGGGACAGGGGAAAAGCAAGCCCCCTATTTTCATTAGGTTTCTCCAGTGCCAAAAGATAGTTCGTTGGGGTTTATGTTAGAAAATTGGAGACATTAGAAAATTGGAGACATTTTCCGGGCACTAAGGAGAAGAATAAAGCTAAGACGATTCACTATTGTGTTGAAGTTTGGGGAGAAAAGAAAAGAAATTTTTAAAAGTGTATATTGGCCCATCAGTAAAAATCCCTTTAGTCAAGAAGAAAGTGATTAGCAATACAGGTCAAGCAACCAGGTACATTGGTGTTTAAATTGGTGGAACGAAAGAAACATGAGAAGAAGAGGGACTCTCCTGAGGAGGACCCCCTAATAGTTCCCCCTCCCTATGTACCTCCACCACCACTTCCACCCCCTCAGGCTCCCCCTCTCCCACTAGACCTAGACTCATAGCTTGGGCAGGCACTGCTGCGGATGCATTCTGTAGCACAGGCATGGGAAGATATTAGACGAAAGTTAGAGAAAGTAGACAAAGGTTGGAGAAGGTAGATAATTTAATTGGCAAGACGGAGGATAACTTGCTGCGGAAGGTAAAAGGATGGTTGAAACAAGGAGTTAGGAAGGAATGAGTTTGGAAAGCGAATAGTCAGGACGCTGGGATGAAGGAGCCTAAAGCCTGCTTTTACTGCGGAAGGAAGGGACATTTCAAATGAGTGTGTAGGGTCAGGATCCGGGATGAGAAAACTTCTCAGGAGAATCAGAGAGGGCGGGAGCTAACGAAGAGGACCGAATTACACCCAGAAGAGGCCTTGATAATAAAGCTAAGAGTAGGTCCTCAGAGCGAAAAACTTGCATTTTTGGTAAATACAGGAGTTTCTCAGTTGTCAGTGGCAAAATTACCCCAGGGATGTGAGATAAGTAGTGAGCGAGTTTCAATAATCGGAATTACGGGAGAGGCTTTCCCTGTTCCTGTAATAAAAGGAGTGCAAATTGAAACAGATAACAGATTTGAAATAAATGATTTGTTGTTAATACCAGAGGCTGAGAATAATATGTTAGGCAGAGATCTAATAATAGCCTTAAAATTACAGATAAAACCCTGTGAAGGAAAACTTAAAATTCATTCTTTAACTGAAGAAGATAATCCTGAAATTAATGACACAGGTGGGCATTCAGGTGAAGTGGGAAAGGTTTAGGATAAAGGAGTCTGGTCCCCTTAGTCCCTCCTGGTCAGCACAAGCCTGTGAATTTTATATATTACTCTGTGCATTATTAATACTAAAAAGGCAAAAAGGGACTGCTTATACAGACTCTAAATATGCTTTTAGTGTAGTATATATTTTTAGAAAAATTTGGAAGGGGACTTATAAATATTCAAAGGAAAGGGTTAATACACGGAAGATTGATAATTCAGATATTAGAAGCTTTAAAAGGCTCAAAGAAAATAGCAGTAGTTCATGTAAAGAAACACCAGAGAGGGAGGGATATTAGAGTCAGAGAAATAATTTGGCTGATAAAGAAGCAAAAAGAGCGACCTTAATTGGCAGCTATAAGGAAATTAAGAGCAACATTTAAGGAGGGAAAGTGAGTTTTTCCTGATGGCAGGATTATGATGCCAAAAACTAGTGGCACATTAAATTTTAGATAACTTGTATAGACAGACACATTGGGTAAAACAAGGGCTTTTTGTGATCACTTTTTTTTTAAAATTCTATGAGTGTATAGGGATATTTGGAATTGAAAAATAAATTACCCAGGGGTGTCTTACCTGTTAAAAGGTAAATAAAAAGGTGTTAAGAAGCCCTCCCTTTGGAGGATGCAAAACAGCCTACCGGCTATTTGAAAAGATCCAGGTTGATTTTATAGAATTGTTTAAAAGTGAGTCGGTAAAAATATTTGTTAGTTATAATAGATCAATTAACTCAGTGAGTTAGAAGCATTTCCAGCAGCTTGAGCTACAGTTCAAACAGTAGCTAAAATATTGTTGAAACACGATTTATATTAACCCTGAGTTATTAAGAAGGAACTAAGCATCCTGGAGTGGCTGCGGACCACAATTCCCTTGAGCTCAGAGGCAGAAAAATGCTGGTGGAAAAAGAATAAAGGACTTTCTAAATCGGTGGGAACAGCCTAAAAAGATCAAAGATCTCCTCCAGGGTCACCCACCAGCAACTGATTACAAAACTGCAATTCCAGAAACTGGAAGTGATAACACCTGTTGTTAAAAGAGCTCAAAAACAAGTAAAATGTTGGGAGTGCGGTAAACACGGTTTAGGGTGTCACCCATGAATATGTATTGTTTGTACATTTTGCTTTAACTCATGGTGGAGAGTAACTAAGGGAGAAAAGAAGGAGAGAATTAATTTATTTGTTTTGCTATGGTTATGTATTTAGCCAGCTAATTATAGAACATATTGCTAGTGATTTTTTGGGATACTTTTTGAGATTGGGAGACAGGACTCTTCCAGCAGCAATTAGATTAATAGGGAACTTAGATCAATTGGTTCCTGCTATATTGGCTATAGCACAAATAAAAGAAGGAACAACTCATAATAATAACATTAATGAAATTCAGGAGAGCCCTATGGGAAAAGGGAATGATTGCCCAAAGACCTCCTTTGGATCTTGCATTACATCAGGTAGAACGTGGAGATTGGGTCCTGGTCTGCAGCTGGAAGGAGAGCCCCCTCACACCTAAGTGGGAGGGACCCTACCAAGCTTTACTAACAACGGACACTGCAATTAAAACCATAGAAAAAGGCTGGATCCATGCGAGTCAAATAAAAGGACCAATAGAACCACCCCGACCAGTGGGCCAAAAACACAAAAAACTCTGAGAGGGAAGTGAGTGAAGTACCAGGAGACCTCAAGGGCTAAAATGGATAGCACAGAGGAACCTCAGAAAAAGTCTTTAAAGCACGAAAAACCATGAGTGTAAGTGATCGGCAACAACTTAAAGCTGTTTATAAGAGGAGCTGTTGAAGATAACTGAAGTGAAACTGATAAATGGAAAACATGAGAATGGAGACTCTGATATAAATTCGCCTTTTAAGCAATACAGACTGCACAGAAGTCAAGAAAGATGATCCCTGTGATGAGAAGGAGGAATACCTGTAACAAATTCAAAAGTAATAAGTGACCTTGGGTGTATGTATGAATGTTGGGATTGGGTTTATCGGACTTTTCTGTTGATAGATAGAAAGTCGGGAAAAATAATCAAAGAAGGGGAAGGATCACCGAACTCAAAAATAAGGGTTATATGTAATGCTCAAGGCTGTTGGGAAATTGTAATCCATTTGTCTGTATTGTTTGCATAATATGTAACGAAAGGTGGTGGACCCATTGTCACAGCGGCTATCCCCCTAGGGGAGCATGTTATAATTGTTATTATACACAGCAAAAATTAACTGAACAGATATTGGCACTTCGAGTAATATCTGAGACACTTAAAGTGGGCTCTAAAAATTGGTATGGCATTTATGTTAAGGGAATAAACCCCCAGTATTATTGTTACCACTCAAACGAACCAACACCATTCGTAATGAGAATTGTTGCAGGGGTTTGCCAGAGGTGGATCCCTGATCTGAGCTGTCTAGCTCCTCAGGTGAAAGACACGAAGTGGTCTAGATACCTCCAACGAATTAGGAAAAAGGGGCACAAAACTCCTCCTGAAGACTACCCTTGCTGCCGAGAAGATAGATCACCCCATAGCTCGCAGCAACCAAGTTGATGGGCGAGGCAGAGGGGCTGATAACTGTGGGGGAGAGGGCCCTAAAATAAGACCTGAACAAACTCGGGACCACTCTAAGCAAAAGCAACAATATCGGAAACCACAAAATTTGGAACAAAGAAATTATGGCAGCCGCTATGACAATTGGAAAAACTACCTTAGGATTTTTAGAATACTTTTAATAATGCTAATGATCGAGAATTGTAAATCTCAAACACACGAGCCCTTTAAATGGTCATTAATTAGGTGGGAAGATCAGGTTGTGATCAGTAACATCACACTAACGGGACCCCCCTCATTTAAAGTAAACCTTACGCAATTAATCACCTCCTGGGGAACCAAGCTCCCAAGTGTCAGTTCCTACATTGGTTTTTACATGTGCCCAGCCTCTAACCCTGGAAAAGCCTATTGCAATTACCCAGGGTATAATTATTGCGGATGTTGGGGCTGTGAAACAATAGCTCAGGGATTCACCCCAGGGGGAGGACCTGACAGATTTTTACAGGTTGGGAGAGGCCCTCCGGGGTGTACCCCTCCACAATATGCCTATGACAGATCGATTTTGGGAGGGGATACTCAGGATCGTGCAAGTTTATATATATATATGAATGTCACTCAGCCAGATGACCCAGGCTGGCTAATAGGAAAAACCTGGGGAATCCAAATATGGCAACCAGGGAGAGATCAAGGAGGGATGATACTCATTAAAAAGGAAGTTGTTCCCCATGACCCCGAACCTGTTGGACCCAACCATGTGATAGCAAACTCGGGCAATAGCTTAGGAAGGGTAGAGAATGAAATAGAAAATAACAAGACGCAGGTAGAACAGGTAGAAGCGACTTCAGCTGACGAGGGAGGTAACATACTTTGAAAATGGGATTAATCTTGCACGATGTTTGTGGAAAAAGGGCAGGATAGGACTCCGGGAATTACCCTACCACAAGTAACCAGAAAGGGGAGATGTATTGGAACTGTTCCAGGGAATAAGAAACATTTGTGTCAAATAACTAAATTGGTGCAGGATACCTTAAGACCAGCTGAGTGGTTAATTCCAGCAGCTAATACCAAATGGGTATGTAATACCCTAGGCGCGACCCCCTGTATCTCTATAACAGCCTTTAATGAAAGCCATGAATTTTGCTTACAGGGAGTAATAGTCCCCCGGATTATCTATCATCCAAGGGAATACGTGTACTCCCAAAGCCATATTTCGAAACATCATTTGCAAAAACGAGAACCCTTTACAGCCCTCACGGTTGCGGCATTATTAACCATTGGGGGAGCTGGGATAGGAACAGGCGCGGCAACTCTTGTACATCAACAACAGGGGTTTAAGGCTTTAAGAGCCGCTGTAGATGACGATCATAAAAAAATTGACAAATCTATCAATGAATTGGTAAACTCGCTCCGGTCACTTTCGGAAGTGGTTTTACAAAACCAAAGGGGATTAGACTTACTGTTTTTACAACAAGGTGGCCTTTGCGTAGCCCTTCGGGAGGAATGCTGCACATATGTTGATACTACAGGAATAGCAGTAGACACCATGGCCGAATTACGTAAACAAATAGAGAAGAGGGAGGAAAAGAGAAAATCCCAGCAAAACTGGTATGAATCTTTATTCAACTATTCTCCATGGCTTACCACCTTGTTGTCCACCATTGCCGGACCGGTGATCTTGCTATTACTAGGGTTGACCTTTGGGCCATGTATATTCAATAAAATAGTTAACTTAGTGAACTCCCGATCTGAAACAGCCCATTTGATGATGATGAAAACAGAGTATGAATCTCTAGGTGCCGTAGAAGTAGAGGACTATTTGGACTAAAGTAGGAAAGAACTTCAAAGGTTTAGTGAACAGAATGATAAATAGAAAAAGGGGGGATTGTAACAGATAGCCCTGTTCACTAAACCCCGATATAGACAATCATGTGATTGAGAAATACATGGTCAGCCCCGTATGATTGTGATTAAGAGATACATGGTCAACCATATGATTAAGAAATACATAACCGCATAACCTAAAAATAATATATATCAAGCTACTATTGTTTGCTAAATTCAACCATGTATTGCGCAAATACTAACCATACCAAAGGCTAAGGTTTTAGGAACTAAGAAGAGCTAGCCAAGAAACAGAAACCAGCCAAACACCACCCCATATAAGGAAGGCAAGAGCTCCGAGGTCAAGAGTACAGGCCTGAGGAAGGCTTCAAGCCTTCATCCAGCGACCACCAGAGGGTAGAAGACGACCCCCTAGCAACAATTGGAGCATGCGCCAAGGGAAGAACACGTCTACGGAAATGGACTAGTATAAAAAGGGAACTTGTGAGATACTGGGTGCGGCAGTTGGTGGAGTTGGACTCCCCACAACTCCCCTGTCACCCAGTGTTGCTTTGCTTATTACCTATGCTTGCTGTAATTAATAAATTCCAATTGGGCAACTTAACTCGTTGCGGAGTTCCATTTATAACATTAACTATGTTGTAAGGAGTTGAAAATAAGGAGTTGCACCAAGTTAATGCAGAGATTTAAATTTTTTGGTTTAACTTTCAAAACAACTGTAAGCTTACCTTCAATTTTACTTCCATACTGGTATTTTCCACTGCTGAAGTGTGGTAAGGAAAATACAAGTGAGCCCAGTCCTAACATAAATGCTGAGAAAGCAAGCCATCGTGGTTTGTGCCCTCTTTCTCCCAAGTAAGATACAAACAGTGACAGTAAACAAAAAGCAATATCATAGCTTGCAGAGATTAAACCAGTGAGGGAACTGTTCAACTCGTAACGCTTCTCAATTGTTGAAATACTAATGTTAATCAGGCCATTTACCACAATACCTACAAAAATAAAAAAAGGAGATAATTAGTCAAAGATACTTTAACTCAATAGAGTTGCAGAGCTAACTTTATATATATTTATACAAGGCTGCTTTATAAGGTATTTACTAGCTACAAAATACAGGTACATAGTAGGTAATACAGCGCCAGATTAGCCAGTCAAATTGTACAGGACCTATGTATTTGTCTGAAGCACAGCTTTCAAACAGAATGCTTTACGGTGTCACAAGACACTTTAAAAATTAAAGGTATTTTAGTCAAAGTTATAACTTGCATTAGAATACATGCTATGGCTGAAGCAAGTTCAGGACATAGTTTTCTACTTACTGCAAACACCCAACTTCCCTGCCACCACAAAGGGAAGATAAAAGAAGGTGAACAAACATGAATCCTCCATAATATAAAAAAGTGTAAAGCTATTCAATAATTCTTTGCAACTGTGTCAGAGCAACTGAGGTGATTTACTTCAACTAATCAAAGAAGGTTTGCCCCTTGAATCTGTAACTTCCCTGAAGTTACAAAACAACCTGGAAAGAAATCACTGCACAAGCTGCCCTACCAAAGCACAGATGAACTGCAAAAAAATTAACCAAAAGTACAACTCAGCTTTTGCACACAATTGCCAGTGCATGCTTAAACACTCTATGTCCATTTTTACACAAGCACTGTTTGTAGACACTGTTTGTAACTTAAATCTTCTACACTGCTTCACATTGTGTTTCTGTGAAAAAGACTAGGTAGCTAAACTTTGGTAAGTTTGGTTTCAGCAATCCCAAAATAGGATTCAGTTACAAGATAAACAGTTGTAACTATAACACTGTCAGATAACTTTATTATAGTCTAATTAAATTAAACTGTACCTATAATAAAAGAGATACCTGAAAAAATAGTTGTGAAGTCTTAGAGTCAGAAGTACAAACATGTTTGAGTTCTGTAACCTTACAGATGACTGATGAGGATCTTCCCTGACACAGGCCCTTCAGTTACTTTAAAATTAAAGCATGCTTTTCTATTGTCTATCTAAGAAAAGAGTACAAGACTAGTGACAGAAATGTGTTTAAGTTAGTTTTCAACAAGCTTTGCACCATCCATAAGTACAACTACTTGAGCTAAGTTTCAACATCTCATTAGAGCACTTTAATTTATTTAAAAAATTACTCCAAATAAACCAGCCATTTTCTAATAGCCAAACGTCAGCTTTCTATATGGAAACAACTCTTCGCACAATCTTAGTTCCAATACCCTACTATGGCCTCTTTATTAAGGCTGACAATTTCATCCGTTAGTTTAGTCATCACACTTAAATTCATTTGGGATTGACACAACTATACAGGTGTCCTTCCAGTGCCATTAGTTATACATTCAGTAACTTTATTTTCCTCTTAAGAAGCATTAACCAAATAACAATACCAGCATGAAGGAATGAACAAACAAGTTTTTCCCACCTGCCAGAACTTCAACACTTACTAAGGCTTTAAAACACTTGAGTGAAGGTGTGCTACACAGCAAGTGGATTACAGAGCTAGAAGGCATTGTCTTTTACAGGTATTTTAAGTTACTACCTTTAATTTACATTCTAAAACTCATAAAGTCTTCCATTTAATTATACTGGATAATTAGACTTCATCTGTAAAAACGCAGATGTGATGAATGGCAGCATAACTTCTCCAATTACATCATCCAGTGATTAATCACTAAAGTCTCTTCAAGAAAGACAGAATCTGACTGATAGTAGTTTGATCAGAAAACCAAATTCTGTAAGGACATCCCAACACTTAAAACTGTAGTATAGAAATTACCAACCAAAACCTTGTTGTCCTGCCACATCTGTTAGGGATTTAGGTAGAGTGTGTACTGACACAAAATCCAGATTAATTATACACCGACTTTATTTGCTATCACAAAACACAAGAGTATTCTTTTTCTTCATCCATTCAACAAAAAACATGTGTTTTGCAGTTGTCATAAGAATGGTGGCTTTAACAACACATAAAAGTATCAATTAAAAATGCCTTGGTAAAAGTACCAGGTCTAATCAGCCTCTAAAATCTTACTGATATACAAAGATTTTAGATATATTAGACTGAACAGTCTTAAACTGTGATTCAGTTTATTTACTAAAAATCATTAATGACATGAGAAATAAACAGTCCTTCTTGTACTCAAAATAGTGAGATAATCTCTGCCTTGTTTTCTACTACAGCTATGAACTGCAGCATATCCAGTTAATGTATTACTAGATGCAATCATACATTTTGGCAACTCTAAGTGCCATAGAGAAAGCAGGTATTAGTCATGTAAAAAAATTCTAGGCAAACAAGTGTTTTGTGCTCTGGAAATACAAGTTTCACATGTACTTGAAACAGAAATGGCCAGAAATTAGAGTTAAGCTCCACCTGAAATCTTCTGAGAAGCTGCAATACAGCATATCAGGTGCTAATGATAACAATCTATTTTTGAGAGCAGCTAGAAAATAAGCTGACAAATACATGCTTTCAGTTAGATTCACAACATACCAGATCACTACAGATAATCATCCATTATGTTCTCTCATTTAGAAAGACTAGGACAACAACTTACATTCAGCGAAAGTGTGTTATGGATTACTTCATTAACCTTCAATGCATTAGGAAACAATCTTTTCTAGAGGCACATTAGGCAAGTTTAATAGATACATCTTATCTTCCTCAGTGATGGTTTCTGTAATTTGGAGGGTAGACCCAAACTAGAGTACAGTGTTAGGTCACATAACTTCAAAATCCTAGGCGTGTTTTGTGTGCTTTTATCTAAACTCTGAAGCTGCAAGACCTGAATATTTTCACAAAGTTTCACATACAAGCCTGAATTTCTTATCGATGAACCTAGTTTTACACATCTCAAAAAGAATTGCAGCTAGTCTTCAGCACCCAGTTTCCTTTATGTTTCAAGCAAAGGAAAGATTCTTGTCAGAAAATCCAGTAACACATCAGGAATGTCACAAGATCTGTAATAGCCCTGCCTACACCTGCTTCCAAAACAAAAATTATTCAATTTCTATCCTTTAAGGCCTTAAACCTGAACTACATTCATTAGGTGCCTGGCGTACATATAGCATTAAATAACCAAAGCAATATTTGGACAAGTGGCACAAGCAACACAAATAACCTCCTAAGGGGACAGAGATTCTTATAATACAAGTTGTTTTTACAGTTGGAAACCTATCCAGTCTACAACCAAGATTTTAAAGTATGCTGAGTTTGTTGTTCAGCTCAACAATCAGATCAGAAGGACTGAATTTAAGAAATTCAGACACATTAGAAATATTCAAGACACTATATTTAGTTTTAACAATCTTTTCAGCGTCATATTAAGGCATTTTTAATTGCCCATCCCTATTCTTATGCCACCCAAAAAAATTTATATGTGTATTCTAAAAGTATTTTACTACTCAGCTACTATTGAAAGCTATGATGTAAAAAGTTTTTCCACAGACACACCCCACCCCCACCTCTTTGTGTTTATAGAGAAAACAAATTTGGCAGGACAACTGCAACAGGAATAATCTCCTGACCCTACCAGCCATAGCATGACCTTCCAAAGTCAAGCAAGAAACAACAGGCTTATCCCAAAACTTTCTAAATACTTCTTTTCTAAAACTAAACCTATATGCTAAGACAAGATCAGAATCTGAAGGGGATTAAACCAGAAAAAGTTCTCAGAAACACATACTAAGGCACTACTTCATGCAAGGAATCTCCAAGCATTACAAGGAGCATTGTAATCTTCTAGGTTTTAAGCAGCGTCTCCAATTCTCTTCTCCTCACACCATTCCAGCTGCCTCAGTGTGGTTCCCCATGGAATGGAGACATCCAAATAATGCATTTCTTTGGTACAGGCTGCTCTCTCCTCTAACATCAAATATCCAAATATTCCCCTCCATGCCTCTGTAGAAATCCCTTTATGAGTAACAACAAGGAGCTTCAAAGCAAATTGTCCAGGAAATACCCTTTTCTTTCCTAGCTAGTCAAATAAAGTTGAAAGGTTATGAATATAGACCCAGTCGTTCCCTTTGGCAGACATGCATCCAAGCTCCACAAATCTCATTTTCTAATTTTTTTTAGAGTAATTCTTCTCCTCCCCTCAGTGAGCATTTCTACTTTCTAAGTCTAAGGCTTACTAAGGCCCTAACCAATCATTACAGGAAACCAAAAGTATGGACAAGAATCTCTGAAGCTGAAAAACAGGAATTTAGGCCAAGCTAAACTTCAGGTTACTCCCAAGGTCAACTTAAATCATTAGTTAAGTTTTAAGACAATGGCTGCACTGTGATTCACAGAACAAAATCACTTTTTTTTTTGCTGTTTTCAAATTTACCCGAAGTCCTACACAACCAGGCCAGGATTCAATTCAATTAGCAAGCAGGTAAGAAAGTAGTGGGGTGCTACAATTTTATATTGGTGTTTTAATTCCTAGATTTTAAGCCTTTGCCTGTGTGTGCACATGAAGAGCTATTTCCCTGTGGGCAGTGGGGATGCAGCACTGACAAGTGCGTGAAGCAAAGAGCCTGGACTTCGTGGTCAATAAAGTACGTGCGAAAAGAGGAAAAGGACAAACGGAATGAAGAACAAGGAATACTGTGGAACGTCCCCATCCTGGGCACAGAAGAAGGTATACTTTCGTCCCTTAGTCAAACCATTACCGTCACTGTTCAGCCACAGCACTAGACGAACCCACCACCCAAAACATCACCAGTCCTTCGCCGCCCTCCCCAGCCCAGGCTCCCGCCCGGCTCCCCCAGCCCCGGGAAGGGGAACAGCATGTGCCCTGGGCAGCAGGGACAGGTTACCTTGGAAGACGGCCAACAGGCTATAAGCAGCCAAGTACCCCTTGGCATTGTTGCAGAACTGCAGAGCTCTGGGGGCGCAGGGACCCCACCCGCAGGGCCCCTCCTCGGGGTAAGGGCCGGGCCCGGCGAGGGCCGCGGCGCCGGCGCCTGCCCCGGCGGGGCCCGCGTGGTACTGCTGGCCGAAGTCGGAGGAGGGTGTGTCGAACGCTGGGTTGTTGATACCACCGCCCTTCATGGCGCCCAAAAAAGCTGTTGCCAGCCACGGTTGCAACCGGCACCCGAGCCCAACGCTCTGCTAAATACCCCGACGGCGGCCCAGCTCCGCAGTGCATGTGGCGGTGCTTCCGCCGCCCCTCCCCGGCCCGCCTCGCTCCTGCCCCCACTCCTGCCCCGCGGCCAGCCCTGCAGAGACTTCTCCCCGCACCGCGGCCTCGTAACATCTACAGCTTTGAGAGATTTACGGAACGTGGGCAGGTGGACAAGCATGTCAATGTTCTCCAACAACATTCTTCTGAGGGGAAAAAGAAGTAATAGTAATAATAATAAATCCCGTACCTGAGAAAAATCATCAGGAATGTTCCTTTCGAGAAGCAGAAAAGAAACCAAAGACATTAAAATGTTCTGTGTAAGTGTTGCAAAAAAGGGAAAAGTTGCAAAATGTACCAGATACAGTACTTTCCCACTTGAGGCAACATGATTTGCCCACAACAAAAATGCTAGACACTTGCAGATGCTATCCTTTTGAAATACTATTCTCTTCCTGTACCTCAGAAACTTTCCACATGCCGGCATTCCCAGTCATTAAACACATCGGCTCAGTTACAGACATCAATCATGAGAATTTGTCAAGGGCATAAGAAAGTCTGAGTTTGTTTGCATTTAGTATAAATTGACTCATCTTTGCAAGCATAACTGGGAGAGAGTCTGGGGCTCCAGACTGAGAGCTTTCACCACGGAAAGCTCTGGGCAGTACAATACAGTCCTGAAAAGTTCTTCACTTTTAAAGAGTCCAAGACGTTTTAGAATCAAGAGGAAGAGGATTGAAACCAGAGGCATCAGCAGTGTCTTTGGTTTCAGAGTAAAAGCCAGGGCATCACCTTGAATTCCCAACTGTTCTTAGATGCAAGCAAACATTTTCCAGTATTTAGATAACAACACAGAAACTTAATGGAGACATTCTTCTGTAAAATGAAAACAAGTAAGTTAGATGAGAGAATATGTTTCTATTTATTCAAATAGGTTGAAAATGGGAAATCAGCTGTTATTGATGTTTCTGCAGCATCTTGTAGGAACAGTGTGTGGTGACTGGAGCTGGAGGGGCATGGACTTCCCTGAGTCTTCTGTACCCTCTTCCTTGGCCACCTCAGGGTCCCTCCAAGGTGCTGTCCCACACCCACAGCCAGAAATCACCTTTCCAAGCCAACAGAAGCGCAGAAAGCTGCTTCCCATGAAGCATTCCTCTGCTGGTCACTGATGATCCCAAGCCCTGAAATTTATTATAATTTTAGGCTTTAATCCAGAATGTTGTTTCCTTAAGTGGCTATCAAGATATATCCCAGTTAACAGCTTCATGAGAGGTCTAAGAATATACCTAAACCAGCTGGCACACCAGTCTGTTTAAGGGAACTTCTTTTTGTGTTTCCAATTTTTTTTTTCTTTTATATCCTCCTAATTATAGTAAAGTATGACATGCCATTTGAAATAACATCCTGATCTTTGATAGAGTTCGTACATGCTTGTACAGTAGGAGTAACCCATGAAATTGCTTAACTATTATACTGCTAATAAGACATTAAAACCTCCCTTGATCTGCCACATCAGCTAGGTTTGTTGTTGCCTTCATCTAGTTGTCACTGTGTCAATTGGTGGCATTGTTTTATCACCACAGGAAGGTGACAGAACGGAAGACAAAAAGAGAAGCTAGTGGAGCTTGATATGAAAAAAAAGAGTGTTCATATGAAGCAAGCAACATTTTTAAGAAAACTGGTGAGGAGGGTAGCATTGTGGTGTCCAGTGTAAATCTAATCTAAAAATTAAATAAGGAATTGAACAATCAAGGAAATTAAATTGGGTTGAACTTAGAAGAGTACAGATTTTAGGAGAAACTCACAGGAACAGGAAGAGAGAGACAGAGAATAAAATATGTGGTTTTGCACTGGTTATGTCTCCAAAAGCAATTTACAGAGAAATGAGGAAGATTTAACCAGCTTTTATAAACTGCTTTCTCTGAGATAGTATCTAAAGCCAAAACAGACGTTTAAGTTCGTGGCATTTAAGACTGGATACAAAACCTACCTGAAAATGGCAAAATATAAGTGGTTTCTTTGATAGTATCTAGAGTGCTCAGATTAAAAAAAAAGACTGTGAGGTGAATTTGGTGAGGTATTTGCCTAGACCAAAGATGCTCATCAAAAGGGCAAATATGACCAACAGTTTATGTGTGTATTGAAGTCAGAGGTATCTGCTAAAATTCTTTTCTGTGTTATTCTATATAGTGTATTACTTGCATCCTCAACTTCAGATGGAATCAATTTTGCAGGATAAAATGTGCAGAAATATTACAGAGAAGTTTGTTTTCTACAAAAAGTTGAACAAAACAAGTTTGTTCAATCTAAAAAGTTGAAGTGTTTAATGAAATATGCAACCATAAGGAAAAAGATAAAATGCAACAGACACTTTCAGAACAAATGAGCAAACTGACTACAATTAATTTTCTCTTTTCCAACTAATTAATTTTCTCTTTGACATTAGAAGCCTTTTAATCTTCAGTAGAGGTGAGTTTTTGGAACACAGTAGTAATGGATTTAAAGAATTTTAAAATTCCAAATGGAGATGTATCAAGTTATAACCAGGATAAAGAAATGAGAACTGATTATCTAGGAAGTCCCTTTCAGTCCCTAAGTGTAAAGGAGGAATAGGAAAACATATCCTAGGGGAAAAATAAGGACATTTATTACAGAAGAATATAATAAAATTTAAACTGGAATACCTTGCAGAGATCCTATTTTAAAGAAAACAACCATTTTAAAGAAAAAAATCGGCAAATTTCTAGAAGAATTATAAAATTGTGGCCCTTCTAACTTCACAGTATTGTGTTTGATCAGCTACTGAGTCTGCACCCTCACAAGTCATGGTTGTCCAGTTGCATGTTATCATGCCATGTCACATTTCTTGCAGCCATGGGAATGCCAGATAATACCTGTGGTTATGTTTAAGAAATATTAATTGCATTATGAAGTCTCAGAACTGCCATTCTCTGAATTTCAAGTAATTGAGATTTTGCAATCAGATAAGGCAGATTGGGGAAAATACATATCCAAAATATTTTTTTCAAGGATCTCAAAGCCATCCCCTGTCATATAAAGGCCAAGTGGAGCACAAACCCACTCTCGTATTGCAAGATTATCTCCCAGAAACTCAGTAAAATATTTTTTCAATACAATATTTCCTTTGAGTCAGCCAGCTATAAAATAAGATGCAAAGTAGATTACCTGGGGTCCTTAGAACAAAGTTTCCAGGCAGCTTTTGAGTGTTTGCTGAATGTTTCAGACTTCAAATGCTTGCACAACTTTATTTCTGATACCTTGCCATTGGGAAAAATCCTCCTTTTTTTAGTTCTTTTGTCACTAGCTCTCTCTGCATAATTTTCTACAGTTTGGGCTGGGTCAGAATTCATGCAAAGAATACTATGAAAAAACAATTTTTTTTTTTTAATGAAGAATCTCCTCTTGCATCTTCTTTCTAAATTTTTTCTAGTTATGAAATTTGGTCTTGAATTTTTACATACCTTTTGCTATTTAAAGATGCAGCTAGCAGTTTTACCAAGTGTATTTCCTGTTTTGAAGAGGAATTTTAGTAACCAGAGAGAGTCAGAATCAAAATAGAAATTAGCCTGCTTGATTGACTTATAGAACTAGGAATTTTATATATTAGTTATTTTTTCTAGACTATCTTCATTCGTTTGTAAGATCTTAATCCTTTTCCCATCCTGATGGTGTGTTTGTTCTCAAAATAATGTTTAAAAAATGCATTTTTATTGCCCATGTGTAGTTTGCTACTTATTTATGTAAAAATTATCTGCTTTGGTCTCCTTTTGAAAACCCTAATATCTTTTTAAGTGGAAAAAGAAAACCTACAGCTATGTACACTTCTGTAGGATCTAAATAGCTGTCTGTATCTCCAAATCCCATTGTGCCTCAGGGAAATCATATTCTTCTGTCACCACAGTAGTGCTTATTTAGACTCTTTTATCTACATAAATTACAGCAGTGTAGCTTTTAGTTTGGACTGTACCTAATTTTGACACTAGTATGGGCCAAAGGAAGCAATATCAACTTTCCTATTTTGAATATATGACAAATGAGATATTTTCTTGAATCTTTTTTAAGGCACCCTGTTGAAGTGAGGGGGAGAACGACCATCCTTTAATGCATCGAACTCCAATTTATTGATCGATCAGTCACTTTAAATAACAGTGTTAATTAACTTCATGCATATTCCAAAATCCAGGTTCATGATAGGCTAACAGAGAAAACTCTAACCACTCCTTTTGTTTTACAATACCGTTAATTGTTTACACAAAACCAAACCAGTGTTCCCACTGTGATATGAAAGGTTCCCAAAACTTCCATATCTGTTCCCAGGGTGCCATCTTTTCCCAGAGAGGATGTTTCGCTTGTTATGGGTAGACTGTCTGAGAACCTTATTGTTTATAAAGTGATGCCTGAGAGAATCTAATTGTTTATAGAAATCAGGCTGGGAACTGCTTTTGGAACTGCTTTGCAACTACCTTTTACTTTTCTCTCAATTGCATGGCTTCATGGCCTTTTTCTTTAAGCCATGCTTGAACTAAACTCTCCAGAGCACCCCATTTTAATTCTTGGGAAGTCCAACCAACATATCCTGAAGTGAAACATATTTAAGTCTGTGCTGGTTTGATTACTAGGTTAGTGATACTAAGAGGGTTAAAGTGATATCCTACTGTTGGAAAAGAAATGAAATTTAGCAAAATATTTAATTATAGTGAGTTGTGTGTGAACTGGTTTGTTAAAAAGTAGTTTTGTAGCCGTTGAAAGTGTGTTGGGTTTTGTGTGTAACCTAGCAGGTAGTCTTAGGGATTTAATAAATAATTAAACTAGTGCAGGAAAGTAAGAATGCTAACCTGTCTGGAGGCAGCATACAATGCTCTTAGAATAAGATAAGCAGAGGATTAATGATCTTGTTTGTGAACCAAGGAATGTATCACAAGGGGTCTGTGACCAGGCAAGGGGAACGGAGAACTGTTTCTTGGAGGCTAGGCAAGGGGAACGGAAAACTGTTTCTTGGAGACTTTGTTGTGAATCGCATGTATAAGAGGGAAGCACCCATACGTGAATTTGGGGGCTCGGACTTTGGGACGTGAGTCCCCCAGTTCCCTGGGCCCTTAATAAAGCACCCACAAAACTTATCCGAGTTTTGTGTCATTTATCAATCGGGCAACACTACAATTAATACCTATAGTTATTCCCTTAATTTATTAAGCTGCCTAACTAATATGTCTCAATATGGAAACTTAAGGCTTCTCCTGTTTTTGTCTCAATGCCATAATCTTTTTGTTTCAGCCAAACCTCACCTGCTTTCTGTAACCTTCATGTTGTTTGAGCTGTAAACATACTCAGGGCCACTATCTAATACGATACTACTACCACTACCAGAGGGATTGATTTTTCATACAGTAAGTTTCATCCTTGGAATTTTCCCAGCCTTGGAATTTAATGAGTAGATCAACAGAGAAGAATGAATTATTTCTTTTCAGAAACACTAATTTCAGTATTTTCTAAAACTGGGAAGTCTCTTTTCTTTTTGCCAGGTTCACAGATTGAACAAAACCAAATTAAATTGGATCTGCTTCATTGTTTGTTTCATCAGCAAATAGATGGCCTGTAGTGGAAGGCAGCTAGTAAAGTGTTATGATATACAGTAAATTCTGCATATCCAGAGCAGGAACATTCACAGCATTTCTGTCTTACATACAATGCTTACAATAATGGCAGTTTGGTTTTTTTAGCAGTGAATTCAATCTAAATATAATGTTCATATTGCAGGTGAAAACACACAGACTCTCTGTATTAAATTTGCTTCACTAGTTTCATTCCCAGGTAAGTTCTATTCATCATGGGTGAGAGCACACTCATGGAGCTGTCCAGTTTGTGCCACAGCAAGAGAGAAATGGATCTGAAAAATGTGCAGTGAAAGCCCACTGCAATGTTGAAGGGACTGGAGAATCTCTCTTATGTGGAAAGGCTGAAATAGACAGGATACTTCAGCCAGGAGAAGAGTAGGCTCTGGACAGGGATCTTATCAAGGTACCTGAAGGGAGGAAGCAGAGAAATCAGGGCCAGACTCTTCAGTGGTGCCCTGTGACAGGATCAAAGGCAATGGACACAAATTGAGACACAGGATGTAGTCGGAACATCAGTTAATTGTGAGGATGCTCAAGTGGTTTCTCAGAGAGGTTGGGGAAATGTCCGTGCTTACACATGTTAAAATGATGACTGGATATGGTTTTGGCACCTGGTTGTAGGTAATGCTTGAGCAGGCTGTTGGACCAGACTGGTTCCAGAGGTCGCTGCCATGTTTGATCACTCTGTGATTCTGTGCTCTCTTGCATAAACACATATTTCAACAGCAGAAAAAAAAAAAAAGTGCATATTTTGGAGTGGCATGGAATAATTCTCTTTTGTCAGAGTTCTAGTTATTAGTCTAGGAAGTAGCCTAGTTGACTTTTCCTCTTTATTAACTGAGAACACTGCTGTAAATATGCATGTAGAAAGAGAAATTATCAATATCTACACTTGGGCTGTTAAAAAAATTCCCTGACAGAAATGTGTAAAAAAGAAACTTGCTAATATCTTAGAGATAGGGCTACAAAAGAAGTCCAGTCAGTACTAAGTACAGCCCATATAGTTAACCTTTAAAAATAGATTATAAAATCAGTTTTTATAAGATTTGAGTTCTAAATTAAATTGGCAGAGACTTGAGACTTTGGTCTATTAATAATAAATAATTAATAATTATCTATTTCTCTTTCCTGAATCTCACATTTTTCTAAAAAATTTAAGGTTTCAGTTTTGGAAAACCCAGTATTTTGTAAGGGATGGGTAAATTGATATGACATTCTTTGTAATGCAAGTCATCAAGATTATATAGGGTGGTTGTAGCAGTCTTGCAAATCATAGCCACACATTGCTTGAAAACATCTTACTAGCAGATATTTCTTTCTAGATGCCAGGAGTATATCCAGATAAATATATAAAATCTGAATTTGTTGCTTTGATTTTCAGAATGTCAAATATTTCTAACTGTTCTAGCCTTTTACCAGAAAATTTTAACATTAAGTATAATAAAACTAAAATTACACAATTTTGCCCCATGATTTTATTGATGCAGCATAAACCTGCCTGGGTTTTTCAGGGATTTTCCCATTTTTCTGAATTTATAAAGCTTCTGTTTGTATAGGAGATTTTTAGTATGATTTAATTCACTTATCCTCCTGGCTAAAAATGTTTCCAGGTTTATTTTTATATGTCATGATAATTGTATATGTGGAATATAAAAGGTGACCAGTATTAATATATATTACAAATTGAAAAATCTGTGCCAGAAAATTATTAATCTGAAGAACACCATAAAATATCTCTATCACAAAAATCTATTAACAAATTAAGCCTTCAAATGTTTCCTTGATGCCCTAGATTGCAAGGCAATATGTATTCTATTTGCCATCTGTTAGAAGTGTGGCAGTTCTCTTCTGTTATTCGGGCAGTTTTCTTTATCTCTTCCACAAACGAACCCTCCCTCCAGGGAGATACCTGCTGTTACTGGGCTGTTGAGTGTCACTGCATGACTGATAAAAATTACATCATCCCATTGTGAGATGCTCTGCCCAGAGGGAGGAGCCAAGCCTGCCTAACTGGATATAAGCCAAGTTTTTGGGACCCCAGAACAGCCTTCCCACTGGATTCCCAGAGGAACAGCTGCCTTTTTCCACTGAATCTTCAGAGGAAGACTACACCCTTCTACAGGATCACTGCTCCAATCGAACCATATCTGCTGCTCCAGGAGGACTGCAACCATCATTCCAATTGGACTGCCACCAACATCCTGACCAACAGGGTGTCAGGTTGTATTCTGACTCTGTCAGTGGTTTTTCTTTTGTATTATTGCATATATTTTAGGATTTTTTTTTCCTTTTCCTAATAAATTGTATTCCTGACTTGGAGTCTCTCACTGGTTTTGCTTTCAAACCAGAACACTTGAACAGAAAAATACTCTTTTTAACAGAAAATTTAAGCTTTGCACGTATTAATTACCTTTTTTTATTTATTTTAAACAAGAAAACAACAAAATACTGAAAATAACATTAAAAAGCAAATGTATAAATTAAAAGCTCTAAATGGAAAGAAAAAAAAAGAGAGAACTTGACAACTCAAAGTTAATTTGCACTGGAGTTCAAATAATTTTAGCTACAAATTAAGCAATTAACCTACTCAGCAGCCCACTGAATACCACGTTCAGCAAGTAGATATAATTCATGGAGTATATCAAACAAATGTAAGTGAAGAAAAACCTCAAACCCTTTGTATGTTAGCTCTTAACAAAGGCAGTAGCCAAATTATGAAGTTAAATAATGAGAAGACTTTTATATTTTTTGCAAAAATGCTCAAGTGACTTATTTGACTGGAAAAGAGTGTTGTTCTTCATTCAATGGTTTATTTTCAAGTACCACTTCAGAGGTCCATAGCACAATAATTGAAATTGCAATTTATTTATACATAAAATGATATGATAGGTGTTGGTCACAAGAAACCATAATAATACATTTCTATTTCTTTATTTTTGATTGAGAGATTGTATATAGCAGATTTAAAATTTGCTTCATATACAGTCTAATTTTGTACTAGATTTTTTTTTTACTTTTATAGTGACTAATGCAATGGAATAAGAAGATTTCTGTTTCAGATCATACAAGTAAAGTATCTGGGTCAGAGCTACCTAATTTGCTGAAGATTATGTGATTAGGAAGCTGAAGCTCTGAGAAAACAGAAATAAGCTAAACTTATGGTCTTCTATGAAATAAATCATATTTACATTTTTGTATAATGTATAGTTAATAAAGTAGGTGATGTTAAAGTACCTTGCAAAAAGGGCTGTATTCAATACAAGATTAAATAACCAAAACCTTACAGTCAATCTATTTAACAGCCTCAAGAGTGACAAAAGAGCTATAGGGTGAAAAAGGATTAGAGGATTTCCCACTAAATACAACAGGAGAGGGCATAACATACCCACCAGAAGGTTCAGGAGACATGGCACTAACAGGAAGGCATGGGAAGATTTTGACAGATCTACAGGCCCGTCTTACTATCACCAGGTTATGGGATCCAAGTTGGAATAGCTTCCTTGAATTTTGAATAGTTTGTTAAGCTCATATTTCTAGGGGAAACACATTTAGACCTCTAATCAAGGAATTATTGATAGTCCAATGGCGATGCTTTTAACATTTCGAGTCTAAGTTGTGTATAGCTAAAATGACATGGAGAAGCCTCTTGTGTTTCCCAGGATGGCTTGAGGCTTCAGTTTGGGTGATGGGAGAGAGGTTGCTATCATCTTTTCACTTATGTAACTTGGAAAAGGACATTGTAAAGGTAGGCAGGAGAGCAGCCCATGAATCTTCTGCTACTAGTCATTATCTCTCAATAGCTAAGGATCAGCTGAAGAGTGGCTTAGTCAAATTTCTCTATAAACACCCTGAATTCTCCAAGTAGCAATTTCAGCACTGACACACTGAGACTGTGAAATTTCAGGAGACCTGAGGGAGCAGAAATCAACTTCAGCCTCACAGAGAGTTGGGAAATAATCAATGACTGTAGAGGGATAGAACACAAGTAAATAAAGGTAGTATAGAAAGTAATCTTACCTCCCTAAAGACTTGCAGCTGAGCCAATTATTAAGGATTAGGAGTAGGCCTGATGTTAACAGGCCGCAGCTGTAGCCAATAAGAAGAGTGTTTTAAAAGAGTAGATTGGTTAGCTGAGGGGAACTGGAGTCATTTGGCTGCTGTGAGGACAACGCTTAGAGTCAATGCTTAGAGGAGGTGCCTACAAGGAATATCAAGGAGGTATGAAACTCTAGCAATATGGAAATCTTGCAATGTAATGGTAATAGAACTCTTGCAATATAATGACAACAAATGACTGTGTAAGGAGTAGCATTTTTTTGAGACGTCAGGTAGCATAACCCCTAATCTGAGGTCAGGGAATGAAAAGGACCAGTGAGTGTGCCAGGGACTAGGATCTAAGAGGAAACTCCAGAAGCACAGCCAGGAAGGCAGGGCAGGGGCCTCTCCTCTGTTCTCCCCTGAAGCCCCAGCTGCAGGCAGGAAGGCAAAGGTGTGGGTGCAGACCCCATATAAGGCTTTCAAAGCCTCAGACTCAAAGTGTCTTATTGTGTGTCACGAGAGGAAAATCAAAATCTCAGGAATAATTGTGGGTAATATGAAAGTGAGAGAGAAATCCATAGTGTTTTCCACTTGGCAATCAGAAGCACAGGGTGGACATTTGCAACCTGTCATAAGAAAAAGGATATTGAAGGTTATAAAAAAAGCTGTTACAGAGGGCAAACGAGTGAGCAGTGGTTGAGTTTTGGAGGCAGTACAGCTCCATCACTGTTAGACCTGTGAGCATGATGAAAGTATGTTCATGACTGGTTTTGTCAAGCAGCAGCACTTGCTGCTGTGCAGTTTCTGGGGCGCCAGGCACTGAGAGCATCAACACCACAGGTAAGGAGACCTGGGCATGATGCAGCTCCCAGGGGAAGCAGACACAGCCCCTGGGTTGTAAGGTATGTGTGTATTCTCTTTGCCATCTCTTAGAGGTGAGGCAGTTTTCTTCTGTTAATTGGGCAATTTCTTTATCTCTTCCAAAACCAATCATCCCTCTGGGGAGATATCTTCTGTTAATGGTCCATTGAGTCTCACTGCGTAACTGATAAAATTACATTATCCCATTGTGAGATGCTCCACCCAGAAGGAGAAGCCAAGCATTCCTACCTGGATATAGTCTGAGATTTAGAACAACAGATGCAGCCTTTTCCCACTGGATTCCCAGAGGAGCAGCTTGCTTCTCTGCTGGATGTTCAGAGGAAGACCAGGCCCACCTACACTACCATTTGGCCTTCAGAGGAAGACCCTTCTACAGGATCACTGCTTCAACAGAATGCCCTCTGTCACTCCAGGAAGACTGCAGCCAACATTTAATTGGACAGTTAGCAACACCCTGACCAACAGGGTGTCAGGTTGTATTCTGACTCTGAGAGTGGTTTGTTTTCTGAGTTGTTTGGGGTTTTTTGTACTATTGCTTTTATGCTTTTTAATTTTCCTAGTAAAGAACTGTTATTCCTACATCTTTTCCTATATCAGTTCCCATATCTTTGCCTGAGAGCCCCTTAATTTCAAAATTATAATAATTCAGAGGGAGGAGGTTTGCATCTTCCATTTCAAGGCAGGAGCCTAGACACTAGGGTAGCACAGCTGCACCTTCAGAGCTTGTGTGAGCACATCCATGGAAACCTGAAGAAGAGATAAATGGGAGTAAGGAGTCCGGAGCACTGGACATCCTTGTTGACCTGGTTAAAGAACTCATATTATGAATATTTGTTCTAATTTTCTTGAACTACTTCATTTCAAATAGCACCAGCTGTGCATCTTTCCCATCTGTTATTTCTTTCATTGCTATCACATGTCTTTCTTCTTTTGTTCCACACCCTTGTTTAGATGGTAATGGCAGCTGGGGACACACACATTTTTTTGTTGTGTCAGTATCCTATTATTTAACTTCCAAAAAGAATGTATTAGTAGTCTTATTTGAACCTTAGATAGTCTTTTTCTTGTTCCAAGCAGGCAGCTCACATCCATGAAGATGCAGAAGCCTTAAGTAGTTCTTAAAATTCATTCTGACTTTAGAAATTTTTCAAATTACTAGATTACAACCAAGAAGAAAGTGTACAATTTATTCTACTTAGAAAATATTCTCTTTGGAAGAATGTTAGTCATCTGAGGAAAACTTTGAGAAGGAATTTAACAGATTGGATAGCATTCTAAATAAATGAAGACCAGCAAGTAATCACTTGTGTGAGTAGGAACACTACAATGTGTATTCACTGTCAAGAGTGTATGAACTCTCAATAACTGCAATATTCTGCTATCAATATAGATTTAACTGCTAAGGAAATATTTTTAGAAGATGTAAAGGGTTACTACATGATGAAACTGATAAGACCCATGTGCCTCTAGTAGTAGATGATGAATGAATTCTTTAAATGGAAACATAAAAGTTGGTAGTTTTCAGGATCAGCAAGGCCTTTGACACTGTCTCCCACAGCACACTCCTGGATAAGCTGGCAGCCCACGACTTGGACAGAAGCACTCTTTGCTAGGTTAGGAACTGGCTGGATGGCCGGGCTCAGAGAGTGGTGGTGAATGGTGCTGCATCCAGCTGGGGGCCAGTCACGAGTGGTGTCCCTCAAGGGTCTGTGCTGGGACCAGTTCTGTTTAATATTTTTATTGATGATATGGATGAAGGGATTGAGCCTTTCATTAGTAAATATGCAGATGACACTAATCTGGGAGCGTGCGTTGATCTGTTGGAGGGTAGGGTGGGTCTGCAGAGAGACCTGGAACATTTGGATGGATGAGCAAAGTCCAGTAGGATGAAGTCTAAGAAGTCAAAGTGTCGAGTCCTGCATTTTGCTCACATAATCCCCTGCAGCATTAAAGGCTGGGGACGGTGCAGCTGGAGAGCGCACAGGAAGAAAGGGACCTTCCTTCACCTTTCTGAAGCTGTGGCTCTCTCAGTCAACCGGAGGTGAAAAAGCGGCTTCTTCGCGCAAAAACGATTGTGCCACTCACAGTACTCTCTGGAGCGCGGTTACTGCCGAATGGCGCCCGGGAGCCGCGCTTAGCTCGGGGGAATGCCGTACCTTCGTCTTCAGCGTATCGTGTCATCTACATCTTAGCAGAAAGCTTTTCCACTATGTCTGGCAAGGAGAAAATGTGCAGGCAGAGGAAACATCTCCCATCGTGTTTTAGAAGTTGCACGGAGGTCTGCAGAGTGTTTTGAATGAAAAAAAGGAAAGTTGTCCAAAACATCTTCCAATCGGACCTTCTTGTGAATGGAAAAGGCAGGAGAGTGGTAGGGTACTGTTTTGTACCATTTGGCAAGCTGCACAATAAAGGCAAGTGCTGCGCAGCTTCGTTCTTCACCTTTGCGAAGCGGCTGCTCTGTCCGGCTCCCGGAGGCGAAGCAGCAGCTTCATCGCGCAAAGACGATTGTGCTGCTCAGAGTGCTCTCCGGAGCGCGTCTTCTGCCGAAAGACACCCAGGAGCGGCGCTTAGCTCAGGGGAAGGCCGGACCTTCTTCTCTAACGTCTCTTGTTGTCTACATATTAGCAAAAAGCTTTTCCGCTATGTCTGGCAAGGAGAAAATGTGCCAGCACAGAAAACACCTCCCATCATGTTCCAGAAGTTGCACGGAGGTCTACAAAGTGTTTTGCAGGAAGAAAAGGAAAGTTGTCCTGAACAGCTTCCAATACGATGTTCATGTGAATGGAAAAGGCAGGAGAGTGGTAAGGTACTGTTTTCTATCGGTTGCCAAGCTGCGCACACAATCCCAGTGTTGTACAGCTTCCTTCTTCACCTTTCCGAAGATGCCGCTCTCTCCGGCTCCCGGAGGCGAAGAAGCGGCTACTTCGCGCAAAGACGATTTTGCCGCTCACAGTGCTCTCCTTAGCACGACTTCTGCCGAAAGACTCCCGGCAGCGGCACTCAGCGGCTCTGTACCTCCCAATTCAATGTTTAGGCTCGACAAACCAAATGGTATACTTGCAGCAGTAGGGCAGGACATTGAACTGGACTTTCTCCTTTTAGAGAGAAGCTAATGAAAAAGTTTCACCAGAATCAGAGCAGGCTGTAAAACAAGAAAAGTGTCATGAAAATAAGCCAGTCTCATCCTCTTAGTCTTGCTTGTTGTGATTGGCCAAGAATGAAATGTGTCAACTCTGTGTTTCTGGGTATCACATCAGTAACAGGTACTTCAGCTGCTGTACTTCTCTCCTAAAGTTAAGAACAGAATCCAAGGAATTGTGATTCCATGGTCTCAATTCACCCTATGAAAAAGGAGTGGAAGGTGCAGGGGTCAATTAACTTGAATGGCCTATGTCAATCAGCGGCCACTGATTTCCTGAAGGCTTCAACAGGTTAGTTGCCTATGTTTTTCTTGGAATTGTTTTAACCTTTGGTCATGTTTTTCTTGGGATTCTTTTACCCTTTCGCCATTAGTTCAGCCTTTGCTCTCAAGCCTTTGCTGACATTTCCAATATCTCGGTAGCCTGGAAAAGTGTTGTCTTGATTGTTGACATCATTATTCCCTTCCAAGGGTTGTTTGCCTCAAGTCTCAGTTTGGCTGGTTTTCTGCTAGTTGATTGTCAGAGGGCAGCAGGTGTTTTGTAAGAGCAAGTACACAATCCCATAGTTTGCTTTTCTTTTGATTTGGCCTGTCTAGGAAATGGAATGACTGAACATCTCTGAGAGGCTTTTCTCTCCCCATTAGTTTTCACTGGAAGGGCAGATGCAAATCGTCTACCTAAAGTCTTGGCACAGAAGAAAGTAGTGTTTTGCTGCTGCATAGAGCTAGAAGCTTACAAAAGGAAGGCCTTGGGCTGAGGCCCATTACTTTGGCTAAGTAGAAAAGGACTGTGGGAAGGTGAGGCAGCTGAATTCGAGGTAGATCAACAAGTTCTAGAACCGTCGTGTGTTCACAGCGTGGTGCATGGTGGTTGGTTGAATTGTGTTTGTTATGGCTTAAAGCTATGGAACCGATAAAGGCCTGAGTGTTTCAAAAGCCTGGTTTTTGCAAGAAAGCAGCTCTCCTTTGCATCTGCCTGGGGACTCTGCATCACCACGAACCCTCACTCCCGGTTTGCCAAGGAGATGATCAGTAGGAATGTTGCAGAGCTGCTGTGTGCATCTGAATGGAATGGCAGAGAGCGAAGTGCTGGACATTCTGGCTTTAGTACAATGCTGCTGCATTGGTGCCAGTTGAGTTGGTTTTCCATCAGTGGCCTTTCTGTCTAGAAGTACACTGCCCAGAGTATTTGATGCCATTTCCTTGCTGTTGTTTTCATACCTTCCTTCAGTTGAAAGGATGATACAACCTTTCCATTTTGAAGATCCCTGTTAGGAAACACTATGCCAGAGGAGTCATCGCTCGCTTTTCTTCTGCCTCCTTTGTCATTTTCAGAGACTCATTTCAAATTTCTGCTCATGTCAAGAAGAATACTGAGACTACTTAGCAGGGTTGACGCTCTCAGCTGCTTTCCTCTTTCATACCGCTTCATACTGGATGTGACTTCAAGGCCTCGTTTTGTCATCTGCATTTTGCCGTGATCCAAAGCTAAATATTCCAGGCCTGTGAACACAAAAAGAACTCTTAGTCTTTTGCAAGAACTACCCCGAGGAGGATTTGTGTTCACTTTGATCTCTACAGTGTTTCAGAAAGAAGGAGATTGTACTCTCTTCTTGTGCTCTCATTTCCCTCTCTCTGCCTTGCATGCCCTAGTTAATTCGCCGGCGTGACTCATTTGGCATCATCTCACGGTGCAAATTCTGCATAGTTTCATGTCCTTACAAATGCCAGTTGCCAAGGAGCCTATCTAACCATTCAAGGGGCAAAGAATTGCAGGGCTGGCAAGTTCAGGTGCTGAAACTGTAAGTCATGCCATATCAAAGTGACAGAGCAAATCAATTGATCTAGGACTTTCAGCTGGACACCTCTGAGAAGAGCAGCTTGTCAGCAATGACACAGCCATCTTCCTAGCTGTATTCCAGAAAGAGGAAAGCGACACCTTCAGTGGTTAATATGTTTGGCATGAGAAACAGCAAGAAATGTACCGCAAAATACTTGAGTCAGATCAAGCGCGTTTCTCTAGTGAGAAGTTTGCACTTGTTCTTTCTTGTCTGTGCCTTTACTTTTCACAGAAGACAGAGGAGCATTTCATTATTACTGTTCTTTTCTTTTCTTTTGTTGGCCTCCCTCTTTCCACCTGCAATTAACAAATTTGCCTTTCTTTACTGGCTTCTCTTTCTTTACTTCTACAAGTTGACAAGAGGTCATCCAACCTTATCATCAATGTTCTCAGACAGTGGAGAGAAGTAGAAGGTACAGCTAAATGGATAAAAGAAACCCACAAAAATAGACAGGTTTTTACAGTCTTCTGTGAGAACATTAGGACACAAGATGTCTTTGAACTGAGTAATGCTCTATTGATTTAACTTTTAGTCCACTCGTTACTATTATTACACGTGTTTGGCCTTTAGTACAGAGCCTTGGAACTAATCCAGGCCAATACTTTGGCTAATTTTGTTTGATTTCTAGTGAGGACTTTGTTTCTTAAGGAATAGTCCAGAGAAAGAGCGTCCATGGTACAGTTACGGGTCATAAATTTGGTACAGTTTGTGCTGGTAGTACGTCTAGGAAAGAAAGGTTTGAAGGAAAGAAAGGTTTGACATCTTGTTTGACTTTCAAATGGAACCATGATTTGAAAAACCTAAGAGTTGCGGTTCCCCCCCCACCCCACAGCCCAAGTACTTCTCTTTGCACTATTACTCAGGGATTACACATAAAAGCCCACCCTGTAAAATACGTTGCAGATACTTTGCAAGAAGTGCAGCTTAGCAGCTAGAGATGATAACGTGGGTTAAATAACATTGCTTCTGCAGTGATGGAAACTCTGTCTACGCAGACATACTCAGCAAAGGTTACGATGACTTAGCTCCTGTGCTCAAGTTAACGTGCATTTTAGAACTTCCCATGAAGGTGAACTCAACCTCCTTCATTGCTCTCTGCTGGAGTCCCAAGAGAATTTCAGTCTGCTTTTTGTCATTGACAGCTGTCACTGCTTAGCTCTTGAACATGAGACTCCCTCATGACTGATGAAAGTTGTCTAGTTAAGAGTGGCTGAAAGACATGGTCTTGCTCTAGAAGGAGATGAGAAGGTTTCTGCAGTCTTTGTCATCTCTGCTGCTTGTGATTTCTAGACAAAACCAGTGGGAAGTTTTCTGAAGGCAGTCCAGAAGCTGGCAATATGGACAGCTTACAGCCGAACACTTGCTGCAGTGCAACCATGGTGACACCAGAAAGGACTTCAAAAATTTAAAAGGGCAAACCAAGCAGTTGGAAGGAAAAGAACATGAACCATTATTCCATTTTTCTAATCTATCTTTCTTTCAATCATCATTTTTGTGCAGTTTCGCAGCTTGCGTTGGTATCCCTCCAAAGGAATCTGAGACAGAGTAAGCTTTTGAATGGAGTAGAAGTGAGAAACGCAGGCCAAGTTGCCTTTTTTGCCATCAAATACCAGTTACGCTTGCACTACCCTTTGCTTAAGGTGCTTAGCTTACACTAAGAATTGATCAGCACATTTTGATGTGAGCAAATTTTACTGTCATGACTGAGTAAAGTTTGCTGTCACTCAGAATTTTACTGTCGTCTGAACAGCAATGTTTGTGTCAAAATAGTATTTTGTCTCCTGTATCTGCAGCAGGTAAGCCTTTTGCTGTCAGCAGTGTTGCTTAACCTTTCATGTCATATCCCTCTTCACATCCATCTTCTGCTGAAGGCTTATTAATCTACTTTAGAATTGGCACGTGGAATAAGACTACTTTTGCTTTTTGAAAGCTAATGTCATTTGACCTACTTACAGCAAATATTTCATTAATTGCAAGTCCCCAGCTAGCATCTTTTCGGCATATTCTAAACTTCTAAAGAAGTAACAAAAGCACTCTCCAATACTTGACTTTCATATCACAGTGGGAACGCTGGTCCTGTTTTCAATAAACAATCATGGGTATGGTAAAACAAAAGGAGGGGTTAGAGTTTTCGCTGTTAGCCTCTAGTGGGCTTGGATTTTGCAATATGCATGAAGTTAATTAACACTGTTATATAAAGTGGCTGATTTAATCAATAAATTGGAGTCAATACTGATCAACGACAAGGTGGATTGGCTTCCCTTTGTTTTCAACACAGTGCCAAGTGGGGCTGGTTTGATAGTACCAAGTGGCTCCTGCAATCTGCCATCCAGAAGCGGGGCAGCTGAGTTTTGTTTGCCAGGGAAATGGGCCATGGTTTATGTTTGGGGGGCGGTGGCTGGGAGTGGCCAGCTGGCTCCTGACAATCCACGATGCGCAGGATGGTTCCCAGACCCAAGGTGGCACCAGTGCCAAGTCGGGCTGGTTTGGCAGTTCCAGGTGTTTCCAGCAATCTGCCATCCAGGAGCGGGGCAGGTGACGTTTGTTTGCCAGGGAAAATGGCCTAGGTTTGTGCTTGGGGTCCTATGGCTGGGAGTGGCCGGCTGGCTCTTAAAAATCCACGATACACAGCATGGTTCCCAGACCCAAGGTGGCACCAGTGCCAAGTCAGGCTTTTTTGATGGTACCAAGTGGGTCCTGCAATCTGCCATCCAGAAGCGTGGCAGGTGAGTTTTGTTTGCCAGGGAAATCGGCCGTGGTTGGTGTTTGGTGGCCTGTGGCTGGAAGTGGCCGGCTGGCTCCTGACAATCCACGATACGCAGGATGGTTCCCAGACCCAAGGTGGCACCAGTGCCAAGTCGGGCTGGTTTGATAGCACCAAGTGGCTCCTGCAATCTGCCATGATCACGTGAAGAAATACTTTCTGGTTTCAGTACTGGGCCATATGCTCTTTCTTCTCTCCCTCAACTTCTCCATTACCTCTCATCTGTTTCACATGCGCTATCTTCAAGGTCCACAGGCTACTTTTCACAGAATCTTCAGGCCTGATGCAGTAAGAATGATGAATAGAACAGAGCTGGGATCTATTTTCCAGTTTGGCTAAAATGCATGCTGCACACAAATCCAAGGAGAAGGTGCTGCCCCGATGCCCAGAAAAACTTTCACTCCTGCTAGTGTTCTACGTCAACCGCAACTTAGTCTGAAAGAAAAGCTTTTTCTCTGAGAGCATCTGAGAGGTTTGCATGAAGCACTGATATCTGACATATGCAATTTTGAATAGGAGAGGAAAAAGAAAATGGCAAGAAGTTTTTAATTTTAGTGGTTTCAATTTTAATTTCCGTGCACTTTTTCAAAACTTGTCAGCTCAAATGCCCATCAACATCTTTTAGTCATCTGGAAGTCAGTATTCATATAAAATGTGCTTCAAATCCAAAGAATTTCAAATTTGCACTCCAAGTTTCTATGCCTAGATTTATGATTTCCTACACATATTAGATGAAAGGAAGGCCTTTTTTACTGTGGGAGTGCTGGAACACTGGAACAGGTTGCCCAGAGAAGTGGTGGGTGTCCCATGCCTGAAAGTATTCAAGGTCACCTTGGACGGGGCTTGGAGCAGCAACAAAGGAGAAGCTTGATGGTAGAGAAACAAAGTTGGACTATAGAAGAAACTCGGATTGAAGTATAGGAGCAAGTTTTCTCTCAGCTCTTGGCGTAAATTCAAAGTTGTACAAAGCGACATTTATCTGTGCTATTCACTACTGTAACAGAAAGGTTCATGAAAACTGTACAGAAGATAGTAAATTTTAAAAGAGATAAGAACTACAGCATAAAATCCATGGGATGGGTTACAACATGAGACACTCTCGAAGAGAAAACCTCTGTGTTTCAGCACTTCATCATGGTCAGATTTCATGAAGTGCCAAAGAAGGCGGCAAAATATCATTGGGGACATTATTTTCCAGAATTCAGCCTGGCCATTAGTAGGAACTGGCTTTGAACACATCATGTAGATATACCACACACACTTTCCCTTCACTGAAAAATTACTGTTTACAACCAATAAGCAATTGACGGTCAAAATTGATTGAAAGCATCTTAAACATGTCAAGTATTTCATTGTAGATGATCTGTGATCCAAATGCTTCTTCCACCTTCGAGAGGGACAGAAGAATTCTTCCATATCATGATGGTTTACAATGGTATCAACCAATGTTTTCTGCTGAAAAGATATCATCTATTTTTTTCTGTTTTTGGAAGAAAATATTCCTAGACATACAACAGGTGAGAACTAAGTAATTTTAAAGAAACAAATGAAGTGAAAATATTCTGTAAATAGAATGAAAGGAAAAGCTGTGTTTTAAATAGGAGCTAAATATGAAACAGAATTTTTGTACCAGGCATTTGAATTACTGCACCAGCTCTTTTGCCCATCAAGAGAGGCATTTAGCATTTCAGTCTTTTCCAAGGTGTTCATGA
This sequence comes from Melospiza georgiana, assembly GCF_028018845.1. Classification (NCBI taxonomy): domain Eukaryota; kingdom Metazoa; phylum Chordata; class Aves; order Passeriformes; family Passerellidae; genus Melospiza; species Melospiza georgiana. Next base: position 61,452,981 of record NC_080465.1, on the reverse strand, counting down.
TCTGCTATGCTGATCTCTGTGTGTGCCTAGGTGTGTGTGGAAGGGGGGGCATGTGAAGGGGAGTGTGTATGTTTGCTTTACAATTGTTGTGGCAGATTCATGCCTCAGCTCCACATTTTGTTTCAGAAAGGTCACACCGAGTGGATATGAAGTTTACTATCAACAAGAGATCAATTCCCAAATCATCCATTTGACTCTACCTTATAAATCATGTGCTTTGTTGCATAGTTTATCAAATATACTTTCAAGCCAGATGGAGGAAGGAGGATGTGGGAATCCCCCCACCATCTTGCAACTTTTATGCAAGTAGGTTTTCAAGAAAATCATCATTTCTCTTTTAAATATGTCTGGAACAGGCATGATGGTAGTGTCAACCTGTTGGAGTTTTTGTTGCTGGAAGAAGTTGTACAAAAGGATTGGTTTTTACATTGACCAGTTACTGAATCAAGCGCAGGAATAGATTGGAAATTCAACGGGGGGTTCCTTTTCCCAGCAGACTACTTCTAGAACGAGCTTGTACACTGAAGCTGACTCTTTTGCTCTCTTTTTCTTTCTTTCCTATTTTCTTGGCTTCTTTGCCACTATCTAGACAAGTTTGGAACTTTGTTCCCAACTAAAACGGTTTCAATAGTCTGATTGTGATCATACATTTTTACAAGGAATTTTTAAAATCTTTCCTCGAGTTCAGAAAGTCAAGGACTTAGGTCTTTTTCTTCCCTTATGAATATTGCAATGAAATTGATCAATAAAGACCAACTCTTTATTTTTGTTTTTAACCCACGTAGATAATTCCCATCCATTCATCCATTTTGTGGACCAATAGTTGCCATTCTGATGGAAGTTGTCACTTCTTAACAATAGGCATTCTGTGACTATGTTGACAGCACTTTGGGTGAAGATCCTGACTGGTCTTAGATACACATAGGGAGAAATTTGCTCAGCCAGTGTCAGTCTTAAGCATGCGTATCAGAAGATCTTTCTAGAGCTGGGAATTTTCCCGTGAAAGGGATTCAGTTAGGGAAGAGACACTTGTCCCAGAGTTTTACATTCTTCTTGAAGGCTGCTTAAGGAACTTAGATGCCATGTCCATTTGGATCTCTGTCTACATAGAGCTTTGTCATGCCAGTGCTTGAAATGCATCTTGAAGAGAATTCCCTAGCACAGAATGAATGAGAGTGGAAGGGGTTGGTGGGGCTAAGCAGGCCCAACCCCCCTGCCTAAAGCAGGATACCTAGAGCCTCTTGCCCAGGATTCTATCTGGGTGTACTTTTAATGTCTTCAAAGATCCAGGCTCCACAATCTTTCTGGGCAGTCTGTGCCGTGGTTCAGTCACCCTGACAGTAAAGAAACATTTACTGATGTTCAAAGGCACTCTCCTGTATTTCAGTGTGTGCCCACTGCCTCTTGTCTTTTCCCTCAGCATCACTGAAAAGACACTGATTCCCCCCCCTTTGCACTATTGCTTCCCTATGTATGTGCGCTGCCATGTAGAGATAGGTCAAAAACCTCCCTGCAGCACAGGCAGATAATATTCCCTTCAACTACCAGTCAAGTTGATTCATCAGAGGAGTTTAAAGTGATGTTCAGCATGAAATTCCCCTGAAAAATCATGCAAACTACATTATTTGGTAGTCTTTCATGAGCCTGGCAAGGTTTTCCAGGAAGAGATGCTTCATCAACTTCCTGGGGATACAAAAGAGCCTGGCTGGTTTGTACTATGGCAAGTCCTCTTAATTGCCTTTTTGAAGATGGGTGCCATTTGCTTACATCCACTCTTTAGCCTCTCTTGTCGTCTACATCTTAGCAAAAAGCTTTTCCATTACATCTGGCAAGGAGAAAGTGTGCCAGCACAGAAAACATCACCCATCGCGTTCCAGACGTTGCACGGAGGTCTGCCAAGTGTTTGGCAGGAAGAAAAGAAAAGTTGTCCAAAACAGCTTCCAATCAAATCTTCATTTGAAAAAGTCAGGAGACTGCAATGGTACTGTTTTCTATCATTTGAACAGCTGCGCACAAAATCCCTGTGTTGTGCAGCTTCCTTCTTCACCTTCCCGAAGATGCCGCTCTCTCCGGCTCCCGGAGGCGAAGAAGCGGCTTCTTCGCGCAAAGACGATTGTGCCGCTCACAGTGCTCTCCTTAGCGCGGCTTCTGCCGAAAGACGCCCGGCAGCGGCTCCTAGCTCCGGAGAGCATCGTACTTTCGTGTTTAGCGTCCCTTCTCGTCTACATCTTAGCAAAAAGCTTTTCCACTATGCCTGGCTAGGAAAACGTGTGCCATCACAGAAAACATCTCCCATAGTGTTCTAGACGTTGCACGGATGTCTGCCAAGTGTTTGGCAGGAAGAAAAGAAAAGTTGTCCAAAACAGCTTCTAATCGAATCTTCATGTGATTGGAAAAGTCAGGAGACTACAAAGGTACTGTTTTCTATCAGTTGGCAAGCTGCGCACACAATCCCTGTGTTGTGCAGCTTCTTTCTTCACCTTCCCGAAGATGCCGCTCTCTCCGGCTCCCGGAGGCGAAGAAGCGGCTTCTTCGCGCAAAGACGATTGTGCCGATCACAGTGCTCTCCTTAGCGCGGCTTCTGCCGAAAGACGCCCGGGCGCGGCTCCTAGCTCCGGAGAGCATCGTACTTTCATCTTACGCGTCTTTTGTACTGTACATCTTAGCAAAAAGCTTTTCCACTATGTCTGGCAGGGAAAAACTGTGCCAGAACAGAAATCTTCTCCCATGGTGTTCTAGAGGTTGCACGGAGGTCTGCCAAGTGTTTGGCAGCAAGAAAAGAGAATTGTCCAAAATAGCTTCCAATCGAATCTTCATGTGATTGGAAAAGTCAGGAGAGTGCAAAGGTTCTGTTTTCTATCAGTTGGCAAGCTGCGCACATAATCCCAGTGTTGTACAGCTTCCTTGTTCACCTTGCCGAAGATGCCGCTCTCTCTGGCTCCCGGAGGCGAAGAAGCGGCTTCTTCGCGCAAAGACGATTGTGCCGCTCACAGTGCTCTCCTTAGCGCGGCTTCTGCCGAAAGACGCCCGGCAGCGGCTCCTAGCTCCGGAGAGCATCCTACTTTCGTGTTTAGCGTCTCTTCTCATCTACATCTTAGCAAAAAGCTTTTCCACTATGTCTGGCAGGGAAAAACTGTGCCAGCACAGAAATCTTCTCCCATCGTGTTCTAGACGTTGCACGGAAGTCTGCCAAGTGTTTGGCAGGAAGAAAAGAAGAGTTGTCCAAAATAGCTTCCAATCGAATCTTCATGTGATTGGAAAAGTCAGGAGAGTGCAAAGGTACTGTTTTCTATCAGTTGGCAAGCTGCGCACACAATCCCAGTGTTGTGCAGCTTCCTTCTTCAACTTCCCTAAGATGCCCCTCTCTCCGGCTCCCGGAGGCGAAGAAGCGGCTTCTTCGCGCAAAGACGATTGTGCCGCTCACAGTGCTCTCCTTAGCGCGGCTTCTGCCGAAAGACGCCCAGCAGCGGCTCTTAGCTCCGTACGTTCCAATTCAATGTTTAGGCTCCACAAACCAAATGGTATACTTGCAGCAATAGGGCAGGACTTTGATCTGGACTTTCTCCTTTTAGACAGAAGCTCATGTAAAAGTTTCACCGGAATCAGAGCAGGCTGTGAAACAAGAAACGTGTCCTGAAAATTAGCCAGCCTTATCCTTTTAGACTTGCTTGTTTGATTGGCCAAGAATTAAATGTGTCAACTCTGTGTTTCTGGGTATCACATCAGTAACAGGTACTTCAGCTGCTGTACTTCTCTCCTAAAGTTAAGAACGGAATCCAAGGAATTGTGATTCCATGGTCTCAATTCACCCTATGAAAAAGGAGTGGAAGGTGCAGGGGTCAATCAACTTGAATGGCCTATGTCAATCAGCGGCCACTGATTTCCTGAAGGCTTCAACAGGTTAGTTGCCTATGTTTTTCTTGGAATTGTTTTAACCTTTGGTCATGTTTTTCTTGGGATTCTTTTACCCTTTCGCCATTAGTTCAGCCTTTGCTCTCAAGCCTTTGCTGACATTTCCAATATCTCGGTAGCCTGGAAAAGTGTTGTCTTGATTGTTGACATCATTATTCCCTTCCAAGGGTTGTTTGCCTCAAGTCTCAGTTTGGCTGGTTTTCTGCTAGTTGATTGTCAGAGGGCAGCAGGTGTTTTGTAAGAGCGAGAACACAATCCCATAGCTTGCTTTTCTTTTGATTTGGCCTGTCTAGGAAATGGAATGACTGAACATCTCTGAGAGGCTTTTCTCTCCCCATTAGGTTTCACTGGAAGGGCAGATGCAAATCATCTACCTAAAGTCTTGGCACAGAAGAGAGTAGTGGTTTGCTGCTGCATAGAGCTAGAAGCTTACAAAAGGAAGGCCTTGGGCTGAGGCCCATTACTTTGGCTAAGTAGAAAAGGACTGTGGGAGGTGAGGCAGCTGAATTAGAGGTAAATCAACAAGTTCTAGAACGGTCGTGTGTTCACAGCGTGGTGCATGGTGGTTGGTTGAATTGTGTTTGTTATGGCTTAAAGCTATGGGACTGATAAAGGCCTGATGTTGGAATCCATAAGGTTAGAGGATTTTAAAGAAATGGTTAAAAAGAAGTATGTAGGCCTTAGACTGGAGTTTTGTTAGCATTGCAGAAAAGCTTCCCATGCAAGCAGAAAAGTTTCCCATGCAAGCAGAAAAGTTTCCCAAGCAGTAGACGTGACAAATAACAATAGGCTTCTGTAGAATTGGCTTTAGGATGGCAACAAGGTTATTTAATGTATATCTTTAGAAGGTTAGCATGAATAGAACTCTGTTCTTTGTCTCTTATCAACTAGTCTTTGTCTTAGCTACGATGACCTATGTTTTATAAGATTGGATAGAATGCTTGTCAAGATGTGTTTTCTGTGTCTGATTGGCTGAATTCTAGTCTGAGATGATTTTATGTATTGCTGTATGAGCCCTGTTGAAGGAGATATTTTTTGGTGTGGATCAGTGAGCTGTCATGTCTCCATTTTGTATTTTGAGACTGATGTGCTGGAAATAAAAGCAAGAATCTCTTCACTGCTCTGGTTACCATGTTATCCACATTTGGATATTTTGCCGCGGCCTAGTGGGTTCCTTTCTTAAGGCGTGGGTTCCTGACACCATTGGACTTATACCTGTCCCGTCCCCCGCAGCCTGAGTGTTTCAAAAGCCTGGTTTTTGCAAGAAAGCAGCTCTCCTTTGCATCTGCCTGGCGCCTCTGCATCACCACGAACCCTCACTCTCGGTTTGCCAAGGAGATGATCAGTAGGAATGTTGCAGAGCTGCTGTGTGCATCTGAATGGAATGGCAGAGAGCGAAGTGCTGGACATTTCTGGCTTTAGTACAATGCTGCTGCATTGGTGCCAGTTGAGTTGGTTTTCCATCAGTGGCCTTTCTGTCTAGAAGTACACTGCCCAGAGTATTTGATGCCATTTCCTTCCTGTTGTTTTCATACCTTCCTTCAGTTGAAAGGATGATACAACCTTTCCATTTTGAAGATCCCTGTTAGGAAACACTATGCCAGAGGAGTCATCGCTCGCTTTTCTTCTGCCTCCTTTGTCATTTTCAGAGACTCATTTCAAATTTCTGCTCATGTCAAGAAGAATACTGAGACTACTTAGCAGGGTTGACGCTCTCAGCTGCTTTCCTCTTTCATACCGCTTCATACTGGATGTGACTTCAAGGCCTCGTTTTGTCATCTGCATTTTGCCGTGATCCAAAGCTAAATATTCCAGGCCTGTGAACACAAAAAGAACTCTTAGTCTTTTGCAAGAACTACCCCGAGGAGGATTTGTGTTCACTTTGATCTCTACAGTGTTTCAGAAAGAAGGAGATTGTACTCTCTTCTTGTGTACTCTCTTCTTGTGCTCTCATTTCCCTCTCTCTGCCTTGCATGCCCTAGTTAATCCGCCGGCGTGACTCATTTGGCATCATCTCACGGTGCAAATTCTGCATAGTTTCATGTCCTTACAAATGCCAGTTGCCAAGGAGCCTATCTAACCATTCAAGGGGCAAAGAATTGCAGGGCTGGCAAGTTCAGGTGCTGAAACTGTAAGTCATGCCATATCAAAGTGACAGAGCAAATCAATTGATCTAGGACTTTCAGCTGGACACCTCTGAGAAGAGCAGCTTGTCAGCAATGACACAGCCATCTTCCTAGCTGTATTCCAGAAAGAGGAAAGCGACACCTTCAGTGGTTAATATGTTTGGCGTGAGAAACAGCAAGAAATGTACCGCAAAATACTTGAGTCAGATCAAGCGCGTTTCTCTAGTGAGAAGTTTGCACTTGTTCTTTCTTGTCTGTGCCTTTACTTTTCACAGAAGACAGAGGAGCATTTCATTATTACTGTTCTTTTCTTTTCTTTTGTTGGCCTCCCTCTTTCCACCTGCAATTAACAAATTTGCCTTTCTTTACTGGCTTCTCTTTCTTTACTTCTACAAGTTGACAAGAGGTCATCCAACCTTATCATCAATGTTCTCAGACAGTGGAGAGAAGTAGAAGGTACAGCTAAATGGATAAAAGAAACCCACAAAAATAGACAGGTTTTTACAGTCTTCTGTGAGAACATTAGGACACAAGATGTCTTTGAACTGAGTAATGCTCTATTGATTTAACTTTTAGTCCACTCGTTACTATTATTACACGTGTTTGGCCTTTAGTACAGAGCCTTGGAACTAATCCAGGCCAATACTTTGGCTAATTTTGTTTGATTTCTAGTGAGGACTTTGTTTCTTAAGGAATAGTCCAGAGAAAGAGCGTCCATGGTACAGTTACGGGTCATAAATTTGGTACAGTTTGTGCTGGTAGTACGTCTAGGAAAGAAAGGTTTGAAGGAAAGAAAGGTTTGACATCTTGTTTGACTTTCAAATGGAACCATGATTTGAAAAACCTAAGAGTTGCGGTTCCCCCCCCACCCCACAGCCCAAGTACTTCTCTTTGCACTATTACTCAGGGATTACACATAAAAGCCCACCCTGTAAAATACGTTGCAGATACTTTGCAAGAAGTGCAGCTTAGCAGCTAGAGATGATAACGTGGGTTAAATAACATTGCTTCTGCAGTGATGGAAACTCTGTCTACGCAGACATACTCAACAAAGGTTACGATGGCTTAGCTCCTGTGCTCAAGTTAACGTGCATTTTAGAACTTCCCAAGAAGGTGAACTCAACCTCCTTCATTGCTCTCTGCTGGAGTCCCAAGAGAATTTCAGTCTGCTTTTTGTCATTGACAGCTGTCACTGCTTAGCTCTTGAACATGAGACTCCCTCATGACTGATGAAAGTTGTCTAGTTAAGAGTGGCTGAAAGACATGGTCTTGCTCTAGAAGGAGATGAGAAGGTTTCTGCAGTCTTTGTCATCTCTACTGCTTGTGATTTCTAGACAAAACCAGTGGGAAGTTTTCTGAAGGCAGTCCAGAAGCTGGCAATATGGACAGCTTACAGCCGAACACTTGCTGCAGTGCAACCATGGTGACACCAGAAAGGACTTCAAAAATTTAAAAGGGCAAACCAAGCAGTTGGAAGGAAAAGAACATGAACCATTATTCCATTTTTCTAATCTATCTTTCTTTCAATCATCATTTTCGTGCAGTTTCACGGCTTGCGTTGGTATCCCTCCGAAGGAATCTGAGACAGAGTAAGCTTTTGAATGGAGTAGAAGTGAGAAACGCAGGCCAAGTTGCCTTTTTTGCCATCAAATACCAGTTACGCTTGCACTACCCTTTGCTTAAGGTGCTTAGCTTACACTAAGAATTGATCAGCACATTTTGATGTGAGCAAATTTTACTGTCATGACTGAGTAAAGTTTGCTGTCACTCAGAATTTTACTGTCGTCTGAACAGCAATGTTTGTGTCAAAATAGTATTTTGTCTCCTGTATCTGCAGCAGGTAAGCCTTTTGCTGTCAGCAGTGTTGCTTAACCTTTCATGTCATATCCCTCTTCACATCCATCTTCTGCTGAAGGCTTATTAATCTACTTTAGAATTGGCACGTGGAATAAGACTACTTTTGCTTTTTGAAAGCTAATGTCATTTGACCTACTTACAGCAAATATTTCATTAATTGCAAGTCCCCAGCTAGCATCTTTTCGGCATATTCTAAACTTCTAAAGAAGTAACAAAAGCACTCTCCAATACTTGGCTTTCATATCACAGTGGGAGCGCTGGCCCTGATTTCAATAAACAATCATGGGTATGGTAAAACAAAAGGAGGGGTTAGAGTTTTCGCTGTTAACCTCTAGTGAGCTTGGATTTTGCAATATGCATGAAGTTAATTAACACTGTTATATAAAGTGGCTGATTTAATCAATAAATTGGAGTCAATGCTGATCAACGACAAGGTGGATTGGCTTCCCTTTGTTTTCAACACAGTGCCAAGTGGGGCTGGTTTGATAGTACCAAGTGGCTCCTGCAATCTGCCATCCAGAAGCGGGGCAGCTGAGTTTTGTTTGCCAGGGAAATGGGCCGTGGTTGGTGTTTGGTGGCCTGTGGCTGGAAGTGGCCGGCTGGCTCCTGACAATCCACGATACGCAGGATGGTTCCCAGAGCCAAGGTGGCACCAGTGCCAAGTCAGGCTTTTTTGATGGTACCAAGTGGGTCCTGCAATCTGCCATCCAGAAGCGGGGCAGCTGAGTTTTGTTTGCCAGGGAAATGGGCCGTGGTTGGTGTTTGGTGGCCTGTGGCTTGGAGTGGCCGGCTGGCTCCTGACAATCCACGATACGCAGGATGGTTCCCAGACCCAAGGTGGCACCAGTGCCAAGTCAGGCTGGTTTGATAGTGCCAAGTGGCTCCTGCCATCTGCCATCAAAAAGTTGGCAGGCGAGTTTCGTTTGCCAGGGAAAAACGCCGTTGTTGTGTTCGTGGGCCTGTGGCTGGGAGTGGCCGGCTGGCTCCTGAAAATCCACGTTACACAGCATGGTTCCCAGAGCCAAGGTGGCACCAGTGCCAAGTCGGGCTGGTTTGACAGTGTCAAGTGCCTCCTGCAATCTGCCATCCAGAAGCGGGGCAGCTGAGTTTTGTTTGCCAGGGTAACGGGCCATTGTTTTTGATTGCAGTCTGTGGCCGAGAGTGGTCGGCTGGCTCCTGACAATCCACGATACGCACATGGTTCCCAGACCCAAGGTGGCACCAGTGCCAAGTCAGGCTGGTTTGATAGTACCAAGTGTCTCCTGCAATCTGCCATCCAGAAGCGGGGCAGCTGAGTTTTGTTTGCCAGAGGAAAGGGCCGTTGTTTGTGTTTGGGGGTGTGTGGCTAGGAGTGGCCGGCTGTCTCCTTAAAATCTTTGATATGCAGCATGGCTCCCAGACCCAAGGTGGCACCAGTGCCAAGTCGGGCTGGTTTGATAGCACCAAGCGGCTCCTGCAATCTGCCATGATCACGTGAAGAAATACTTTCTGGTTTCAGTACTGGGCCATATGCTCTTTCTTCTCTCCCTCAACTTCTCCATCACCTCTCATCTGTTTCACATGCGCTATCTTCAAGGTCCACAGGCTACTTTTCACAGAATCTTCAGGCCTGATGCAGTAAGAATGATGAATAGAACAGAGCTGGGATCTATTTTCCAGTTTGGATAAAATGCATTCTGCACACAAATCCAAGGAGAAGGTGCTGCCCCGATGCCCAGAAAAACTTTCACTCCTGCTAGTGTTCTACGTCAACCGCAACTTAGTCTGAAAGAAAAGCTTTTTCTCTGAGAGCATCTGAGAGGTTTGCATGAAGCACTGATATCTGACATATGCAATTTTGAATAGGAGAGGAAAAAGAAAATGGCAAGAAGTTTTTAATTTTAGTGGTTTCAATTTTAATTTCCGTGCACTTTTTCAAAACTTGTCAGCTCAAATGCCCATCAACATCTTTTAGTCATCTGGAAGTCAGTATTCATATAAAATGTGCTTCAAATCCAAAGAATTTCAAATTTGCACTCCAAGTTTCTATGCCTAGATTTATGATTTCCTACACATATTAGATGAAAGGAAGGCCTTTTTTACTGTGGGAGTGCTGGAACACTGGAACAGGTTGCCCAGAGAAGTGGTGGGTGTCCCATGCCTGAAAGTATTCAAGGTCACCTTGGACGGGGCTTGGAGCAGCAACAAAGGAGAAGCTTGATGGTAGAGAAACAAAGTTGGACTATAGAAGAAACTCGGATTGAAGTATAGGAGCAAGTTTTCTCTCAGCTCTTGGCGTAAATTCAAAGTTGTACAAAGCGACATTTATCTGTGCTATTCACTACTGTAACAGAAAGGTTCATGAAAACTGTACAGAAGATAGTAAATTTTAAAAGAGATAAGAACTACAGCATAAAATCCATGAGATGGGTTACAACATGAGACACTCTCGAAGAGAAAATCTCTGTGTTTCAGCACTTCATCATGGTAAGATTTCATGAAGTGCCAAAGAAGGCGGCAAAATATCATTGGGGACATTATTCCCTGGAATTCAGCCTGGCCATTAGTAGGAACTGGCTTTGAACACATCATGTAGATATACCACAACACTTTCCCTTCACTGAAAAATTACTGTTTACAACCAATAAGCAATTGACGGTCAAAATTGATTGAAAGCATCTTAAACATGTCAAGTATTTCATTGTAGATGATCTGTGATCCAAATGCTTCTTCCACCTTCGAGAGGGACAGAGGAATTCTTCCATATCATGATGGTTTACAATGGTATCAACCAATGTTTTCTGCTGAAAAGATATCATCTATTTTTTTCTATTTTTGGAAGAAAATATTCCTAGACATACAACAGGTGAGAACTAAGTAATTTTAAAGAAACAAATGAAATGAAAATATTCTGTAAATAGAATGAAAGGAAAAGCTGTGTTTTAAATAGGAGCTAAATATGAAACAGAATTTTTGTACCAGGCATTTGAATTACTGCACCAGCTCTTTTGCCCATCAAGAGAGGCATTTAGCATTTCAGTCTTTTCCAAGGTGTTCATGATCTGCTATGCTGATCTCTGTGTGTGTCTAGGTGTGTGTGGAAGGGGGGGCATGTGAAGGGGAGTGTGTATGTTTGCTTTACAATTGTTGTGGCAGATTCATGCCTCAGCTCCACATTTTGTTTCAGAAAGGTCACACCGAGTGGATATGAAGTTTACTATCAACAAGAGATCAATTCCCAAATCATCCATTTGACTCTACCTTATAAATCATGTGCTTTGTTGCATAGTTTATCAAATATACTTTCAAGCCAGATGGAGGAAGGAGGATGTGGGAATCCCTCCACCATCTTGCAACTTTTATGCAAGTAGGTTTTCAAGAAAATCATCATTTCTCTTTTAAATATGTCTGGAACAGGCCTGATGGTAGTGTCAACCTGTTGGAGTTTTTGTTGCTGGAAGAAGTTGTACAAAAGGATTGGTTTTTACATTGACCAGTTACTGAATCAAGCGCAGGAATAGATTGGAAATTCAACGGGGGGTTCCTTTTCCCAGCAGACTACTTCTAGAACGAGCTTGTACACTGAAGCTGACTCTTTTGCTCTCTTTTTCTTTCTTTCCTATTTTCTTGGCTTCTTTGCCACTATCTAGACAAGTTTGGAACTTTGTTCCCAACTAAAACGGTTTCAATAGTCTGATTGTGATCATACATTTTTACAAGGAATTTTTAAAATCTTTCCTCGAGTCCAGAAAGCCAAGGACTTAGGTCTTTTTCTTCCCTTATGAATATTGCAATGAAATTGATCAATAAAGACCAACTCTTTATTTTTGTTTTTAACCCACGTAGATAATTCCCATCCATTCATCCATTTTGTGGACCAATAGTTGCCATTCTGATGGAAGTTGTCACTTCTTAACAATAGGCATTCTGTGACTATGTTGACAGCACTTTGGGTGAAGATCCTGACTGGTCTTAGATACACATAGGGAGAAATTTGCTCAGCCAGTGTCAGTCTTAAGCATGCGTATCAGAAGATCTTTCTAGAGCTGGGAATTTTCCCGTGAAAGGGATTCAGTTAGGGAAGAGACACTTGTCCCAGAGTTTTACATTCTTCTTGAAGACTGCTTAAGGAGCTTAGATGCCATGTCCATTTGGATCTCTGTCTGCACAGAGCTTTGTCATGCCAGTGCTTGAAATGCATCTTGAAGAGAATTCCCTAGCACAGAATGAATGAGAGTGGAAGGGGTTGGTGGGGCTAAGCAGGCCCAACCCCCCTGCCTAAAGCAGGATACCTAGAGCCTCTTGCCCAGGATTCTATCTGGGTGTACTTTTAATGTCTTCAAAGATCCAGGCTCCACAATCTTTCTGGGCAGTCTGTGCCGTAGTTCAGTCACCCTGACAGTAAAGAAACATTTACTGATGTTCAAAGGCACTCTCCTGTATTTCAGTGTGTGCCCACTGCCTCTTGTCTTTTCCCTCAGCATCACTGAAAAGACACTGATTCCCTCCCCTTTGCACTATTGCTTCCCTATGTATGTGCGCTGCCATGTAGAGATATGTCAAAAAACCTCCCTGCAGCACAGGCAGATAATATTGCCTTCATCTACCAGTCAAGTTGATTCATCAGAGGAGTTTAAAGTGATGTTCAGCATGAAATTCCCCTGAAAAATCATGCGAACTACATTATTTGGTAGTCTTTCATGAGCCTGGCAAGGTTTTCCAGGAAGAGATGCTTCATCAACTTCCTGGGGATAAAAAAGAGCCTGGCTGGTTTGTACTATCGCGAGTCCTCTTAATTGCCTTTTTTGAAGATGGGTGTCATTTGCTTACATCCACTCTTTAGCCTCTCTTGTCGTCTACATCTTAGCAAAAAGCTTTTCCATTACATCTGGCAAGGAGAAAGTGTGCCAGCACAGAAAACATCACCCATCGCGTTCCAGACGTTGCACGGAGGTCTGCCAAGTGTTTGGCAGGAAGAAAAGAAAAGTTGTCCAAAACAGCTTCCAATCGAATCTTCATGTGATTGGAAAAGTCAGGAGACTGCAAAGGTACTGTTTTCTATCAGTTGGCAAGGTGCGCACACAATCCCAGTGTTGTACAGCTTGCTTCTTCACCTTCCCGAAGCTGCCGCTCTCGCCGGCTGCCGGAGCCCAAGAAGCGGCTTCTTCGCGCAAAGACGATTGTGCCGCTCACAGTGCTCTCCTTAGCGCGGCTTCTGCCGAAAGACGCCCGGCAGCGGCTCTTACCTCCGGAGAGCATCCTACCTTCCTCTTTAGCTCCTCTTCTCATCTACACCTCGGCAACAAGCTTTTCCACTATGTCTGGCTAGGAAAAACTGTGCCAGCACAGAAAACATCTCCCATCGTGTTCTAGAAGTTGCACGGATGTCTGCCAAGTGTTTGGCAGGAAGAAAAGAAAAGTTGTCCAAAACAGCTTCCAATCGAATGTTCCTGTGATTGGAAAAGTCAGGAGAGTGCAAAGGTACTGTTTTCTATCCGTTGGCAAGGTGCGCACACAATCCCAGTGTTGTACAGCTTGCTTCTTCACCTTCCCGAAGCTGCCGCTCTCGCCGGCTGCCGGAGCCCAAGAAGCGGCTTCTTCGCGCAAAGACGATTGTGCCGCTCACAGTGCTCTCCTTAGCGCGGCTTCTGCCGAAAGACGCCCGGCAGCGGCTCTTACCTCCGGAGAGCATCCTACCTTCCTCTTTAGCTCCTCTTCTCATCTACACCTCGGCAACAAGCTTTTCCACTATGTCTGGCTAGGAAAAACTGTGCCAGCACAGAAAACATCTCCCATCGTGTTCTAGAAGTTGCACGGATGTCTGCCAAGTGTTTGGCAGGAAGAAAAGAAAAGTTGTCCAAAACAGCTTCCAATCGAATGTTCCTGTGATTGGAAAAGTCAGGAGAGTGCAAAGGTACTGTTTTCTATCCGTTGGCAAGGTGCGCACACAATCCCAGTGTTGTACAGCTTGCTTCTTCACCTTCCCGAAGCTGCCGCTCTCGCCGGCTGCCGGAGCCCAAGAAGCGGCTTCTTCGCGCAAAGACGATTGTGCCGCTCACAGTGCTCTCCTTAGCGCGGCTTCTGCCGAAAGACGCCCGGCAGCGGCTCTTACCTCCGGAGAGCATCCTACCTTCCTCTTTAGCTCCTCTTCTCATCTACACCTCGGCAACAAGCTTTTCCACTATGTCTGGCTAGGAAAAACTGTGCCAGCACAGAAAACATCTCCCATCGTGTTCTAGAAGTTGCACGGATGTCTGCCAAGTGTTTGGCAGGAAGAAAAGAAAAGTTGTCCAAAACAGCTTCCAATCGAATGTTCCTGTGATTGGAAAAGTCAGGAGAGTGCAAAGGTACTGTTTTCTATCAGTTGGCAAGGTGCGCACACAATCCCAGTGTTGTACAGCTTGCTTCTTCACCTTCCCGAAGCTGCCGCTCTCGCCGGCTGCCGGAGCCCAAGAAGCGGCTTCTTCGCGCAAAGACGATTGTGCCGCTCACAGTGCTCTCCTTAGCGCGGCTTCTGCCGAAAGACGCCCGGCAGCGGCTCTTACCTCCGGAGAGCATCCTACCTTCCTCTTTAGCTCCTCTTCTCATCTACACCTCGGCAACAAGCTTTTCCACTATGTCTGGCTAGGAAAAACTGTGCCAGCACAGAAAACATCTCCCATCGTGTTCTAGAAGTTGCACGGATGTCTGCCAAGTGTTTGGCAGGAAGAAAAGAAAAGTTGTCCAAAACAGCTTCCAATCGAATGTTCCTGTGATTGGAAAAGTCAGGAGAGTGCAAAGGTACTGTTTTCTATCCGTTGGCAAGGTGCGCACACAATCCCAGTGTTGTACAGCTTCCTTCATCGCCTACCCCAAGCTGCCGCTCTCCCTGGCTCCCGGAGAGGAAGAAGCGGCTTCTTCGCGCAAAGACGATTGTGCCGCTCACAGTGCTCTCCTTAGCGCGGCTTCTGCCGAAAGACGCCCGGCAGCGGCTCCTAGCTCGGGCGAGCATCGCACTTTCGTCTTTAGCGTCTTTTGTAGTGCACATCTTAGCAAAAAGCTTTTCCACTATTTCTGGAAGGGAAAAGCTGTGCCAACACAGAAAACATCTCCCATCGTGTTGTAGTCTGAAGAAAAGAAAAGTTATCCAAACCAGCTTCCAATCGAATGTTCATGTGATTGGGAAAGTCAGGAGAATGCAAAGGTACTGTTTTCTATCAGTTGGCATGAGGCCCACACAATCCCAGTGTTGTACAGCTTGCTTCATCACCTTTCCCAAGCTGCCGCTCTCCCCGGCTCCCGGAGAGGAAGAAGCGGCTTCTTCGTGCAAAGACGATTGTGCCGCTCACAGTGCTCTCCTTAGCGCGGCTTCTACCGAAAGAAGCCCGGCAGCGGCTCTTAGCTCCGGAGAGCATCCTACTTTCGTGTTTAGCGTCTCTTCTCATCTACATCTTAGCAAAAAGCTTTTCCACTATGTCTGGCATGCAAAAACTGTGCCAACAGAGAAAACGTCTTCCATCGTGTTGTAGGATGAAGAAAAGAAGAGTTGTCCAAACCAGCTTCCAATCGAATGTTCATGTGATTGGGAAAGTCAGGAGACTGCAAAGGTACTGTTTTCTATCAGTTGGCAAGCTGCCCACACAATCTCAGTGTTGTACAGCTTGCTTCTTCGCCTTCCCGAAGCTGCCGCTCTCCCCAGCTCCCGGAGAGGAAGAAGCGGCTTCTTCGTGCAAAGACGATTGTGCTGCTCACAGTGCTCTCCTTAAAGCGGCTTCTGGCGAAAGACGCCCGGCAGCGGCTCCTAGCTCGGGAGAGCATCGCACTTTCGTCTTTAGTGTCTTTTGTAGTGCACATCTTAGCAAAAAGCTTTTCCACTATGCCTGCATATGAAAACGTGCACTATCACGGAAAACATCACCCATGGTGTTCTAACGTTGCACGGAGGTCTGCCAAGTGTTTGGCAGGAAGAAAAGAAAAGTTGTCCAAAACAGCTTCCAATCGAATGTTCCTGTGATTGGAAAAGTCAGGAGACTGCAAAGGTACTGTTTTCTATCAGTTGGCAAGCTGCGCACATAATCCCAGTGTTGTACAGCTTGCTTCATCACCTTCCCCAAGCTGCCGCTCTCCCCGGCTCCCGGAGAGGAAGAAGCGGCTTCTTCGTGCAAAGACGATTGTGCCGCTCACAGTGCTCTCCTTAGCGCGGCTTCAGCCGAAAGACGCCCGGCAGCGGCTCTTAGCTCCGGAGAGCATTCTACTTTCGTGTTTAGCGTCTCTTCTCATCTACATCTTAGCAAAAAGCTTTTCCACTATGTCTGGCATGCAAAAACTGTGCCAACAGAGAAAATGTCTTTCATCGTGTTGTAGGATGAAGAAAAGAAGAGTTGTCCAAACCAGCTTCCAATCGAATGTTCATGTGATTGGGAAAGTCAGGAGACTGCAAAGGTACTGTTTTCTATCAGTTGGCAAGCTGCCCACACAATCCCAGTGTTGTACAGCTTCCTTCTTCGCCTTCCCCAAGCTGCCGCTCTCCCCAGCTCCCGGAGAGGAAGAAGCGGCTTCTTCGTGCAAAGACGATTGTGCCGCTCAGAGTGCTCTCCTTAAAGCAGCTTCTGGCGAAAGACGCCTGGCAGCGGCTCCTAGCTCGGGAGAGCATCGCACTTTCGTCTTTAGTGTCTTTTGTAGTGCACATCTTAGCAAAAAGCTTTTCCACTATGCCTGCATATGAAAACGTGCACCATCACGGAAAACATCACCCATGGTGTTCTAACGTTGCACGGAGGTCTGCCAAGTGTTTGGCAGGAAGAAAAGAAAAGTTGTCCAAAACAGCTTCCAATCGAATGTTCATGTGATTGGAAAAGTCAGGAGAGTGCAAAGGTACTGTTTTCTATCCGTTGGCAAGGTGCGCACATAATCCCAGTGTTGTACAGCTTGCTTCTTCACCTTCCCGAAGCTGCCGCTCTCGCCGGCTGCCGGAGCCCAAGAAGCGGCTTCTTCGCGCAAAGACGATTGTGCCGCTCACAGCGCTCTCCTTAGCGCGGCTTCTGCCGAAAGACGCCCGGCAGCGGCTCTTACCTCCGGAGAGCATCCTACCTTCCTCTTTAGCTCCTCTTCTCATCTACACCTCGGCAACAAGCTTTTCCACTATGTCTGGCTAGGAAAACCTGTGCCAGCACAGAAAACATCTCCCCTCGTGTTCTAGAAGTTGCACGGATGTCTGCCAAGTGTTTGGCAGGAAGAAAAGAAAAGTTGTCCAAAACAGCTTCCAATCGAATGTTCCTGTGATTGGAAAAGTCAGGAGAGTGCAAAGGTACTGTTTTCTATCCGTTGGCAAGGTGCGCACACAATCCCAGTGTTGTACAGCTTGCTTCTTCACCTTCCCGAAGCTGCCGCTCTCGCCGGCTGCCGGAGCCCAAGAAGCGGCTTCTTCGCGCAAAGACGATTGTGCCGCTCACAGTGCTCTCCTTAGCGCGGCTTCTGCCGAAAGACGCCCGGCAGCGGCTCTTACCTCCGGAGAGCATCCTACCTTCCTCTTTAGCTCCTCTTCTCATCTACACCTCGGCAACAAGCTTTTCCACTATGTCTGGCTAGGAAAAACTGTGCCAGCACAGAAAACATCTCCCATCGTGTTCTAGAAGTTGCACGGATGTCTGCCAAGTGTTTGGCAGGAAGAAAAGAAAAGTTGTCCAAAACAGCTTCCAATCGAATGTTCCTGTGATTGGAAAAGTCAGGAGAGTGCAAAGGTACTGTTTTCTATCCGTTGGCAAGGTGCGCACACAATCCCAGTGTTGTACAGCTTGCTTCTTCACCTTCCCGAAGCTGCCGCTCTCGCCGGCTGCCGGAGCCCAAGAAGCGGCTTCTTCGCGCAAAGACGATTGTGCCGCTCACAGTGCTCTCCTTAGCGCGGCTTCTGCCGAAAGACGCCCGGCAGCGGCTCTTACCTCCGGAGAGCATCCTACCTTCCTCTTTAGCTCCTCTTCTCATCTACACCTCGGCAACAAGCTTTTCCACTATGTCTGGCTAGGAAAAACTGTGCCAGCACAGAAAACATCTCCCCTCGTGTTCTAGAAGTTGCACGGATGTCTGCCAAGTGTTTGGCAGGAAGAAAAGAAAAGTTGTCCAAAACAGCTTCCAATCGAATGTTCCTGTGATTGGAAAAGTCAGGAGAGTGCAAAGGTACTGTTTTCTATCAGTTGGCAAGGTGCGCACACAATCCCAGTGTTGTACAGCTTGCTTCTTCACCTTCCCGAAGCTGCCGCTCTCGCCGGCTGCCGGAGCCCAAGAAGCGGCTTCTTCGCGCAAAGACGATTGTGCCGCTCACAGTGCTCTCCTTAGCGCGGCTTCTGCCGAAAGACACCCGGCAGCGGCTCTTACCTCCGGAGAGCATCCTACCTTCCTCTTTAGCTCCTCTTCTCATCTACACCTCGGCAACAAGCTTTTCCACTATGTCTGGCTAGGAAAAACTGTGCCAGCACAGAAAACATCTCCCCTCGTGTTCTAGAAGTTGCACGGATGTCTGCCAAGTGTTTGGCAGGAAGAAAAGAAAAGTTGTCCAAAACAGCTTCCAATCGAATGTTCCTGTGATTGGAAAAGTCAGGAGAGTGCAAAGGTACTGTTTTCTATCCGTTGGCAAGGTGCGCACACAATCCCAGTGTTGTACAGCTTGCTTCTTCACCTTCCCGAAGCTGCCGCTCTCGCCGGCTGCCGGAGCCCAAGAAGCGGCTTCTTCGCGCAAAGACGATTGTGCCGCTCACAGTGCTCTCCTTAGCGCGGCTTCTGCCGAAAGACGCCCGGCAGCGGCTCTTACCTCCGGAGAGCATCCTACCTTCCTCTTTAGCTCCTCTTCTCATCTACACCTCGGCAACAAGCTTTTCCACTATGTCTGGCTAGGAAAAACTGTGCCAGCACAGAAAACATCTCCCCTCGTGTTCTAGAAGTTGCACGGATGTCTGCCAAGTGTTTGGCAGGAAGAAAAGAAAAGTTGTCCAAAACAGCTTCCAATCGAATGTTCCTGTGATTGGAAAAGTCAGGAGAGTGCAAAGGTACTGTTTTCTATCAGTTGGCAAGGTGCGCACACAATCCCAGTGTTGTACAGCTTGCTTCTTCACCTTCCCGAAGCTGCCGCTCTCGCCGGCTGCCGGAGCCCAAGAAGCGGCTTCTTCGCGCAAAGACGATTGTGCCGCTCACAGTGCTCTCCTTAGCGCGGCTTCTGCCGAAAGACGCCCGGCAGCGGCTCTTACCTCCGGAGAGCATCCTACCTTCCTCTTTAGCTCCTCTTCTCATCTACACCTCGGCAACAAGCTTTTCCACTATGTCTGGCTAGGAAAAACTGTGCCAGCACAGAAAACATCTCCCATCGTGTTCTAGAAGTTGCACGGATGTCTGCCAAGTGTTTGGCAGGAAGAAAAGAAAAGTTGTCCAAAACAGCTTCCAATCGAATGTTCCTGTGATTGGAAAAGTCAGGAGAGTGCAAAGGTACTGTTTTCTATCAGTTGGCAAGGTGCGCACACAATCCCAGTGTTGTACAGCTTGCTTCTTCACCTTCCCGAAGCTGCCGCTCTCGCCGGCTGCCGGAGCCCAAGAAGCGGCTTCTTCGCGCAAAGACGATTGTGCCGCTCACAGTGCTCTCCTTAGCGCGGCTTCTGCCGAAAGACGCCCGGCAGCGGCTCTTACCTCCGGAGAGCATCCTACCTTCCTCTTTAGCTCCTCTTCTCATCTACACCTCGGCAACAAGCTTTTCCACTATGTCTGGCTAGGAAAAACTGTGCCAGCACAGAAAACATCTCCCATCGTGTTCTAGAAGTTGCACGGATGTCTGCCAAGTGTTTGGCAGGAAGAAAAGAAAAGTTGTCCAAAACAGCTTCCAATCGAATGTTCCTGTGATTGGAAAAGTCAGGAGAGTGCAAAGGTACTGTTTTCTATCAGTTGGCAAGGTGCGCACACAATCCCAGTGTTGTACAGCTTGCTTCTTCACCTTCCCGAAGCTGCCGCTCTCGCCGGCTGCCGGAGCCCAAGAAGCGGCTTCTTCGCGCAAAGACGATTGTGCCGCTCACAGTGCTCTCCTTAGCGCGGCTTCTGCCGAAAGACGCCCGGCAGCGGCTCTTACCTCCGGAGAGCATCCTACCTTCCTCTTTAGCTCCTCTTCTCATCTACACCTCGGCAACAAGCTTTTCCACTATGTCTGGCTAGGAAAAACTGTGCCAGCACAGAAAACATCTCCCATCGTGTTCTAGAAGTTGCACGGATGTCTGCCAAGTGTTTGGCAGGAAGAAAAGAAAAGTTGTCCAAAACAGCTTCCAATCGAATGTTCCTGTGATTGGAAAAGTCAGGAGAGTGCAAAGGTACTGTTTTCTATCAGTTGGCAAGGTGCGCACACAATCCCAGTGTTGTACAGCTTGCTTCTTCACCTTCCCGAAGCTGCCGCTCTCGCCGGCTGCCGGAGCCCAAGAAGCGGCCTCTTCGCGCAAAGACGATTGTGCCGCTCACAGTGCTCTCCTTAGCGCGGCTTCTGCCGAAAGACGCCCGGCAGCGGCTCTTACCTCCGGAGAGCATCCTACCTTCCTCTTTAGCTCCTCTTCTCATCTACACCTCGGCAACAAGCTTTTCCACTATGTCTGGCTAGGAAAAACTGTGCCAGCACAGAAAACATCTCCCATCGTGTTCTAGAAGTTGCACGGATGTCTGCCAAGTGTTTGGCAGGAAGAAAAGAAAAGTTGTCCAAAACAGCTTCCAATCGAATGTTCCTGTGATTGGAAAAGTCAGGAGAGTGCAAAGGTACTGTTTTCTATCCGTTGGCAAGGTGCGCACACAATCCCAGTGTTGTACAGCTTGCTTCTTCACCTTCCCGAAGCTGCCGCTCTCCCCGGCTCCCGGAGAGGAAGAAGCGGCTTCTTCGCGCAAAGACGATTGTGCCGCTCACAGTGCTCTCCTTAGCGCGGCTTCTGCCGAAAGACGCCCGGCAGCGGCTCCTAGCTCGGGCGAGCATCGCACTTTCGTCTTTAGCGTCTTTTGTAGTGCACATCTTAGCAAAAAGCTTTTCCACTATTTCTGGAAGGGAAAAGCTGTGCCAACACAGAAAACATCTCCCATCGTGTTGTAGTCTGAAGAAAAGAAAAGTTATCCAAACCAGCTTCCAATCGAATGTTCATGTGATTGGGAAAGTCAGGAGAATGCAAAGGTACTGTTTTCTATCAGTTGGCATGAGGCCCACACAATCCCAGTGTTGTACAGCTTGCTTCATCACCTTTCCCAAGCTGCCGCTCTCCCCGGCTCCCGGAGAGGAAGAAGCGGCTTCTTCGTGCAAAGACGATTGTGCCGCTCACAGTGCTCTCCTTAGCGCGGCTTCTACCGAAAGAAGCCCGGCAGCGGCTCTTAGCTCCGGAGAGCATCCTACTTTCGTGTTTAGCGTCTCTTCTCATCTACATCTTAGCAAAAAGCTTTTCCACTATGTCTGGCATGCAAAAACTGTGCCAACAGAGAAAACGTCTTCCATCGTGTTGTAGGATGAAGAAAAGAAGAGTTGTCCAAACCAGCTTCCAATCGAATGTTCATGTGATTGGGAAAGTCAGGAGACTGCAAAGGTACTGTTTTCTATCAGTTGGCAAGCTGCCCACACAATCTCAGTGTTGTACAGCTTGCTTCTTCGCCTTCCCGAAGCTGCCGCTCTCCCCAGCTCCCGGAGAGGAAGAAGCGGCTTCTTAGTGCAAAGACGATTGTGCTGCTCACAGTGCTCTCCTTAAAGCGGCTTCTGGCGAAAGACGCCCGGCAGCGGCTCCTAGCTCGGGAGAGCATCGCACTTTCGTCTTTAGTGTCTTTTGTAGTGCACATCTTAGCAAAAAGCTTTTCCACTATGCCTGCATATGAAAACGTGCACCATCACGGAAAACATCACCCATGGTGTTCTAACGTTGCACGGAGGTCTGCCAAGTGTTTGGCAGGAAGAAAAGAAAAGTTGTCCAAAACAGCTTCCAATCGAATGTTCCTGTGATTGGAAAAGTCAGGAGAGTGCAAAGGTACTGTTTTCTATCAGTTGGCAAGCTGCGCACATAATCCCAGTGTTGTACAGCTTGCTTCATCACCTTCCCCAAGCTGCCGCTCTCCCCGGCTCCCGGAGAGGAAGAAGCGGCTTCTTCGTGCAAAGACGATTGTGCCGCTCACAGTGCTCTCCTTAGCGCGGCTTCTGCCGAAAGACGCCCGGCAGCGGCTCTTAGCTCCGGAGAGCATTCTACTTTCGTGTTTAGCGTCTCTTCTCATCTACATCTTAGCAAAAAGCTTTTCCACTATGTCTGGCATGCAAAAACTGTGCCAACAGAGAAAATGTCTTTCATCGTGTTGTAGGATGAAGAAAAGAAGAGTTGTCCAAACCAGCTTCCAATCGAATGTTCATGTGATTGGGAAAGTCAGGAGACTGCAAAGGTACTGTTTTCTATCAGTTGGCAAGCTGCCCACACAATCCCAGTGTTGTACAGCTTCCTTCTTCGCCTTCCCCAAGCTGCCGCTCTCCCCAGCTCCCGGAGAGGAAGAAGCGGCTTCTTCGTGCAAAGACGATTGTGCCGCTCAGAGTGCTCTCCTTAAAGCAGCTTCTGGCGAAAGACGCCCGGCAGCGGCTCCTAGCTCGGGAGAGCATCGCACTTTCGTCTTTAGTGTCTTTTGTAGTGCACATCTTAGCAAAAAGCTTTTCCACTATGCCTGCATATGAAAACGTGCACCATCACGGAAAACATCACCCATGGTGTTCTAACGTTGCACGGAGGTCTGCCAAGTGTTTGGCAGGAAGAAAAGAAAAGTTGTCCAAAACAGCTTCCAATCGAATGTTCATGTGATTGGAAAAGTCAGGAGAGTGCAAAGGTACTGTTTTCTATCAGTTGGCAAGGTGCGCACACAATCCCAGTGTTGTACAGCTTGCTTCTTCACCTTCCCGAAGCTGCCGCTCTCGCCGGCTGCCGGAGCCCAAGAAGCGGCTTCTTCGCGCAAAGACGATTGTGCCGCTCACAGTGCTCTCCTTAGCGCGGCTTCTGCCGAAAGACGCCCGGCAGCGGCTCTTACCTCCGGAGAGCATCCTACCTTCCTCTTTAGCTCCTCTTCTCATCTACACCTCGGCAACAAGCTTTTCCACTATGTCTGGCTAGGAAAAACTGTGCCAGCACAGAAAACATCTCCCATCGTGTTCTAGAAGTTGCACGGATGTCTGCCAAGTGTTTGGCAGGAAGAAAAGAAAAGTTGTCCAAAACAGCTTCCAATCGAATGTTCCTGTGATTGGAAAAGTCAGGAGAGTGCAAAGGTACTGTTTTCTATCCGTTGGCAAGGTGCGCACACAATCCCAGTGTTGTACAGCTTGCTTCTTCACCTTCCCGAAGCTGCCGCTCTCCCCGGCTCCCGGAGAGGAAGAAGCGGCTTCTTCGCGCAAAGACGATTGTGCCGCTCACAGTGCTCTCCTTAGCGCGGCTTCTGCCGAAAGACGCCCGGCAGCGGCTCCTAGCTCGGGCGAGCATCGCACTTTCGTCTTTAGCGTCTTTTGTAGTGCACATCTTAGCAAAAAGCTTTTCCACTATTTCTGGAAGGGAAAAGCTGTGCCAACACAGAAAACATCTCCCATCGTGTTGTAGTCTGAAGAAAAGAAAAGTTATCCAAACCAGCTTCCAATCGAATGTTCATGTGATTGGGAAAGTCAGGAGAATGCAAAGGTACTGTTTTCTATCAGTTGGCATGAGGCCCACACAATCCCAGTGTTGTACAGCTTGCTTCATCACCTTTCCCAAGCTGCCGCTCTCCCCGGCTCCCGGAGAGGAAGAAGCGGCTTCTTCGTGCAAAGACGATTGTGCCGCTCACAGTGCTCTCCTTAGCGCGGCTTCTACCGAAAGAAGCCCGGCAGCGGCTCTTAGCTCCGGAGAGCATCCTACTTTCGTGTTTAGCGTCTCTTCTCATCTACATCTTAGCAAAAAGCTTTTCCACT
The DNA here is from genome assembly GCF_028018845.1 of Melospiza georgiana. Lineage (NCBI taxonomy): Eukaryota > Metazoa > Chordata > Aves > Passeriformes > Passerellidae > Melospiza > Melospiza georgiana. The sequence goes on along the minus strand of NC_080465.1, from coordinate 61,429,179 downwards.
ATGTCTGGCATGCAAAAACTGTGCCAACAGAGAAAACGTCTTCCATCGTGTTGTAGGATGAAGAAAAGAAGAGTTGTCCAAACCAGCTTCCAATCGAATGTTCATGTGATTGGGAAAGTCAGGAGACTGCAAAGGTACTGTTTTCTATCAGTTGGCAAGCTGCCCACACAATCTCAGTGTTGTACAGCTTGCTTCTTCGCCTTCCCGAAGCTGCCGCTCTCCCCAGCTCCCGGAGAGGAAGAAGCGGCTTCTTCGTGCAAAGACGATTGTGCTGCTCACAGTGCTCTCCTTAAAGCGGCTTCTGGCGAAAGACGCCCGGCAGCGGCTCCTAGCTCGGGAGAGCATCGCACTTTCGTCTTTAGTGTCTTTTGTAGTGCACATCTTAGCAAAAAGCTTTTCCACTATGCCTGCATATGAAAACGTGCACCATCACGGAAAACATCACCCATGGTGTTCTAACGTTGCACGGAGGTCTGCCAAGTGTTTGGCAGGAAGAAAAGAAAAGTTGTCCAAAACAGCTTCCAATCGAATGTTCCTGTGATTGGAAAAGTCAGGAGACTGCAAAGGTACTGTTTTCTATCAGTTGGCAAGCTGCGCACATAATCCCAGTGTTGTACAGCTTGCTTCATCACCTTCCCCAAGCTGCCGCTCTCCCCGGCTCCCGGAGAGGAAGAAGCGGCTTCTTCGTGCAAAGACGATTGTGCCGCTCACAGTGCTCTCCTTAGCGCGGCTTCTGCCGAAAGACGCCCGGCAGCGGCTCTTAGCTCCGGAGAGCATTCTACTTTCGTGTTTAGCGTCTCTTCTCATCTACATCTTAGCAAAAAGCTTTTCCACTATGTCTGGCATGCAAAAACTGTGCCAACAGAGAAAATGTCTTTCATCGTGTTGTAGGATGAAGAAAAGAAGAGTTGTCCAAACCAGCTTCCAATCGAATGTTCATGTGATTGGGAAAGTCAGGAGACTGCAAAGGTACTGTTTTCTATCAGTTGGCAAGCTGCCCACACAATCCCAGTGTTGTACAGCTTCCTTCTTCGCCTTCCCCAAGCTGCCGCTCTCCCCAGCTCCCGGAGAGGAAGAAGCGGCTTCTTCGTGCAAAGACGATTGTGCCGCTCAGAGTGCTCTCCTTAAAGCAGCTTCTGGCGAAAGACGCCCGGCAGCGGCTCCTAGCTCGGGAGAGCATCGCACTTTCGTCTTTAGTGTCTTTTGTAGTGCACATCTTAGCAAAAAGCTTTTCCACTATGCCTGCATATGAAAACGTGCACCATCACGGAAAACATCACCCATGGTGTTCTAACGTTGCACGGAGGTCTGCCAAGTGTTTGGCAGGAAGAAAAGAAAAGTTGTCCAAAACAGCTTCCAATCGAATGTTCATGTGATTGGAAAAGTCAGGAGAGTGCAAAGGTACTGTTTTCTATCAGTTGGCAAGGTGCGCACACAATCCCAGTGTTGTACAGCTTGCTTCTTCACCTTCCCGAAGCTGCCGCTCTCGCCGGCTGCCGGAGCCCAAGAAGCGGCTTCTTCGCGCAAAGACGATTGTGCCGCTCACAGTGCTCTCCTTAGCGCGGCTTCTGCCGAAAGACGCCCGGCAGCGGCTCTTACCTCCGGAGAGCATCCTACCTTCCTCTTTAGCTCCTCTTCTCATCTACACCTCGGCAACAAGCTTTTCCACTATGTCTGGCTAGGAAAAACTGTGCCAGCACAGAAAACATCTCCCATCGTGTTCTAGAAGTTGCACGGATGTCTGCCAAGTGTTTGGCAGGAAGAAAAGAAAAGTTGTCCAAAACAGCTTCCAATCGAATGTTCCTGTGATTGGAAAAGTCAGGAGAGTGCAAAGGTACTGTTTTCTATCCGTTGGCAAGGTGCGCACACAATCCCAGTGTTGTACAGCTTGCTTCTTCACCTTCCCGAAGCTGCCGCTCTCGCCGGCTGCCGGAGCCCAAGAAGCGGCTTCTTCGCGCAAAGACGATTGTGCCGCTCACAGTGCTCTCCTTAGCGCGGCTTCTGCCGAAAGACGCCCGGCAGCGGCTCTTACCTCCGGAGAGCATCCTACCTTCCTCTTTAGCTCCTCTTCTCATCTACACCTCGGCAACAAGCTTTTCCACTATGTCTGGCTAGGAAAAACTGTGCCAGCACAGAAAACATCTCCCCTCGTGTTCTAGAAGTTGCACGGATGTCTGCCAAGTGTTTGGCAGGAAGAAAAGAAAAGTTGTCCAAAACAGCTTCCAATCGAATGTTCCTGTGATTGGAAAAGTCAGGAGAGTGCAAAGGTACTGTTTTCTATCAGTTGGCAAGGTGCGCACACAATCCCAGTGTTGTACAGCTTGCTTCTTCACCTTCCCGAAGCTGCCGCTCTCGCCGGCTGCCGGAGCCCAAGAAGCGGCTTCTTCGCGCAAAGACGATTGTGCCGCTCACAGCGCTCTCCTTAGCGCGGCTTCTGCCGAAAGACGCCCGGCAGCGGCTCTTACCTCCGGAGAGCATCCTACCTTCCTCTTTAGCTCCTCTTCTCATCTACACCTCGGCAACAAGCTTTTCCACTATGTCTGGCTAGGAAAAACTGTGCCAGCACAGAAAACATCTCCCATCGTGTTCTAGAAGTTGCACGGATGTCTGCCAAGTGTTTGGCAGGAAGAAAAGAAAAGTTGTCCAAAACAGCTTCCAATCGAATGTTCCTGTGATTGGAAAAGTCAGGAGAGTGCAAAGGTACTGTTTTCTATCCGTTGGCAAGGTGCGCACACAATCCCAGTGTTGTACAGCTTGCTTCTTCACCTTCCCGAAGCTGCCGCTCTCGCCGGCTGCCGGAGCCCAAGAAGCGGCTTCTTCGCGCAAAGACGATTGTGCCGCTCACAGTGCTCTCCTTAGCGCGGCTTCTGCCGAAAGACGCCCGGCAGCGGCTCTTACCTCCGGAGAGCATCCTACCTTCCTCTTTAGCTCCTCTTCTCATCTACACCTCAGCAACAAGCTTTTCCACTATGTCTGGCTAGGAAAAACTGTGCCAGCACAGAAAACATCTCCCATCGTGTTCTAGAAGTTGCACGGATGTCTGCCAAGTGTTTGGCAGGAAGAAAAGAAAAGTTGTCCAAAACAGCTTCCAATCGAATGTTCCTGTGATTGGAAAAGTCAGGAGAGTGCAAAGGTACTGTTTTCTATCAGTTGGCAAGGTGCGCACACAATCCCAGTGTTGTACAGCTTGCTTCTTCACCTTCCCGAAGCTGCCGCTCTCGCCGGCTGCCGGAGCCCAAGAAGCGGCTTCTTCGCGCAAAGACGATTGTGCCGCTCACAGTGCTCTCCTTAGCGCGGCTTCTGCCGAAAGACGCCCGGCAGCGGCTCTTACCTCCGGAGAGCATCCTACCTTCCTCTTTAGCTCCTCTTCTCATCTACACCTCGGCAACAAGCTTTTCCACTATGTCTGGCTAGGAAAAACTGTGCCAGCACAGAAAACATCTCCCATCGTGTTCTAGAAGTTGCACGGATGTCTGCCAAGTGTTTGGCAGGAAGAAAAGAAAAGTTGTCCAAAACAGCTTCCAATCGAATGTTCCTGTGATTGGAAAAGTCAGGAGAGTGCAAAGGTACTGTTTTCTATCAGTTGGCAAGGTGCGCACACAATCCCAGTGTTGTACAGCTTGCTTCTTCACCTTCCCGAAGCTGCCGCTCTCGCCGGCTGCCGGAGCCCAAGAAGCGGCTTCTTCGCGCAAAGACGATTGTGCCGCTCACAGTGCTCTCCTTAGCGCGGCTTCTGCCGAAAGACGCCCGGCAGCGGCTCTTACCTCCGGAGAGCATCCTACCTTCCTCTTTAGCTCCTCTTCTCATCTACACCTCGGCAACAAGCTTTTCCACTATGTCTGGCTAGGAAAAACTGTGCCAGCACAGAAAACATCTCCCATCGTGTTCTAGAAGTTGCACGGATGTCTGCCAAGTGTTTGGCAGGAAGAAAAGAAAAGTTGTCCAAAACAGCTTCCAATCGAATGTTCCTGTGATTGGAAAAGTCAGGAGAGTGCAAAGGTACTGTTTTCTATCCGTTGGCAAGGTGCGCACACAATCCCAGTGTTGTAGAGCTTGCTTCTTCACCTTCCCGAAGCTGCCGCTCTCGCCGGCTGCCGGAGCCCAAGAAGCGGCTTCTTCGCGCAAAGACGATTGTGCCGCTCACAGTGCTCTCCTTAGCGCGGCTTCTGCCGAAAGACGCCCGGCAGCGGCTCTTACCTCCGGAGAGCATCCTACCTTCCTCTTTAGCTCCTCTTCTCATCTACACCTCGGCAACAAGCTTTTCCACTATGTCTGGCTAGGAAAAACTGTGCCAGCACAGAAAACATCTCCCCTCGTGTTCTAGAAGTTGCACGGATGTCTGCCAAGTGTTTGGCAGGAAGAAAAGAAAAGTTGTCCAAAACAGCTTCCAATCGAATGTTCCTGTGATTGGAAAAGTCAGGAGAGTGCAAAGGTACTGTTTTCTATCAGTTGGCAAGGTGCGCACACAATCCCAGTGTTGTACAGCTTGCTTCTTCACCTTCCCGAAGCTGCCGCTCTCGCCGGCTGCCGGAGCCCAAGAAGCGGCTTCTTCGCGCAAAGACGATTGTGCCGCTCACAGTGCTCTCCTTAGCGCGGCTTCTGCCGAAAGACGCCCGGCAGCGGCTCTTACCTCCGGAGAGCATCCTACCTTCCTCTTTAGCTCCTCTTCTCATCTACACCTCGGCAACAAGCTTTTCCACTATGTCTGGCTAGGAAAAACTGTGCCAGCACAGAAAACATCTCCCATCGTGTTCTAGAAGTTGCACGGATGTCTGCCAAGTGTTTGGCAGGAAGAAAAGAAAAGTTGTCCAAAACAGCTTCCAATCGAATGTTCCTGTGATTGGAAAAGTCAGGAGAGTGCAAAGGTACTGTTTTCTATCCGTTGGCAAGGTGCGCACACAATCCCAGTGTTGTACAGCTTGCTTCTTCACCTTCCCGAAGCTGCCGCTCTCGCCGGCTGCCGGAGCCCAAGAAGCGGCTTCTTCGCGCAAAGACGATTGTGCCGCTCACAGTGCTCTCCTTAGCGCGGCTTCTGCCGAAAGACGCCCGGCAGCGGCTCTTACCTCCGGAGAGCATCCTACCTTCCTCTTTAGCTCCTCTTCTCATCTACACCTCGGCAACAAGCTTTTCCACTATGTCTGGCTAGGAAAAACTGTGCCAGCACAGAAAACATCTCCCATCGTGTTCTAGAAGTTGCACGGATGTCTGCCAAGTGTTTGGCAGGAAGAAAAGAAAAGTTGTCCAAAACAGCTTCCAATCGAATGTTCCTGTGATTGGAAAAGTCAGGAGAGTGCAAAGGTACTGTTTTCTATCAGTTGGCAAGGTGCGCACACAATCCCAGTGTTGTACAGCTTGCTTCTTCACCTTCCCGAAGCTGCCGCTCTCGCCGGCTGCCGGAGCCCAAGAAGCGGCTTCTTCGCGCAAAGACGATTGTGCCGCTCACAGTGCTCTCCTTAGCGCGGCTTCTGCCGAAAGACGCCCGGCAGCGGCTCTTACCTCCGGAGAGCATCCTACCTTCCTCTTTAGCTCCTCTTCTCATCTACACCTCGGCAACAAGCTTTTCCACTATGTCTGGCTAGGAAAAACTGTGCCAGCACAGAAAACATCTCCCATCGTGTTCTAGAAGTTGCACGGATGTCTGCCAAGTGTTTGGCAGGAAGAAAAGAAAAGTTGTCCAAAACAGCTTCCAATCGAATGTTCCTGTGATTGGAAAAGTCAGGAGAGTGCAAAGGTACTGTTTTCTATCCGTTGGCAAGGTGCGCACACAATCCCAGTGTTGTACAGCTTGCTTCTTCACCTTCCCGAAGCTGCCGCTCTCGCCGGCTGCCGGAGCCCAAGAAGCGGCTTCTTCGCGCAAAGACGATTGTGCCGCTCACAGTGCTCTCCTTAGCGCGGCTTCTGCCGAAAGACGCCCGGCAGCGGCTCTTACCTCCGGAGAGCATCCTACCTTCCTCTTTAGCTCCTCTTCTCATCTACACCTCGGCAACAAGCTTTTCCACTATGTCTGGCTAGGAAAAACTGTGCCAGCACAGAAAACATCTCCCATCGTGTTCTAGAAGTTGCACGGATGTCTGCCAAGTGTTTGGCAGGAAGAAAAGAAAAGTTGTCCAAAACAGCTTCCAATCGAATGTTCCTGTGATTGGAAAAGTCAGGAGAGTGCAAAGGTACTGTTTTCTATCAGTTGGCAAGGTGCGCACACAATCCCAGTGTTGTACAGCTTGCTTCTTCACCTTCCCGAAGCTGCCGCTCTCGCCGGCTGCCGGAGCCCAAGAAGCGGCTTCTTCGCGCAAAGACGATTGTGCCGCTCACAGTGCTCTCCTTAGCGCGGCTTCTGCCGAAAGACGCCCGGCAGCGGCTCTTACCTCCGGAGAGCATCCTACCTTCCTCTTTAGCTCCTCTTCTCATCTACACCTCGGCAACAAGCTTTTCCACTATGTCTGGCTAGGAAAAACTGTGCCAGCACAGAAAACATCTCCCCTCGTGTTCTAGAAGTTGCACGGATGTCTGCCAAGTGTTTGGCAGGAAGAAAAGAAAAGTTGTCCAAAACAGCTTCCAATCGAATGTTCCTGTGATTGGAAAAGTCAGGAGAGTGCAAAGGTACTGTTTTCTATCAGTTGGCAAGGTGCGCACACAATCCCAGTGTTGTACAGCTTGCTTCTTCACCTTCCCGAAGCTGCCGCTCTCGCCGGCTGCCGGAGCCCAAGAAGCGGCTTCTTCGCGCAAAGACGATTGTGCCGCTCACAGTGCTCTCCTTAGCGCGGCTTCTGCCGAAAGACGCCCGGCAGTGGCTCTTACCTCCGGAGAGCATCCTACCTTCCTCTTTAGCTCCTCTTCTCATCTACACCTCGGCAACAAGCTTTTCCACTATGTCTGGCTAGGAAAAACTGTGCCAGCACAGAAAACATCTCCCCTCGTGTTCTAGAAGTTGCACGGATGTCTGCCAAGTGTTTGGCAGGAAGAAAAGAAAAGTTGTCCAAAACAGCTTCCAATCGAATGTTCCTGTGATTGGAAAAGTCAGGAGAGTGCAAAGGTACTGTTTTCTATCAGTTGGCAAGGTGCGCACACAATCCCAGTGTTGTACAGCTTGCTTCTTCACTTTCCCGAAGCTGCCGCTCTCGCCGGCTGCCGGAGCCCAAGAAGCGGCTTCTTCGCGCAAAGACGATTGTGCCGCTCACAGTGCTCTCCTTAGCGCGGCTTCTGCCGAAAGACGCCCGGCAGCGGCTCTTACCTCCGGAGAGCATCCTACCTTCCTCTTTAGCTCCTCTTCTCATCTACACCTCGGCAACAAGCTTTTCCACTATGTCTGGCTAGGAAAAACTGTGCCAGCACAGAAAACATCTCCCCTCGTGTTCTAGAAGTTGCACGGATGTCTGCCAAGTGTTTGGCAGGAAGAAAAGAAAAGTTGTCCAAAACAGCTTCCAATCGAATGTTCCTGTGATTGGAAAAGTCAGGAGAGTGCAAAGGTACTGTTTTCTATCAGTTGGCAAGGTGCGCACACAATCCCAGTGTTGTAGAGCTTGCTTCTTCACCTTCCCGAAGCTGCCGCTCTCGCCGGCTGCCGGAGCCCAAGAAGCGGCTTCTTCGCGCAAAGACGATTGTGCCGCTCACAGTGCTCTCCTTAGCGCGGCTTCTGCCGAAAGACGCCCGGCAGCGGCTCTTACCTCCGGAGAGCATCCTACCTTCCTCTTTAGCTCCTCTTCTCATCTACACCTCGGCAACAAGCTTTTCCACTATGTCTGGCTAGGAAAAACTGTGCCAGCACAGAAAACATCTCCCATCGTGTTCTAGAAGTTGCACGGATGTCTGCCAAGTGTTTGGCAGGAAGAAAAGAAAAGTTGTCCAAAACAGCTTCCAATCGAATGTTCCTGTGATTGGAAAAGTCAGGAGAGTGCAAAGGTACTGTTTTCTATCCGTTGGCAAGGTGCGCACACAATCCCAGTGTTGTACAGCTTGCTTCTTCACCTTCCCGAAGCTGCCGCTCTCGCCGGCTGCCGGAGCCCAAGAAGCGGCTTCTTCGCGCAAAGACGATTGTGCCGCTCACAGTGCTCTCCTTAGCGCGGCTTCTGCCGAAAGACGCCCGGCAGCGGCTCTTACCTCCGGAGAGCATCCTACCTTCCTCTTTAGCTCCTCTTCTCATCTACACCTCGGCAACAAGCTTTTCCACTATGTCTGGCTAGGAAAAACTGTGCCAGCACAGAAAACATCTCCCATCGTGTTCTAGAAGTTGCACGGATGTCTGCCAAGTGTTTGGCAGGAAGAAAAGAAAAGTTGTCCAAAACAGCTTCCAATCGAATGTTCCTGTGATTGGAAAAGTCAGGAGAGTGCAAAGGTACTGTTTTCTATCAGTTGGCAAGGTGCGCACACAATCCCAGTGTTGTACAGCTTGCTTCTTCACCTTCCCGAAGCTGCCGCTCTCGCCGGCTGCCGGAGCCCAAGAAGCGGCTTCTTCGCGCAAAGACGATTGTGCCGCTCACAGTGCTCTCCTTAGCGCGGCTTCTGCCGAAAGACGCCCGGCAGCGGCTCTTACCTCCGGAGAGCATCCTACCTTCCTCTTTAGCTCCTCTTCTCATCTACACCTCGGCAACAAGCTTTTCCACTATGTCTGGCTAGGAAAAACTGTGCCAGCACAGAAAACATCTCCCATCGTGTTCTAGAAGTTGCACGGATGTCTGCCAAGTGTTTGGCAGGAAGAAAAGAAAAGTTGTCCAAAACAGCTTCCAATCGAATGTTCCTGTGATTGGAAAAGTCAGGAGAGTGCAAAGGTACTGTTTTCTATCCGTTGGCAAGGTGCGCACACAATCCCAGTGTTGTACAGCTTGCTTCTTCACCTTCCCGAAGCTGCCGCTCTCGCCGGCTGCCGGAGCCCAAGAAGCGGCTTCTTCGCGCAAAGACGATTGTGCCGCTCACAGTGCTCTCCTTAGCGCGGCTTCTGCCGAAAGACGCCCGGCAGCGGCTCTTACCTCCGGAGAGCATCCTACCTTCCTCTTTAGCTCCTCTTCTCATCTACACCTCGGCAACAAGCTTTTCCACTATGTCTGGCTAGGAAAAACTGTGCCAGCACAGAAAACATCTCCCATCGTGTTCTAGAAGTTGCACGGATGTCTGCCAAGTGTTTGGCAGGAAGAAAAGAAAAGTTGTCCAAAACAGCTTCCAATCGAATGTTCCTGTGATTGGAAAAGTCAGGAGAGTGCAAAGGTACTGTTTTCTATCAGTTGGCAAGGTGCGCACACAATCCCAGTGTTGTACAGCTTGCTTCTTCACCTTCCCGAAGCTGCCGCTCTCGCCGGCTGCCGGAGCCCAAGAAGCGGCTTCTTCGCGCAAAGACGATTGTGCCGCTCACAGTGCTCTCCTTAGCGCGGCTTCTGCCGAAAGACGCCCGGCAGCGGCTCTTACCTCCGGAGAGCATCCTACCTTCCTCTTTAGCTCCTCTTCTCATCTACACCTCGGCAACAAGCTTTTCCACTATGTCTGGCTAGGAAAAACTGTGCCAGCACAGAAAACATCTCCCATCGTGTTCTAGAAGTTGCACGGATGTCTGCCAAGTGTTTGGCAGGAAGAAAAGAAAAGTTGTCCAAAACAGCTTCCAATCGAATGTTCCTGTGATTGGAAAAGTCAGGAGAGTGCAAAGGTACTGTTTTCTATCAGTTGGCAAGGTGCGCACACAATCCCAGTGTTGTACAGCTTGCTTCTTCACCTTCCCGAAGCTGCCGCTCTCGCCGGCTGCCGGAGCCCAAGAAGCGGCTTCTTCGCGCAAAGACGATTGTGCCGCTCACAGTGCTCTCCTTAGCGCGGCTTCTGCCGAAAGACGCCCGGCAGCGGCTCTTACCTCCGGAGAGCATCCTACCTTCCTCTTTAGCTCCTCTTCTCATCTACACCTCGGCAACAAGCTTTTCCACTATGTCTGGCTAGGAAAAACTGTGCCAGCACAGAAAACATCTCCCCTCGTGTTCTAGAAGTTGCACGGATGTCTGCCAAGTGTTTGGCAGGAAGAAAAGAAAAGTTGTCCAAAACAGCTTCCAATCGAATGTTCCTGTGATTGGAAAAGTCAGGAGAGTGCAAAGGTACTGTTTTCTATCCGTTGGCAAGGTGCGCACACAATCCCAGTGTTGTACAGCTTGCTTCTTCACCTTCCCGAAGCTGCCGCTCTCGCCGGCTGCCGGAGCCCAAGAAGCGGCTTCTTCGCGCAAAGACGATTGTGCCGCTCACAGTGCTCTCCTTAGCGCGGCTTCTGCCGAAAGACGCCCGGCAGCGGCTCTTACCTCCGGAGAGCATCCTACCTTCCTCTTTAGCTCCTCTTCTCATCTACACCTCGGCAACAAGCTTTTCCACTATGTCTGGCTAGGAAAAACTGTGCCAGCACAGAAAACATCTCCCATCGTGTTCTAGAAGTTGCACGGATGTCTGCCAAGTGTTTGGCAGGAAGAAAAGAAAAGTTGTCCAAAACAGCTTCCAATCGAATGTTCCTGTGATTGGAAAAGTCAGGAGAGTGCAAAGGTACTGTTTTCTATCCGTTGGCAAGGTGCGCACACAATCCCAGTGTTGTACAGCTTGCTTCTTCACCTTCCCGAAGCTGCCGCTCTCGCCGGCTGCCGGAGCCCAAGAAGCGGCTTCTTCGCGCAAAGACGATTGTGCCGCTCACAGTGCTCTCCTTAGCGCGGCTTCTGCCGAAAGACGCCCGGCAGCGGCTCTTACCTCCGGAGAGCATCCTACCTTCCTCTTTAGCTCCTCTTCTCATCTACACCTCGGCAACAAGCTTTTCCACTATGTCTGGCTAGGAAAAACTGTGCCAGCACAGAAAACATCTCCCATCGTGTTCTAGAAGTTGCACGGATGTCTGCCAAGTGTTTGGCAGGAAGAAAAGAAAAGTTGTCCAAAACAGCTTCCAATCGAATGTTCCTGTGATTGGAAAAGTCAGGAGAGTGCAAAGGTACTGTTTTCTATCCGTTGGCAAGGTGCGCACACAATCCCAGTGTTGTACAGCTTGCTTCTTCACCTTCCCGAAGCTGCCGCTCTCGCCGGCTGCCGGAGCCCAAGAAGCGGCTTCTTCGCGCAAAGACGATTGTGCCGCTCACAGTGCTCTCCTTAGCGCGGCTTCTGCCGAAAGACGCCCGGCAGCGGCTCTTACCTCCGGAGAGCATCCTACCTTCCTCTTTAGCTCCTCTTCTCATCTACACCTCGGCAACAAGCTTTTCCACTATGTCTGGCTAGGAAAAACTGTGCCAGCACAGAAAACATCTCCCATCGTGTTCTAGAAGTTGCACGGATGTCTGCCAAGTGTTTGGCAGGAAGAAAAGAAAAGTTGTCCAAAACAGCTTCCAATCGAATGTTCCTGTGATTGGAAAAGTCAGGAGAGTGCAAAGGTACTGTTTTCTATCAGTTGGCAAGGTGCGCACACAATCCCAGTGTTGTACAGCTTGCTTCTTCACCTTCCCGAAGCTGCCGCTCTCGCCGGCTGCCGGAGCCCAAGAAGCGGCTTCTTCGCGCAAAGACGATTGTGCCGCTCACAGTGCTCTCCTTAGCGCGGCTTCTGCCGAAAGACGCCCGGCAGCGGCTCTTACCTCCGGAGAGCATCCTACCTTCCTCTTTAGCTCCTCTTCTCATCTACACCTCGGCAACAAGCTTTTCCACTATGTCTGGCTAGGAAAAACTGTGCCAGCACAGAAAACATCTCCCCTCGTGTTCTAGAAGTTGCACGGATGTCTGCCAAGTGTTTGGCAGGAAGAAAAGAAAAGTTGTCCAAAACAGCTTCCAATCGAATGTTCCTGTGATTGGAAAAGTCAGGAGAGTGCAAAGGTACTGTTTTCTATCAGTTGGCAAGGTGCGCACACAATCCCAGTGTTGTACAGCTTGCTTCTTCACCTTCCCGAAGCTGCCGCTCTCGCCGGCTGCCGGAGCCCAAGAAGCGGCTTCTTCGCGCAAAGACGATTGTGCCGCTCACAGTGCTCTCCTTAGCGCGGCTTCTGCCGAAAGACGCCCGGCAGTGGCTCTTACCTCCGGAGAGCATCCTACCTTCCTCTTTAGCTCCTCTTCTCATCTACACCTCGGCAACAAGCTTTTCCACTATGTCTGGCTAGGAAAAACTGTGCCAGCACAGAAAACATCTCCCCTCGTGTTCTAGAAGTTGCACGGATGTCTGCCAAGTGTTTGGCAGGAAGAAAAGAAAAGTTGTCCAAAACAGCTTCCAATCGAATGTTCCTGTGATTGGAAAAGTCAGGAGAGTGCAAAGGTACTGTTTTCTATCAGTTGGCAAGGTGCGCACACAATCCCAGTGTTGTACAGCTTGCTTCTTCACCTTCCCGAAGCTGCCGCTCTCGCCGGCTGCCGGAGCCCAAGAAGCGGCTTCTTCGCGCAAAGACGATTGTGCCGCTCACAGTGCTCTCCTTAGCGCGGCTTCTGCCGAAAGACGCCCGGCAGCGGCTCTTACCTCCGGAGAGCATCCTACCTTCCTCTTTAGCTCCTCTTCTCATCTACACCTCGGCAACAAGCTTTTCCACTATGTCTGGCTAGGAAAAACTGTGCCAGCACAGAAAACATCTCCCCTCGTGTTCTAGAAGTTGCACGGATGTCTGCCAAGTGTTTGGCAGGAAGAAAAGAAAAGTTGTCCAAAACAGCTTCCAATCGAATGTTCCTGTGATTGGAAAAGTCAGGAGAGTGCAAAGGTACTGTTTTCTATCAGTTGGCAAGGTGCGCACACAATCCCAGTGTTGTACAGCTTGCTTCTTCACCTTCCCGAAGCTGCCGCTCTCGCCGGCTGCCGGAGCCCAAGAAGCGGCTTCTTCGCGCAAAGACGATTGTGCCGCTCACAGTGCTCTCCTTAGCGCGGCTTCTGCCGAAAGACGCCCGGCAGCGGCTCTTACCTCCGGAGAGCATCCTACCTTCCTCTTTAGCTCCTCTTCTCATCTACACCTCGGCAACAAGCTTTTCCACTATGTCTGGCTAGGAAAAACTGTGCCAGCACAGAAAACATCTCCCATCGTGTTCTAGAAGTTGCACGGATGTCTGCCAAGTGTTTGGCAGGAAGAAAAGAAAAGTTGTCCAAAACAGCTTCCAATCGAATGTTCCTGTGATTGGAAAAGTCAGGAGAGTGCAAAGGTACTGTTTTCTATCCGTTGGCAAGGTGCGCACACAATCCCAGTGTTGTACAGCTTGCTTCTTCACCTTCCCGAAGCTGCCGCTCTCGCCGGCTGCCGGAGCCCAAGAAGCGGCTTCTTCGCGCAAAGACGATTGTGCCGCTCACAGTGCTCTCCTTAGCGCGGCTTCTGCCGAAAGACGCCCGGCAGCGGCTCTTACCTCCGGAGAGCATCCTACCTTCCTCTTTAGCTCCTCTTCTCATCTACACCTCGGCAACAAGCTTTTCCACTATGTCTGGCTAGGAAAAACTGTGCCAGCACAGAAAACATCTCCCATCGTGTTCTAGAAGTTGCACGGATGTCTGCCAAGTGTTTGGCAGGAAGAAAAGAAAAGTTGTCCAAAACAGCTTCCAATCGAATGTTCCTGTGATTGGAAAAGTCAGGAGAGTGCAAAGGTACTGTTTTCTATCAGTTGGCAAGGTGCGCACACAATCCCAGTGTTGTACAGCTTGCTTCTTCACCTTCCCGAAGCTGCCGCTCTCGCCGGCTGCCGGAGCCCAAGAAGCGGCTTCTTCGCGCAAAGACGATTGTGCCGCTCACAGTGCTCTCCTTAGCGCGGCTTCTGCCGAAAGACGCCCGGCAGCGGCTCTTACCTCCGGAGAGCATCCTACCTTCCTCTTTAGCTCCTCTTCTCATCTACACCTCGGCAACAAGCTTTTCCACTATGTCTGGCTAGGAAAAACTGTGCCAGCACAGAAAACATCTCCCATCGTGTTCTAGAAGTTGCACGGATGTCTGCCAAGTGTTTGGCAGGAAGAAAAGAAAAGTTGTCCAAAACAGCTTCCAATCGAATGTTCCTGTGATTGGAAAAGTCAGGAGAGTGCAAAGGTACTGTTTTCTATCCGTTGGCAAGGTGCGCACACAATCCCAGTGTTGTACAGCTTGCTTCTTCACCTTCCCGAAGCTGCCGCTCTCGCCGGCTGCCGGAGCCCAAGAAGCGGCTTCTTCGCGCAAAGACGATTGTGCCGCTCACAGTGCTCTCCTTAGCGCGGCTTCTGCCGAAAGACGCCCGGCAGCGGCTCTTACCTCCGGAGAGCATCCTACCTTCCTCTTTAGCTCCTCTTCTCATCTACACCTCGGCAACAAGCTTTTCCACTATGTCTGGCTAGGAAAAACTGTGCCAGCACAGAAAACATCTCCCATCGTGTTCTAGAAGTTGCACGGATGTCTGCCAAGTGTTTGGCAGGAAGAAAAGAAAAGTTGTCCAAAACAGCTTCCAATCGAATGTTCCTGTGATTGGAAAAGTCAGGAGAGTGCAAAGGTACTGTTTTCTATCAGTTGGCAAGGTGCGCACACAATCCCAGTGTTGTACAGCTTGCTTCTTCACCTTCCCGAAGCTGCCGCTCTCGCCGGCTGCCGGAGCCCAAGAAGCGGCTTCTTCGCGCAAAGACGATTGTGCCGCTCACAGTGCTCTCCTTAGCGCGGCTTCTGCCGAAAGACGCCCGGCAGCGGCTCTTACCTCCGGAGAGCATCCTACCTTCCTCTTTAGCTCCTCTTCTCATCTACACCTCGGCAACAAGCTTTTCCACTATGTCTGGCTAGGAAAAACTGTGCCAGCACAGAAAACATCTCCCATCGTGTTCTAGAAGTTGCACGGATGTCTGCCAAGTGTTTGGCAGGAAGAAAAGAAAAGTTGTCCAAAACAGCTTCCAATCGAATGTTCCTGTGATTGGAAAAGTCAGGAGAGTGCAAAGGTACTGTTTTCTATCCGTTGGCAAGGTGCGCACACAATCCCAGTGTTGTACAGCTTGCTTCTTCACCTTCCCGAAGCTGCCGCTCTCGCCGGCTGCCGGAGCCCAAGAAGCGGCTTCTTCGCGCAAAGACGATTGTGCCGCTCACAGTGCTCTCCTTAGCGCGGCTTCTGCCGAAAGACGCCCGGCAGCGGCTCTTACCTCCGGAGAGCATCCTACCTTCCTCTTTAGCTCCTCTTCTCATCTACACCTCGGCAACAAGCTTTTCCACTATGTCTGGCTAGGAAAAACTGTGCCAGCACAGAAAACATCTCCCCTCGTGTTCTAGAAGTTGCACGGATGTCTGCCAAGTGTTTGGCAGGAAGAAAAGAAAAGTTGTCCAAAACAGCTTCCAATCGAATGTTCCTGTGATTGGAAAAGTCAGGAGAGTGCAAAGGTACTGTTTTCTATCAGTTGGCAAGGTGCGCACACAATCCCAGTGTTGTACAGCTTGCTTCTTCACCTTCCCGAAGCTGCCGCTCTCGCCGGCTGCCGGAGCCCAAGAAGCGGCTTCTTCGCGCAAAGACGATTGTGCCGCTCACAGTGCTCTCCTTAGCGCGGCTTCTGCCGAAAGACGCCCGGCAGCGGCTCTTACCTCCGGAGAGCATCCTACCTTCCTCTTTAGCTCCTCTTCTCATCTACACCTCGGCAACAAGCTTTTCCACTATGTCTGGCTAGGAAAAACTGTGCCAGCACAGAAAACATCTCCCATCGTGTTCTAGAAGTTGCACGGATGTCTGCCAAGTGTTTGGCAGGAAGAAAAGAAAAGTTGTCCAAAACAGCTTCCAATCGAATGTTCCTGTGATTGGAAAAGTCAGGAGAGTGCAAAGGTACTGTTTTCTATCAGTTGGCAAGGTGCGCACACAATCCCAGTGTTGTACAGCTTGCTTCTTCACCTTCCCGAAGCTGCCGCTCTCGCCGGCTGCCGGAGCCCAAGAAGCGGCTTCTTCGCGCAAAGACGATTGTGCCGCTCACAGTGCTCTCCTTAGCGCGGCTTCTGCCGAAAGACGCCCGGCAGCGGCTCTTACCTCCGGAGAGCATCCTACCTTCCTCTTTAGCTCCTCTTCTCATCTACACCTCGGCAACAAGCTTTTCCACTATGTCTGGCTAGGAAAAACTGTGCCAGCACAGAAAACATCTCCCCTCGTGTTCTAGAAGTTGCACGGATGTCTGCCAAGTGTTTGGCAGGAAGAAAAGAAAAGTTGTCCAAAACAGCTTCCAATCGAATGTTCCTGTGATTGGAAAAGTCAGGAGAGTGCAAAGGTACTGTTTTCTATCAGTTGGCAAGGTGCGCACACAATCCCAGTGTTGTACAGCTTGCTTCTTCACCTTCCCGAAGCTGCCGCTCTCAGCCGGCTGCCGGAGCCCAAGAAGCGGCTTCTTCGCGCAAAGACGATTGTGCCGCTCACAGTGCTCTCCTTAGCGCGGCTTCTGCCGAAAGACGCCCGGCAGCGGCTCTTACCTCCGGAGAGCATCCTACCTTCCTCTTTAGCTCCTCTTCTCATCTACACCTCGGCAACAAGCTTTTCCACTATGTCTGGCTAGGAAAAACTGTGCCAGCACAGAAAACATCTCCCCTCGTGTTCTAGAAGTTGCACGGATGTCTGCCAAGTGTTTGGCAGGAAGAAAAGAAAAGTTGTCCAAAACAGCTTCCAATCGAATGTTCCTGTGATTGGAAAAGTCAGGAGAGTGCAAAGGTACTGTTTTCTATCAGTTGGCAAGGTGCGCACACAATCCCAGTGTTGTACAGCTTGCTTCTTCACCTTCCCGAAGCTGCCGCTCTCGCCGGCTGCCGGAGCCCAAGAAGCGGCTTCTTCGCGCAAAGACGATTGTGCCGCTCACAGTGCTCTCCTTAGCGCGGCTTCTGCCGAAAGACGCCCGGCAGCGGCTCTTACCTCCGGAGAGCATCCTACCTTCCTCTTTAGCTCCTCTTCTCATCTACACCTCGGCAACAAGCTTTTCCACTATGTCTGGCTAGGAAAAACTGTGCCAGCACAGAAAACATCTCCCCTCGTGTTCTAGAAGTTGCACGGATGTCTGCCAAGTGTTTGGCAGGAAGAAAAGAAAAGTTGTCCAAAACAGCTTCCAATCGAATGTTCCTGTGATTGGAAAAGTCAGGAGAGTGCAAAGGTACTGTTTTCTATCCGTTGGCAAGGTGCGCACACAATCCCAGTGTTGTACAGCTTGCTTCTTCACCTTCCCGAAGCTGCCGCTCTCGCCGGCTGCCGGAGCCCAAGAAGCGGCTTCTTCGCGCAAAGACGATTGTGCCGCTCACAGTGCTCTCCTTAGCGCGGCTTCTGCCGAAAGACGCCCGGCAGCGGCTCTTACCTCCGGAGAGCATCCTACCTTCCTCTTTAGCTCCTCTTCTCATCTACACCTCGGCAACAAGCTTTTCCACTATGTCTGGCTAGGAAAAACTGTGCCAGCACAGAAAACATCTCCCCTCGTGTTCTAGAAGTTGCACGGATGTCTGCCAAGTGTTTGGCAGGAAGAAAAGAAAAGTTGTCCAAAACAGCTTCCAATCGAATGTTCCTGTGATTGGAAAAGTCAGGAGAGTGCAAAGGTACTGTTTTCTATCAGTTGGCAAGGTGCGCACACAATCCCAGTGTTGTACAGCTTGCTTCTTCACCTTCCCGAAGCTGCCGCTCTCGCCGGCTGCCGGAGCCCAAGAAGCGGCTTCTTCGCGCAAAGACGATTGTGCCGCTCACAGTGCTCTCCTTAGCGCGGCTTCTGCCGAAAGACGCCCCGGCAGCGGCTCTTACCTCCGGAGAGCATCCTACCTTCCTCTTTAGCTCCTCTTCTCATCTACACCTCGGCAACAAGCTTTTCCACTATGTCTGGCTAGGAAAAACTGTGCCAGCACAGAAAACATCTCCCCTCGTGTTCTAGAAGTTGCACGGATGTCTGCCAAGTGTTTGGCAGGAAGAAAAGAAAAGTTGTCCAAAACAGCTTCCAATCGAATGTTCCTGTGATTGGAAAAGTCAGGAGAGTGCAAAGGTACTGTTTTCTATCAGTTGGCAAGGTGCGCACACAATCCCAGTGTTGTACAGCTTGCTTCTTCACCTTCCCGAAGCTGCCGCTCTCGCGCCGGCTGCCGGAGCCCAAGAAGCGGCTTCTTCGCGCAAAGACGATTGTGCCGCTCACAGTGCTCTCCTTAGCGCGGCTTCTGCCGAAAGACGCCCGGCAGCGGCTCTTACCTCCGGAGAGCATCCTACCTTCCTCTTTAGCTCCTCTTCTCATCTACACCTCGGCAACAAGCTTTTCCACTATGTCTGGCTAGGAAAAACTGTGCCAGCACAGAAAACATCTCCCCTCGTGTTCTAGAAGTTGCACGGATGTCTGCCAAGTGTTTGGCAGGAAGAAAAGAAAAGTTGTCCAAAACAGCTTCCAATCGAATGTTCCTGTGATTGGAAAAGTCAGGAGAGTGCAAAGGTACTGTTTTCTATCAGTTGGCAAGGTGCGCACACAATCCCAGTGTTGTACAGCTTGCTTCTTCACCTTCCCGAAGCTGCCGCTCTCGCCGGCTGCCGGAGCCCAAGAAGCGGCTTCTTCGCGCAAAGACGATTGTGCCGCTCACAGTGCTCTCCTTAGCGCGGCTTCTGCCGAAAGACGCCCGGCAGCGGCTCTTACCTCCGGAGAGCATCCTACCTTCCTCTTTAGCTCCTCTTCTCATCTACACCTCGGCAACAAGCTTTTCCACTATGTCTGGCTAGGAAAAACTGTGCCAGCACAGAAAACATCTCCCCTCGTGTTCTAGAAGTTGCACGGATGTCTGCCAAGTGTTTGGCAGGAAGAAAAGAAAAGTTGTCCAAAACAGCTTCCAATCGAATGTTCCTGTGATTGGAAAAGTCAGGAGAGTGCAAAGGTACTGTTTTCTATCCGTTGGCAAGGTGCGCACACAATCCCAGTGTTGTACAGCTTGCTTCTTCACCTTCCCGAAGCTGCCGCTCTCGCCGGCTGCCGGAGCCCAAGAAGCGGCTTCTTCGCGCAAAGACGATTGTGCCGCTCACAGTGCTCTCCTTAGCGCGGCTTCTGCCGAAAGACGCCCGGCAGCGGCTCTTACCTCCGGAGAGCATCCTACCTTCCTCTTTAGCTCCTCTTCTCATCTACACCTCGGCAACAAGCTTTTCCACTATGTCTGGCTAGGAAAATCTGTGCCAGCACAGAAAACATCTCCCATCGTGTTCTAGAAGTTGCACGGATGTCTGCCAAGTGTTTGGCAGGAAGAAAAGAAAAGTTGTCCAAAACAGCTTCCAATCGAATGTTCCTGTGATTGGAAAAGTCAGGAGAGTGCAAAGGTACTGTTTTCTATCCGTTGGCAAGGTGCGCACACAATCCCAGTGTTGTACAGCTTGCTTCTTCACCTTCCCGAAGCTGCCGCTCTCGCCGGCTGCCGGAGCCCAAGAAGCGGCTTCTTCGCGCAAAGACGATTGTGCCGCTCACAGTGCTCTCCTTAGCGCGGCTTCTGCCGAAAGACGCCCGGCAGCGGCTCTTACCTCCGGAGAGCATCCTACCTTCCTCTTTAGCTCCTCTTCTCATCTACACCTCGGCAACAAGCTTTTCCACTATGTCTGGCTAGGAAAAACTGTGCCAGCACAGAAAACATCTCCCATCGTGTTCTAGAAGTTGCACGGATGTCTGCCAAGTGTTTGGCAGGAAGAAAAGAAAAGTTGTCCAAAACAGCTTCCAATCGAATGTTCCTGTGATTGGAAAAGTCAGGAGAGTGCAAAGGTACTGTTTTCTATCAGTTGGCAAGGTGCGCACACAATCCCAGTGTTGTACAGCTTGCTTCTTCACCTTCCCGAAGCTGCCCGCTCTCGCCGGCTGCCGGAGCCCCAAGAAGCGGCTTCTTCGCGCAAAGACGATTGTGCCGCTCACAGTGCTCTCCTTAGCGCGGCTTCTGCCGAAAGACGCCCGGCAGCGGCTCTTACCTCCGGAGAGCATCCTACCTTCCTCTTTAGCTCCTCTTCTCATCTACACCTCGGCAACAAGCTTTTCCACTATGTCTGGCTAGGAAAAACTGTGCCAGCACAGAAAACATCTCCCATCGTGTTCTAGAAGTTGCACGGATGTCTGCCAAGTGTTTGGCAGGAAGAAAAGGAAAGTTGTCCAAAAACAGCTTCCAATTGAATGTTCCTGTGATTGGAAAAGTCAGGAGAGTGCAAAGGTACTGTTTTCTATCAGTTGGCAAGGTGCGCACACAATCCCAGTGTTGTACAGCTTGCTTCTTCACCTTCCCGAAGCTGCCGCTCTCGCCGGCTGCCGGAGCCCAAGAAGCGGCTTCTTCGCGCAAAGACGATTGTGCCGCTCACAGTGCTCTCCTTAGCGCGGCTTCTGCCGAAAGACGCCCGGCAGCGGCTCTTACCTCCGGAGAGCATCCTACCTTCCTCTTTAGCTCCTCTTCTCATCTACACCTCGGCAACAAGCTTTTCCACTATGTCTGGCTAGGAAAAACTGTGCCAGCACAGAAAACATCTCCCATCGTGTTCTAGAAGTTGCACGGATGTCTGCCAAGTGTTTGGCAGGAAGAAAAGAAAAGTTGTCCAAAACAGCTTCCAATCGAATGTTCCTGTGATTGGAAAAGTCAGGAGAGTGCAAAGGTACTGTTTTCTATCCGTTGGCAAGGTGCGCACACAATCCCAGTGTTGTACAGCTTGCTTCTTCACCTTCCCGAAGCTGCCGCTCTCGCCGGCTGCCGGAGCCCAAGAAGCGGCTTCTTCGCGCAAAGACGATTGTGCCGCTCACAGTGCTCTCCTTAGCGCGGCTTCTGCCGAAAGACGCCCGGCAGCGGCTCTTACCTCCGGAGAGCATCCTACCTTCCTCTTTAGCTCCTCTTCTCATCTACACCTCGGCAACAAGCTTTTCCACTATGTCTGGCTAGGAAAAACTGTGCCAGCACAGAAAACATCTCCCATCGTGTTCTAGAAGTTGCACGGATGTCTGCCAAGTGTTTGGCAGGAAGAAAAGAAAAGTTGTCCAAAACAGCTTCCAATCGAATGTTCCTGTGATTGGAAAAGTCAGGAGAGTGCAAAGGTACTGTTTTCTATCAGTTGGCAAGGTGCGCACACAATCCCAGTGTTGTACAGCTTGCTTCTTCACCTTCCCGAAGCTGCCGCTCTCGCCGGCTGCCGGAGCCCAAGAAGCGGCTTCTTCGCGCAAAGACGATTGTGCCGCTCACAGTGCTCTCCTTAGCGCGGCTTCTGCCGAAAGACGCCCGGCAGCGGCTCTTACCTCCGGAGAGCATCCTACCTTCCTCTTTAGCTCCTCTTCTCATCTACACCTCGGCAACAAGCTTTTCCACTATGTCTGGCTAGGAAAAACTGTGCCAGCACAGAAAACATCTCCCCTCGTGTTCTAGAAGTTGCACGGATGTCTGCCAAGTGTTTGGCAGGAAGAAAAGAAAAGTTGTCCAAAACAGCTTCCAATCGAATGTTCCTGTGATTGGAAAAGTCAGGAGAGTGCAAAGGTACTGTTTTCTATCAGTTGGCAAGGTGCGCACACAATCCCAGTGTTGTACAGCTTGCTTCTTCACCTTCCCGAAGCTGCCGCTCTCGCCGGCTGCCGGAGCCCAAGAAGCGGCTTCTTCGCGCAAAGACGATTGTGCCGCTCACAGTGCTCTCCTTAGCGCGGCTTCTGCCGAAAGACGCCCGGCAGCGGCTCTTACCTCCGGAGAGCATCCTACCTTCCTCTTTAGCTCCTCTTCTCATCTACACCTCGGCAACAAGCTTTTCCACTATGTCTGGCTAGGAAAAACTGTGCCAGCACAGAAAACATCTCCCATCGTGTTCTAGAAGTTGCACGGATGTCTGCCAAGTGTTTGGCAGGAAGAAAAGAAAAGTTGTCCAAAACAGCTTCCAATCGAATGTTCCTGTGATTGGAAAAGTCAGGAGAGTGCAAAGGTACTGTTTTCTATCCGTTGGCAAGGTGCGCACACAATCCCAGTGTTGTACAGCTTGCTTCTTCACCTTCCCGAAGCTGCCGCTCTCGCCGGCTGCCGGAGCCCAAGAAGCGGCTTCTTCGCGCAAAGACGATTGTGCCGCTCACAGTGCTCTCCTTAGCGCGGCTTCTGCCGAAAGACGCCCGGCAGCGGCTCTTACCTCCGGAGAGCATCCTACCTTCCTCTTTAGCTCCTCTTCTCATCTACACCTCGGCAACAAGCTTTTCCACTATGTCTGGCTAGGAAAATCTGTGCCAGCACAGAAAACATCTCCCATCGTGTTCTAGAAGTTGCACGGATGTCTGCCAAGTGTTTGGCAGGAAGAAAAGAAAAGTTGTCCAAAACAGCTTCCAATCGAATGTTCCTGTGATTGGAAAAGTCAGGAGAGTGCAAAGGTACTGTTTTCTATCCGTTGGCAAGGTGCGCACACAATCCCAGTGTTGTACAGCTTGCTTCTTCACCTTCCCGAAGCTGCCGCTCTCGCCGGCTGCCGGAGCCCAAGAAGCGGCTTCTTCGCGCAAAGACGATTGTGCCGCTCACAGTGCTCTCCTTAGCGCGGCTTCTGCCGAAAGACGCCCGGCAGCGGCTCTTACCTCCGGAGAGCATCCTACCTTCCTCTTTAGCTCCTCTTCTCATCTACACCTCGGCAACAAGCTTTTCCACTATGTCTGGCTAGGAAAAAACTGTGCCAGCACAGAAAACATCTCCCATCGTGTTCTAGAAGTTGCACGGATGTCTGCCAAGTGTTTGGCAGGAAGAAAAGAAAAGTTGTCCAAAACAGCTTCCAATCGAATGTTCCTGTGATTGGAAAAGTCAGGAGAGTGCAAAGGTACTGTTTTCTATCCGTTGGCAAGGTGCGCACACAATCCCAGTGTTGTACAGCTTGCTTCTTCACCTTCCCGAAGCTGCCGCTCTCGCCGGCTGCCGGAGCCCAAGAAGCGGCTTCTTCGCGCAAAGACGATTGTGCCGCTCACAGTGCTCTCCTTAGCGCGGCTTCTGCCGAAAGACGCCCGGCAGCGGCTCTTACCTCCGGAGAGCATCCTACCTTCCTCTTTAGCTCCTCTTCTCATCTACACCTCGGCAACAAGCTTTTCCACTATGTCTGGCTAGGAAAAACTGTGCCAGCACAGAAAACATCTCCCATCGTGTTCTAGAAGTTGCACGGATGTCTGCCAAGTGTTTGGCAGGAAGAAAAGGAAAGTTGTCCAAAACAGCTTCCAATTGAATGTTCCTGTGATTGGAAAAGTCAGGAGAGTGCAAAGGTACTGTTTTCTATCAGTTGGCAAGGTGCGCACACAATCCCAGTGTTGTACAGCTTGCTTCTTCACCTTCCCCGAAGCTGCCGCTCTCGCCGGCTGCCGGAGCCCAAGAAGCGGCTTCTTCGCGCAAAGACGATTGTGCCGCTCACAGTGCTCTCCTTAGCGCGGCTTCTGCCGAAAGACGCCCGGCAGCGGCTCTTACCTCCGGAGAGCATCCTACCTTCCTCTTTAGCTCCTCTTCTCATCTACACCTCGGCAACAAGCTTTTCCACTATGTCTGGCTAGGAAAAACTGTGCCAGCACAGAAAACATCTCCCATCGTGTTCTAGAAGTTGCACGGATGTCTGCCAAGTGTTTGGCAGGAAGAAAAGAAAAGTTGTCCAAAACAGCTTC